>NW_012119254.1:869035-947818 GCF_000951035.1 Colobus angolensis palliatus | reverse complement strand
GTCCAGCTCAAGGTTTGTATACGCACCAATCAGTGCTCTGCGTCTAGCTAATCTAGTGGGGACTTGGAGAACTTTTATGTCTAGCTAAAGGTATGTAAATGCACCAATCAGCCCTTTGTGTCTAGCTCAAGGTTTGTAAATGCACCAGTCAGCACCCTGTCAAAACGGACCACTCAGCTCTCTGTAAAATGGACCAATCGGCTCTCTGTAAAATGTACCAAACAGCAGGATGTGGGTGGGGTCAGATAATGGAATAAAAGCAGGCTGTCCCAGACAGCAGCATCAACCCTTGGGTCCCCTTGGAGACTGTGGAAGCTTTGTTCTTTTGCTCTTTGCAATAAATCTTGGTGCTGCTCACTCTTTGGGTCTGCATTACCTTTACGAGCTGTAACACTCACCGCGAAGGTCGGCAGCTTCACTTCTGAAGCCAGCAAGACCCCGAACCCACCAGAAGGAATAAACACGTCTGAACATCAGAAGGAACAAACTCCAGACACACCATCTTTAAGAACTGTAACACTCACCGCGAGAGTCCATGGCTTCATTCTTGAAGTCAGTAAGACCAATAACCCACCAATTCCAGATACAGTTACTAGCTATAGGTTCGCACTTGAAATGCAGCTAGTTTGGTTGAGGATCTGAATTTTAAATTAAATTAAATTAAAATTAAAATAGCCACAAGTAGAATTTTGAGAGATTAATATGGTGGATAGGAGGCAGGACTAGCTTGTAGCTCCCATTCAGACGGACATAACAGCGTGTGGAGACTCACATTGTGAACGTTTGCTCCAAGAACTACCACAGGAACATTCCAGGAAAGCCAAGAGAATCCACAGACCTTTTGAAGGAACTGGATCACTTCTGCAGGCTTCCTGAGACACTGAAAAACTTTGAGTCTGCTTGCTTTCTCAACAGGGAAGCTTGTGATCTGGGCAAGTTGTCAGCCCTGGTCACCGGCTGCCTGTAAATAGACTCAGTGCTGTTGTGGGCCTGGTGGGAATGAGACCAGCCTTTAGGACTGCAGGCTGTGTGGGAGTAGGGTGAGGCCTGTGACTGCTAGTTTTCTCTCACTTCCCTGGTGACCTGTATGACTCAGCAGAGGCAGCCATAAACCCCCTGATAATATAACTTTATGGACTGAGAACCCACCCTCAATAGCCCCTAGCAGCAGCAGCAAGCCCCACCCAAGAAGAGGCTGAGCTGAGACATGCCTATCTTTGCCCTACCGGTGGTCTTTCTCTACCAGCCCTGGTAGCTGAAGACAAAGGTCATAATCTCTTGGGAGCATGATGCCCCTGTCCACTGCCTGAGAAACTTGAATACTTAACCGAGTGTCCCTAGGGCAAGTTTGCATCTTCCCTGTAGGACTGCAGCTGATATGCTCTTGAAAGCGCCACCTCCTGGGTGGAGGCCAACCAACACAAAACCAGTGCACTCAACAAAAACAACCAAGGACCCTCATAGGGTCCACTTCACTCCCCTGCTACCTCCACCAAAGCAAGTGATGGTATCCATGGCAAGACCTGAAGCTGGATCACATCACAGGACTTTTTGCAGACACTCTCCAGTACCAGCCCAGAGCCTGGGAGCTCTGCAGAGCTGCTAGACCCAGAAGGGCAAAAACAATCACTACAGTTCAGCTCTCAGGAAGCCCCATTCCTAGGGGAAAGGGAGAACACCACATCAAGGGAGCACACTATGGGACAAAATATTCTGAACAGCAGCCTTTGAATCCAGGATCTTCCCTCTGACATAGTCTGCCCAAATGAAAAGGACCAGAACAACAATTCTGGTAATATGACAAAACCAGGTTATTTAACATTCCCAGAAAACTCATACCAGTTCTCCAGCAATGGATCCAAAATGAGATGAAATCTCTGAATTGACAGAGTTTAGAAGGATGATTATTAAGTTAATCAAGGAGGCACCTGAGAAAGGTGAAGTCCCACTTAAAGAAAAAAAAATGATACAGGATATAAAAGAAAATTCTTCAGTGAAATAGATAGCATAAATATAAAATGATCACAACTTTTGGAAATCAAGGACACACTTAGAGAAATGCAAAATGCACTGGAATGTCTCAGCAATAAAATCAAACAAGCAGAAGAAAGAACTTCAGAGCTTGAAGACCAGGCTTAAAAAATTAACCCAATCCATCAGAGACAAAGAAAAAATAATTTTAAAAAATGAGCAAAGACTCCAAGAAGTTTGGGACTATGTGAAATGTCTAAACTTAAGAATAATTGGTGTTCACAAGGAAGTAGAGAAATCTAAAAGCTTGGAAAACGTATTTGAGGGTATAAAATGTCCCTGGCCTTGCTAGAGATCTAGACATCCAAATACAAGAAGCTCAAAGAACACCTGGGAAACTTGTCACAAAAAGATCATTGCCTAGGCACATGGTCACCAGGTTATCTAAAGTCAAGATGAAGGAAAGAATCTTAAGAATGGAGGAAAAAGCATCAGGTAATATAAAGGAAAACCTATCAGATTAACAGCAGATTTCTCATCAGAAACCTTACAAGCTAGAAGGGATTGGGGTCCCATTTTTAGCCTTCTTAAAAAAAATCATTGGCTGGGCACGGTGGCTCATGCCTGTAATCCCAGCACTTTGGGAGGCTGAGGTGGGTGGATCACGAGGTCAGGAGTTTGACACCAGCCTGACCAACATGGTGAAACCCCGTCTCTACTAAAAATACAAGTTAGCCAGGCCTGGTGGCATGCGCCTGTAATCCCAGCTACTTGGGAGGCTGAGACAGGATAATTGCTTGAACCCAGGAGGCAGAGGTTGCAGGAGCTGAGATCACGCCATTGCACTCCAGCCTGGGCAACAGAGTGAGACTCTGTCTAAAAAAAAAAAAAATTATCAGCCAAGAATTTTGTATGCAGTGAAAGTAAGCTTTATAAATGAAGGAAATATATAGTCTTTTCCAGATAAACAAATGCTGAGATAATTCACTACTACCAAGTCAGCACTACAAGAACTGTTAAAAGGAACTAAAATCTTGAAACAAATCCTTGAAATACACCAAAATAGGACCTCCTTAAAGAATAAATCTCACAGGACCTATATAACAATAACACAATGAAAAATAACCAAAAGTATTCGAACAACAAATAACACAACGAATAGAATAATACCTCACATCTCAATACTAACATTGAATATAAATGTCCTAAATGCTCAACTTAAATGATACAGAATGGCAGAATGGATAATAATTCATCAAGTTTCTGCTGTCTTCAAGAGACTCACCTAACACATAAGGGCTCACATAAACTTAAGGTAAAGGGGTAGAAAATATTCCATGCAAATGGACACCAAAAGTGAGCAGGAATAGTTATTCTTACATTGGACAAAACAAACTTTAAAGCAACAGCAATTAAAAAAAGACAAAGAGGAACACTATATAATGAAAGAAGGACTAGTCCAACAGGAAAATATCGCAATTCTAAATATATACGCACCTAACACTGGCGCTTCCAAATTTATAAAACAATTACTCCTAGACCTAAGAAATGAGATGGATGGCAACACAATAATAGTGGGGGAATTTAATACTCCATTAACAGCACTAGACAGGTCATTAAGACAGAAAGTCAAAAAAGAAACAATAGACTTAAAGTATACCCTACAACAAATGAACTTAACAGATTTTTACAGAACATTCTACTCAACAACTGTTCATCATTACATACAACATTCTCCAAGACAGACCGTATGATAGGCCACAAAATAAGTCTCAGTAAATTTAAGAAAATTGAAATTGTATCAAGTACTCTCTCAGACCACAGTGGAATAAAATTGGAAATCAACTCCAAATGGAACCCTCAAAACCATGCAACAACATGAAAATTCAATAACCTGCTACTGAATGATCATTGGGTCAACAGTGAAACCAAGATGGAAATTTAAAAATTCTTTGAACTGAACAGTAACAGTGACACAACCTATCAAAACTTCTAGCATACAGCAAAGGCAGTGCTGAGAGGAAAGGTCATAGAGTTAAATGCCTATATAAAGAAGTCCAAAAGAGTACAAATAGATAATCTAAGGTCACACCTCATGGAGCTGGAGAAACAAGAACAATCTAAACCCAAACCCAGCAGAAGAAAAGAAATAACCGAGATCAGAGCAGAACTAAATGAAATTGAAACAAACAAACAAACAGACGTACAAAAGATTAATGAAACAAAAAGCTGGCTCTTTGGAAAGATAAATAAAACTGATAGACCATTAGTGAGATTAACCAAGAAGAGAGAAGATCCAAATAAGCTCAATTAGAAATGAAACGGGAGATATTACAACTGATAACACAGAAATACAAAGTGTTATCGAGGCTGCGATAAACACCTTTACGTGCATAAACTAGAAAACCAAGAGGAGATGGATACATTTGTGGAAATATACAATCCTTCAAGATTAAACCAAGAAGACATAGAATTTCTGAACAGACCAATAACAAGCAATGAGATTGAAATGGTAATAGAAAAAGAGCAAAAAAAAAAAAAAAAAAAAAGGCCAGGACCAGATGGATTCACAACTGAATTCTATCAGACATTCAAAGAAGAAATGGTACCAATCCTATTGACACTATTCCAAAATATAGAGAGAATCCTCCCTAAATCAGTCTATGAAGCCAGTATACCCTAATACCAAAACCAGGGAAGGACATAAGGAAAAAAGAAAACTATAGACTGATATCCCTGATGAACATAGATGCAAATATCCTCAACAAAATAGTAGCTAACTCAATCCAACAGGATATTAAAAAGATAATTCATCATGATCATACAGTTTTCATACCAGGGATGCAGGGATGGTTTAACATACATAAATCAATAAATGTGATACACCACATAAACAGAATTAAAAACAAAAATCACATGGTCATTTCAACAGATGCAGAAAAAGCATTTGACAAAATCCAGCATCAAAACCCTCAGCAAAATTGGCATAGAAGGGACATACCTTAAGGTAATAAAAGCCATCTATGACAAACTGATGGTCAACATTATACTGAACAGGGAAAAGTTGAAAGCATTCCCAGTGGGAACTGAAACAAGACAAGGATGCTCACTTTCACCACTTCTATTCAACAAAGTACTGGAAGTCCTAGCCAGAGCAATCAGACAAGAGAGAGAAATAAAGGGCACTCAATTAGGAAAAGAGGAAGTCAAATTGTCACTGTTTGCTGATGATATGATCTTATATCTAGAAATCCCTAAAGATTCATCCAAAAAGCTCCTAGAACTGGTAAATTTCAGCAAGGTTTCAGGATACAAAATTAATGAACCAAATAAGTAGCTCTACTGTACACCAACAGTGACCAAGCCAAGAATCAAATCAAGAACTCAGTTCCTTTTACAACACCTGCAAAAAATTTAAATACCTAGGAATATACCTAACCAAGGATGTGAAAGACCTCTACAAGGAAAACCACAAAACACTGCTGAAAGAAATCATAAGTGACAAACACACACACAAAACAAACATCCCTTGCTCATGGATGGGTACGATCAATATTGTGAAAATGAACAAGCCGCCAAAAACAATCTACAGATTCAATGCAATTCCCATCAGAATACCACCATTATCCTTCAAAGAGGTAGAAAAAACAATCTTAAAATTCATATGGAACCAAAACAGAACCCACATATCCAAAGCAAGATTAAGTAAAAAGAACAAATCTGGAGGCATCACATTACTCGACTCCAAACTATACTATAAGGCCATAGTCACCAAAGCAGCATGGTACTGGTATAAAAATAGACACATAGTCCAATGGATCAGAATAGAAAACCCAGAAAGAAAGCCAAATACAGCCAACTGATCTTTCATAAAGCAAACAAAAACACAAAGTGGGGAAAGCACATCCTATTCAACGAATGGTGCTGGAATAATTGGCAACCCACATATAGAAAAATGAAACTGGATCTTCATATCTCATCTTATATAAAAATCAACTCAAGATGAATCAAGACTTAAATCTAAGACCTGAAACCATAAAGATTCTGGAAGATAACATCAGAAATACCCTTCCAGACATTGGCTTAGGCAAAGAATTCATGACCAAGAACCCAAAAGTAAATGCAACAAAAGAAAGATAAATAGATGGGACCTAATCAAACAAAAAAGTTCAGCACAGCAGAAGAAATAATCAGCAGAGTAAACAGACAACCCACAGAGTGGGAGAAAATTTTCATAAACTATGCATCTGATAAAGGACTAATATCCAGAATCTACAAAGAACTCAAACAAATCAGCAAGAAAAACAACAACAAACAATTCCATTAAAAAAGTGGGCTAAGGACATGAATAGACAGTTCTCAAAGGAGATATACAAATGTCCAACAAACATAAGGAAAAATGCTCAGCATCACTAATTATCAGGGAAATGCAAATCAAAACCACAATGTGATACCACCTTACTCCTGCAAGAATGGCCATAAAAAAAAAAAAAAAAGATGTTGGCATAGATGCAATGAAAAGGGAACACTTTTACACTGTTTGTGGGAATGTAAACTAGTACAACCACTATGGAGAACAATATGGAGATTCCTTAAATAACTAAAAGGAGATCTACTGTTTCATCCAGCAATCCCACTGCTAGGTATCTACCCAGAGGAAAAGAAGTCATTATACAAAAAAGAAACTTGCACATGCATGTTTATAGCAGCACAATTTACAATCACAAAAATATGGCACCAGTCAAAATGCCCATCAATCAACGAGTGGATAAAGAAAATGTGGCATATATATGCCATGGAATACTATTCAGCCATAAAAAGGAACAAAATAATGGCATTTGCAGCAGCCTGGATGGAATTGGGGACTATTATTCTGTGTAAAGTAACTCAGCAATGAAAAAGCAAACGTTGCACGTTCTCACTTATATGTGGGAGCTAAGCTATGAGGATGCAAAGGCATAAGAATGATACACTGGACTTGGGGACTCAGGGGAAAGGGTAGGGGATGGGTGAGGGATAACAGACTACACATTGGGTACAATGTACACAGCTCAGGTGATGGGTACACCAAAATCTCAGAAATCACCACTAAAGAACTTATTCATGTAAACAAACACAACCTGTTCCCCAAAAGCGATTGAAATACAAAAATAAATAAATAAATAATAAACACTCAGAAAAATAAAAAAATAGCCTCGTGTAACTACTGGCTAGAAAGGCACACCTCTAAATCTTAACTTTTTTCCTTTCTAAAATGGGAGTAGGCATGTGCAGTGGCTCACATCTGTAATCCCAGCACTTTGTGAGGCCAAGGTGGAGCCCAAGAGTTCAAGAGCATCCTGGCCTTCATGGGGAGACTCCTGACTCTACAAAAAGTAATAATAATAATAAAAAACAGCCAAGTGTGGTGGCACGTGTCTGTGGTCCCAGCTATTTAGGAGGCTGAAGCAGGAGGATGGCTTGAGCCCAGCAGCTTGAGCTGCAGTGAGTCGTGTTCTCACCACTTGCACTCCAGCTGGGGCGACAGAGCAAGACCCTATCTCAAAAATAAATAAATACATACGTACGTACATACATAAATATAAAATCGGAGTAATAGTTCTAATCAAATTCTTGACCAAAGGATCAGATAATATATGTGAACTTTGAAAAACTAAAAAATACAAGTATTACTTTATGTAGATAGCTATTCTATTATTGTTTTATACTCAACAATTTTTATCATTTTGAATCAGAGGAAAATGGAATAAGCAGCCTGAGAAAACTGAGTTCCCGATATCTGGTAGAGTTTTGAGGCTGTCTGGCAATAAAGAACAAAAATATCCCGGAGAGTTAGGCTGAATCATCCCTCAATTACCTGCATAGACCTTCCCCGGGAGGTCCTCTTTGACTCCCTGGACTGAATTAATAGTCCTCTAGGTATAACCATGACACTTTTCACGCTGTATTGTAAAAAAGTGGTCTGTCTGCTCAACTTTACCCAAGAACAGGTGCCTTTGATCCCCGTGTTCTTCTGGTTGTCAACCGCTGGGTACACAGTATATCCTCAACCTGTATTTGTTGAATAATTTATTTGCACTGTATTCGTGAGGGTATGGTTCTTTGATAACTTAAGGAACTACTAATCCGTGGGAAACAGAACAACTCTTTAAAGACGATGTGGATGAATACTGGCTGTTGTAACTGCCCAGTTGGTGCATCTCGGATGCCAGGAGCCCGTCCAGTGCTGACCTCTTTCTTTTGCCCTTCCTTCCCGCCCCTCCAGTCTGAGGGATATAGAGGACCTCACAGTCACGAGGTAGCGACAGTCCGCGCCGTCGTGGAGACAAGCTGGACGCGGAGAGAGAACTACATTTCCCAGCTGACTCTCCTGCGCGCGCCCCTGCCTGCGCGCTGGGGGCGAGTGCACCGGTCGCTCGCTCCCTGCCGAGCGCTTGTCGCCGGCCCGAGCCTTTGCCAGGGGATGAGGTGGGAGGCGCTAGAAACCACTTAGCTACAGCCAACCGCCCAATGCAGCACTCGCTCGCTCCCCCCGCCAGCGGAAGCGCCCGCGGAGCACAATGCAGCACTAAGCCGCGGTGGAGGCTGCAGCGCCACGGCCGCCGCAGCACCGGCTGGGGCTGGGAGGAGGTGGCCGTGGGGAGCCCAGGGGCGCGGAGCGAGGGAAACGGACTCGGCGGCCGCGGCATGAGGAGCTGAGCCTTTCGGGCGAGGCGGGCTGAAGGCAGCACCATGCAGGCGGCGGTGGCTGTGTCCGTGCCCTTCTTGCTGCTCTGCGCCCTGGGGACATGCCCCCCGGCGCGCTGCGGCCAGCAGGCAGGTAAGTTAACCGCCCTCTGTGCCTTCGGGCCATACTATTTCCCGGGAATCTTTGGAGCCCTCAGGCGTATTGAAAAGGGGGCATTCCCATTTCCCGAGTGCGCGGGGAGATTTCTTTCTTTCTTTTTTTTTTTTTTTAATTCGGGAGGGTGGTGAGAAGTGAAGCAAAAATATATGTGTGGGGGCGCGCAGATGCACTAGAAGCCTTGGGTCAAAGCCTGTTTTTCTCCTTCTGAAGAGGAATGGGGAGAATGGGAAAGGGGTGCCTTGCTTCTGGGCCCCGCTCCTGGATGCTCTCGGATGAACTGGTCCAAGGCTCTCCGGCTGGTGTCTCTGCGTCCTTCCCAGATGGGTTCCGAGAGGGAGGGGGAGGTGGGGATTTTCGTAGGGGAGACGTAGGACCGCAGGATGGAGGAGTGCGGGTAAGGGTCATTATTTTCGCCTTTTCTCTCCATTCCCTCCTTTCCCCCTTCCTGCCTGGAGGAGACGCCTCATTGATGGAGCTAGAGAAGAGGAAGGAAAACCGCTTCCTGGAGCGCCAGAGCATCGTGCCGCTGCGCCTCATCTACCGCTCGGGCGGTGAAGACGAAACTCGGCACGATGCGCTCGACACGCGGGTGCGGGGCGACCCCGGCGGCCGGCAGGTGAGAGGCTCGGTCCGGGAGGTGGTCCTCCGCGCCGCCTGGCCCACCCGAGACCCCACGATTGCGCTCGGTTGCCCTGGAGATCCCATGTCTTCTTGGGTGAAATGAGCTCAGTCCCGATGGGAGGCATGCATGGCGCTCCCTGTGCAAAAAAGAAGGGGAAAAGGGTACAAAAAATAACCAAAATAACCACAGGCCGAGGGCTTTGCCCGAGGGGAGTTTGTGCGGGGTGCCTTCAGCAGTGCGGTGACCTGAGAGAAGGGGCGGAGAGCCCTCTGACATCTGTCAAGCAAAAGCCAGGCGTGCATAGGAAGAAGGGAGGTAGTATTTGGGCAGGGTTTGAATCATCATTGTTGTTGTTTTACTCCTCAAAGAGACTTCGTAAGTGATTTAACCCAAGATTGACACTGTAAGAAGAAATTGGAAAAAAACAAGGCTAGACGTTCTTAAGAAACCCAAACAGTAAAAGCAAGCTGAACTTTAAGGTTCTATTCGCTCACCAGAGATATGCCCATTCACCTCTACCTTCTAGAAAAGGTGTCCTCCTCGCACTTTCTTTATTGGTAGCAGTTCTCTTGATTTAATTAGGGCTGTGCTGTTCGTTGAGCATTTATAAATTATGTTTTTAAAAATCTAGTTTTATCACTGTATCTGTGTTTAAATCAAGATCACACATTCACAGATATGCCTGAAAATTATTGTGAATTTATTGACAAATTTAAGTAAATACTTCTGGGGCTGTGTATTTTTTTCATTTCTACACATCAGCTTATCAGGCAGTTCCACCCACCTGTAAGTACATATTAAGATAGGACTTGTTCGTGTACTTGAAAATTTTTGTAAACTTGACTGAAGCAAAGGCAAGCCAAACCTTTTCATATGTATACATATATTCATCAGTGCTTTAAGACGTATCTTGATGATGTGATAATTATGCTAACTTATCTGTATGTGTGAAATAAGTAAAAATAGAAAATATTATTTAAATCTATATTTGTAGCCAAATAGTTGGTACTGTTAAAATTTTGTTAATAGAAGGTGGGAAATTAACTTAGAGGGCTACATAATATGCATCAAAGATTATTTTAGTAGAAAATCCCAATATTTTAAGCTTTTAATGAAGGATTCTTGTATGTGAATTAATGTTTGGTAAATGCCTATTTTCCTTTTCCATTTTGACTTGTTTCAATGGTAAAACTGAAGACGCAGGGGCCATAGTTTCCCTATGTCATCATATTTTTCAATCAATTAAGATTATTTCTGTGGAAGAATATTTTCACACCCATTTGCAACCTTTTATTATAAAAAATTTCAAACACACAAAAGAGTAGGATAAGTCAATGAACCCCCAGACCCAACAATTAGCAACTCATGGCCAATCTTGTTTTGTCTATACCCTATTTTTTTTTTCTATTTTCTTTCCCTCCCTGTATTGTATTGAAGCAAATCATATCATTTCATTCATAAAAATTATAGGAATGTACCACTAAATGGTAAGGGTTCTTTTAAAAATGCAACCATGTTATTGTATTTTCAAAAATTAAGAATAATTTCTTACTACTATCAAATATCCTGTTTTTCAGATTTCCAGTTCTCGTAAATATATATGTATATATGTGTATGTATGTGTGTGAATGTTTATATGTGTGTGTGTGTGTGTTGTGTGTATATATATATATAGAGAGAGAGAGAGAGAGTATATATTTAGAGTATATATTTAAGTTTGTCTGGACCAGGACCCAGATAATGTTTGTAGATTGCAATTAGTTTATTTATTTATTTTTTGTGACGGTCTCACTCTGTCACCCAGACGGGAGTGCAGTGGCGTGATTATGGCTCACAGCAGCCTTGACCTCTTGGGCCCAAGTGATCCTTCCACCTCAGCTTCCTGAGTAGCTTGGATTACAGGCATGTGCCACCTTATCTGGCTAATTAAAATTTTTTGTGTGTGTAAAGATGGGATTTCACCATGTTGCACAGGCTGGCCTTGAACTCCTGGGCTCAAACCATCTGCCGGCCTCGGCCTCCCAAAGTGCTGGGATTACAGGTGTGAGTTGTGGGGCCTGGCCTGTTTTTTTTGTTTTCTAAAAAGTCTTTTAATGTATGGTTTTTTCCCCCTCAATTTCTTTTTTTTCCCCTTGCAGTTTTTTTCAGTAAAGACATGGAGGCTTTCATCTTGTAGAGTTTCTCAGAGTCAAGATTTTGCTGTTGTAACCAGTGCTTTAAAACAATTCACAAAGACTTTCTAGGAGAAGAAGAGAGACTGAGGGAAATAGAGATACAGAAAAATAAAATGACAGGATTGAACCTGGAAACTCACAGAATCTGACTCATGCTGGAAATGTCTTTGGGTACCTCTTGCCTTTTCTGTGTTGGTGAAAGACCACCACTTTTGAAGAGTGGAGGAGGTCAGTCCCCCTTTTCTCCCCATTTATGGAGCACCACTTATGCAGTTTTTTGATTCACAGGACTCTTGACGTGGGGTGGAAGCTGTCTTGGGTTCATAGAGCTTCTACTTTCTATAGCAATAAACCTCACAATAGAGAAGAATGACTGGATTTTGGTGAAGTATGAATGAATTGGTAGGATTTAGGTTTAACAGTAGGAATAGATTATTAATTCAAGTTAGAAATGAAAGCGATGATACCATCTTACAGTAATTATTACAAAACGTTATCCCAGTGCCTAGCACATAGTAAGGTAGACATAGTACATGTTGATGTCTGTATCACCTGGGAGCCACTGCAGTTTACCATGCTGCTTCAACTACAGGTGGAAATCATTGACAACTAGGACCAGATCTGACAGAATCGTAAAGACCTATTTATCTTAAGCCAACTTTTCCTACAGTTAGGAAACAGAGGAGTTTTCTTGCACTATTGGCATTTCTAGTTTCTCTAAGAGCAATCATTGGATTGGAAAACAGAAGCTGATTTTTTATGCTCCTTGTTATTTCTCTAATACTTACATAGATCTAATTTATGGCATTTTAATTTTAGAACCCCATAGATTTTTTTTTTTTTTTTTTTTTGAGATGGAATCTTGCTCTGTCACCCAGACTGAAGTGCAATGGCGTGATCTCAGCTCATTGCAACCTCTACCTCTTGGGTTCAAGCGATACTCCTATCTCATCCTTCTGAATAGCTGGGATGACAGGCGCCCACCACCATGCCCAGCTAATTTTTGTATTCTTAGTAGAGACAGTTTCACCATTTTGGCCAGGCTGGTCTAGACCTCCTGACCTCAGGTGATCCTCCCACCTCGGCCACCCAAAATGCTGGGATTATAGGCGTGAGCCACCATGCCTAGTCACCCATAGATATTTTTATCAACTTCCTTTCTACTTCATAAGTAAAATCAGGGTGATTTTCTGTGAACTCAAAAAGCTTATATACATTCGTTGATTTGTTTCTTTAAAAGATCTTTATTTATTTATTTATTTATTTATTTTATTTTTTTCTTTTGAGATGGAGTCTCACTCTGTTGCCCAGGCTGGAGTGCAGTGGCACAATCTCGGCTCACTGCAAGGTCCACCTCCTTGGTTCAAGCGATTCTCCTGCCTCAGCCTCCCAAGTAGCTGGGACTATGGGCGTGTGCCACCACACCTGGCTAATTTTTTGTATTTTTAGTAGAGACAGGGTTTCACAGTGTTAGCCAGGATGGTCTCGATCTCCTGACCTTGTGATCTGCCCACCTTGGCCTCCCAAAGTGCTGGGATTACAGGCGTGAGCCACCACGCCTGGCCTAAAAGGCATTTATTTACTTGTATTCCTACTCTGTACTAATTTTTATGCAAGACTGTGGGCATTTAGAGATGAAAGACACAATTTTGCTTTTAAGGAATTCTTAAAGATGTGGAAGATGAATGGGTGACTAAACAATTATACTTTGCCTTGTGATTTTCTGGAGGTGATCACAGAGGCTGGTGGAGGCAGAGAAGGCTAGTACTTAACCCAGGTGAGCAGTCAGGGTGGGCTCTCCGGGGAAGCCGTGTTTCGAGGGTGAGTTTGGAATTGCTACATTAAAAGGAAGGGTGAGCATATCCAACCAAAGAGGCAGTAAGTACATAGGTACATGGGAATCAGGATATGATTTTGTTAATTGCAGATAGTAAAGAATTCAGGAACAGATAAGATAAAACAGGAAAGGAAAGAGTAGATGCTGCAGCACTTTCGTGACTTGCTAAGGAATTTGGAATTTGTCCTGAAGGCAGTCACAGGATTTCAGTTAGGAGAGGTAACTGACCAGATTCATGTTATTGTCAGATAATCCTAATTGTTAGAATGAATAATTTTAATTTCAAAGAGCACTGTGAATGTAGCTGTGTACTTTAGTTCACTGGTAAATGTTCACATAATCTTTAAGATTCGTAAGCACTTAGTAAATATACTGAAAATAACTGTATAAATGAGTGAATATTTATAATGTGCTTAGAACAATGCTGGGCATAGAGTAAGCACTAAATGGAGTCTTTGTTAAATAACATTAACCCCCTCAGGCTGCTTGAGTACTATTTAGATATTTTATGATATCACTTGAATGCATAATGGTGCCTTAACTACCTGAGTTTAACATAGTCCCAGAAGTATGTTACAGATTACTCAATTTATATTTAACTAAGTGGAATCAAATAGTGGTAGAGATAGAAGAGACCTTATAGGTTATCTAACCTAATTCAGGAATTACTTTTCACTTGTTAAGAGAAAGCCGTTGTCTGGGTGCGGTGGCCCATGCCTGTAATCCCAGCACTTTGGGAGGCCGAGGTAGGTGGATCATTTGAGGTCAGGATTCGAGACCAGCCTGGCCAATATGGTGAAACCCCGCCTCTACTAAGAGTACAAAAATTAGCCCAATGTGGTGATGGGCACCTGTAGTCCCAAGGCTGAGGCACGAGAATCGCTTGAACCCGGGAGGTGGAGGTTCCATTGAGCAGAGATGGTGCCACTGCACTCCAGCCTGGGCGACAGAGCAAGTCTTCATCTCAAAAAAAAAAAAAAAAAAGAAAAAGAAAATCAAGCCATTCACCAAGATGGATATGCTGATTACCCTGATCTGATCAGTATGCCCTGTATGCATCAAAACATCACTATGCACCCCATAAATATGTACAGTTGTTATATGTCCATTTTTTTTAAAGGTTAAAAATATGGAAGTAGCAATGTATTGCTTAATGTTTCAGAAAGCTTGCAAGAACTACAATGATATAAACCATCTTAATTTTACTCTTAATGTGTCCTTGTTTCAATTTTCATCCCTAAAATGGGACAGAAAAATTTTGGAAGAAATTTTCATTGTAGTTCTGTTTAAATGCTGACAATTTGATTGGTTTTAAATAGTAATTCTGTTGATACAAGTACATATTGTAAATGATTTCTTTACTGTATGGTTACTTGAATGCATATACTTTATTTTTATCACAAGTGGGAAGATCAGCCCACTACTGAAAGCTTATTATGCCACAAAGTCCTAGAAATGGTAGTCAAAGTAATTTATATTTGATTGTGGGTAGCCTTGCTATCTTCAAAGTTGTTTACCTAGTCTAAAGTAATTTCATTCCTGGAAAATAGCATTCAGCCCTAGAATATTCAAAATATTAAGAGTCTTTCTTCTGTCTTGAAATTATTTGTGCTGACAGAATTGTATGTTTGCAGGTAAAAGGATAAAACTTATACTTTTACCTGGACTTCTGTGTAGGCAAGATATCACCTACTGAATCTTACTGATGGTTTGATACTACTCATTGTTTGATACACATAATTGCTATTTTTTGAATAAACACCTTAATGATTCTTTTTTGTCAACTAAGCATCACAGATCTACATCAAGGATAAGTTATTTTGTGGTTTATTTTGTTGTGTTTTCACCCCATACATTTTTAATACTTTGTTTTTTACTCAGTGATTATATATTTCTACAAGGAGCAAAATTTCTTTTTGTTGGAAGCCTTTGTGGTCAGTGGATAGATGGGCTACTTTTTTTCCTCTGGCTCTTTCCCTAGGAAGTGTTATAGCTTCCCAAGTAGTCAAGTGCCAAGGACATAGATCTATAGTTTGTCATAGTTTTGATAATGAGTAGCAAATGGGAAAAATGCAAGAAGGCAGCAAGATGGCAGCAAGATGGCAAGCAGTAGATGTGCTCCATTTTTATTGATGTACTTATACATAATGCCTGTGCATGGATGAGCTGTACTTTACATTGTACTGTTTCCTTGAGGAGCACTGAGTCAGCTTGATGGTTAATTGTCTGCAGTACTGCTTCCCTGGCGGAAAATGGCTCCTAGGAATTACAACATTGGAAGTGTTTTGCAAGGGTAGCACAAACATCTTGTTTTTTGTTTGTTTGTTTGTTTGTTTTAATATGCATTTGTTAAGTAAGTGGCTCAATATTGATAAAGTTTTGCCACCAATCAGAACTTTGTTCTACTGCTATAAATAGGAGACATTTCACAATGAATTTTTATTCTCCTACCAACCATCTTCTTTTCCAATTAAATAGTAAAAAAAGTAAAATTCAGAATTGTGGGAGTTTCCCTTAGTCTTGTTTTTATGCTATGAAATTCCAATTTGTATGTGTATGTATTTTTGGTATCTTTAAAATTCTATCTAATGAGGTTATGGTGCACAGAAAGAATCAGTCTTTCATCACTTCTGTACAGCTACACATAGGAAACTAACTATGAATGACTCTAAGAGCTTATAGGTTGATAAAAAGTGTTCCTAGTTTTATTTGCTTTCTTATATTGCAAAGAATGCCAAGAGTTCTGCTGTCATTTTTAACAAATAGAATCCCTTAGAAGAACATGGAGAGGCCTGCTTTTTTCTCACAACACACTGAGAACAGGAATCTGTAAGGTCAGTAGTATTCCCTAACTCCAGTGGGGCTAATTAGATAGGGTCACATTTATCATTAAGTAGCATGGATAAGTCCCAAAGGGAAAGAAGATAGATGTTCATAAAAGTGGGGCTGGGGGATGGAGCAGAAGAAAAGGTAGATAGTCCTTGAGGGGAATGGTGAGAAGGTGGCAGGAAAAGGAAATGATAAAAAGAGAAAAATACTTTTAATAGTGTCACTATATATGTTATATACTAAAATAGTTAAATATATGGTAACTTACATGGCTGTCTTTTATGTGCCAAATACTTGATGTACATTAATTAATTGCATCCTCACAAAAATTATGTGTGACAGGTAATACTTATCTGTAAAGTCACAAAGCTGATAGGGGATTTGAACCTAGGCATTTCAGCTGCACTGCATTGCCTATGTGCCTAACCACTACACTAAACTGGTCTTATGGAAGGGAGCCACTGACAATTCTTTAGATGCCATTCAGTGTCGCTGGAGTCATATTTCTTACGTTTACCCTGTTGGAACTATATATGACTTTCAGTGCCTGAAAAATATATATATATATATACATTTGAAAGTTAGACAATAGTGAAGAAGCTTGCAGAGCACAACAGGAATGTTTCATTTTTATTATCTTGAAAATGAAAATGGAATTTGTGAGGATATCTGACATTTAAATGGTGAAAAACACCTCTTGAAGGACATGTGTCCTGTTTGTAGATATGTACACTGTCTTTTACACTTGTTCATTGTAAATCACATATTAGTATTCAGCAATCAACACCAAAATTGTATATGCTTTTTTGTGGTCAAAGTTTCATAGGTGAAAACATTAATTGCTAAGCAGGGATCCATATTCATATATTTTTCTCCAAAAGAAAAGATACAAAGTATGTTTTATGCCTTCATAGAACTAGTAGTACTGGAGTGCTAAATGTGATATCATTCAGATAAAAGAGATACGTAATCAATAATAACAAAAAATGATAGCTTCTGAGAACATGTAGTTGAATGTGTTTACTTTGATAATAAAAGCACTAGCAAGCAAACATTGGGGGAAAGAGTTGAAAAAATAAGGATTAGTATTTATTAACTTAAATAAGTATAAACATTTATAAGTATAAATATATAATATTTACAAAATATAAATAATATATAACTTTTTTTTTTGCTATGTGCCAGGCATTATATTGAGTGATTTACACGCATTATCTCTCATTATGAGGTATATACTGTTATAGCCATTTGAAGATGAGGAAACTGAAGTTAATTAACTGCCTAAGGTTATACAGGTAATAAGTGGCAGAAGTGGGAAAAGGATTCTGAAAATGTTAGACATCAACATAAAATAATCTTTTATAATCTTTACTACTTATTTGACATGTAGTTTCCCATTTATCTCCGTGTTGGAACATACCTAACATTATTTCTTTAAGATACTCTTGATCTTAGCCGGGCGCAGTGGCTCACGCCTGTAATCCCAGCACTTTGGGAGGCTGAGGCGGGCGGATCACGAGGTCAGGAGATTGAGACCATCCTGGCTAACATGGTGAAACCCTGTCTCTACTAAAAATACAAAAAATTAGCTGGGCAAGGTGGCGGGTGCCTGTAGTCCCAGCTACTTGGGAGTCTGAGGCCAGAGAATGGCATGAACCCAGGAGGCAGAGTTTGCAGTGAGCTGAGATTGTGCCTCTGCACTCCAGCCTGGGTGACAAAGCGAGACTCCGTCTCAAAAAAAAAAAAAAGATATTCTTGGTCTTGCCTAGATCTCCTCCCTAGCTAACTTGCAGTTATTTTACATATAATTAAAATAGAGTACTACATGCTGTATTTTAAAAAATAGAAATATTTTATATGAAATATGATTTTAGACTTCTGGCTATCCTTTACTTTTGATTTTATCATTAGAGTTCCTTTTAAAATAGAAGTTTGTTTTGTTTCCCCCAGGACAGACTGTTCTCTGTAACTTGATTTTGAAAATGTTGTACCATGATCCAGAAATATCAGCAGTTCTAACTGGAAAGAGAAGGGAATAAAGAACGTAAATCATTCTCCCCTACCCCTAAATATGCTTGTTATTTGCATTGAAGAGATTTTCAGAATCATGTATCAGCAAGGTTAAATGAACATTTTTCTTCTCCTTTTTAAAATTTAATTTTGTACTAGTGGATTTTAGCACTTAGCAATAATTGCCCTTTTGTTGCGTTTTTTTGTCCCAAGTAAAGATCGTTAGATAACTCTTTGAAGATGAGAAATCGATGGTGCTTTTCTGCAGATAGGCCTTGAGAGCTGACATTTTGCAAGTGGTTTTAAAATTTCCTAGCTGAGGCAGAACTCCCGGTTGAGTTTTGTGAGACCACTTATTCTGCTTCATACTGCCCCATGTCTCTAGCTTTTAACTCTAGTTGGTCAATTTCTACTCTGCTTTTTCTTTTTTTTCCAATTTGCCTTTCAAGTAGGTTTGTTTTGGAGGAATTGCCTTCATTTCCTCCACTAGTGAGATTAGGGGATTTGAACCTAGACACTTCAAGGTTAGGATGCGGTTAGGGTGTTGGGGGTCAGGCTGTTACACACAATTTGCTGGTACACACAATTTGGTTATAGCTCAAGCTTCTTTCGTATGGTTTATCTTTCTTTGGATTAAACAGCAAGATGCTACAGAAGGAGTTGCCACTTGACAGAACCTGGTTCTGCAGATTTCTTTGATTTCCCTAGTGGATTTTTAAAGCCTTTGGGAAATCCTATTAGCGTTCTGTTGAGGAAACCAGCTGTGGCTCCTCAGCAGTCCTAAGTGGCAGTTGAGGTTACACATAGCTTGGTGGTATTAATCTAACACCAGCTGGAGAGGGAGCAAGGCAAGCAGTTACCTGAGGAATGATCTGGGATCATCAGATACGGTCAGGAACAGGCTGTAGGTAGAAGAATCGTGGCAGGTGAGGCTCAGGGAAATCAGAGAGCAAATTATCATGGGAAGATACTAGGCTGGTCAGGTCAGTATCCTTCTGGCTCAACTAGAAAGAGCTACCTGAAAGAGTCTAAAGCACTTTGTGAGTTTCTGGCTCCACTCTTGATCTGGGTCTTAGGTCTTTAAAGGGAAACTTGTGGTAGTTTTTTTTGTTTGTCTGTTTTGTTTTGTTTTGTTTTAGTCAGGCTTGTTCTCATCCACACATGAGCTTTAAGTGTTCGGTTCCTCCTCCTTCCTTCTTCTTCTTCATTCCTATTCTTTGTGTGTGTGTGTGTTTTTTTCTTTCTTTCTTTTTTTTTTTTTTTTTATTATTCCTCCTCTTTCTTTCCCTTCTTGTCTTTCACCTCTTTCTTCTTCCTCTTGGTTGGTCTTTGTAAAGTTCTGCAGGCTAGTGAGAGAGTGCTTTAAGGGGCTCTACGCTTCTCCCCAGTTTACAGTTTAGACTTAAGACACTGTGCCTCACATGGATCAGGAGATGAGACCCAGTTAAATATTGATTTCCTAATTTATGCAGGAGTTTTTGGTACTCTAAAAATCAGTTTGTACAAAATGAGCAACATCTTACTTTGAATAGCATGTGGTCTGTGTTAAATAAATGTGTGTTGCGTAAATGAGTCTCTAAGTTAGAATTTGGAAAATTTGTTCTTACTGAGATGGATAATTTTGGTGTCATTGTTTGCCATAGATTGTGAATTTTCAAGGTTGGTATTAGCTGCAGCTTAAAAATACTTAGGAAGGCTTTCATGTGCCTTCCAGAAAAACTTGAAGTAAGTGTTTAATAAGGATGGGATTTTGAAAAACATATATATTTATAAATTTACCAGTATGCTGAAGAACGAAGCCAATTATTTCTTAGGAAGAACTTTATTGACTTTGACAGAAACTTTAACATCATCAGAGGTGATGAAGGTTTTGGATATATATTGAGTAACAGACTGCTGGATTGAATGGTAGTTCTGTTGCAAGTTCTTTGAGAAATTTCCAAATTGCTTTCCACAGTGGCTGAATAAGTTCATTCCCACCAAGAGTGTATGTGTTCCCTTTTCTCCTTAGCCTCATCAGCATCTTTTTTTTTTTTGACTTTTTAATAATAGCCATTCTGACTGATGTGAGATGGTATCTCATTGTGGTTTTGATTTGCGTTTCTCTGATAATTAGTGATGTTGAGCATTTTTTTTTCTTGTTGCCTACTTGTATGTCTGCTTTTGAGGAGTGTCTGTGTCTTTTGCCCATGTTTTAATGGGATTATTTATTTTTTGCTTGTTGAATTAAGTTCCTTATAGATTCTGTATATTACGCTTTTGTTGGATGCATCGTTTGCTAATATTTTGTTGAATTCTGTAAGTTATCTTTTTACTCTGTTGATAGTTTCTTTTGCTGTGCAGAAATGCTTGAATTTAATTATGTCCTATTTGGCAATTTTGTTTTTGTTGCAGTTGCTTTGAGGACTTGGTCATAAATTCTTTCTCAAGGCTGACTTCTGGAATGGTGTTCTCTAAATATTCTTCTAAGATTCTTATAGTTTGAAGCACCTTGAGTTAATTTTTATATACAGTGAAAGTTAGGGGTCCAGTTTCATTATTCTGCATGTAACTAGCCAGCTACCCCAGCACTGTTTATTGAAGAGAGAGTTCTTTCTCCATGGCTTATTTTTGTCCACTTTGTTGAAGATCAGATGGCTGGAGGTATGCAGCTTTGTTTCTGGGCTCTCCATTCTGTTCCACTGGTCTATGTAAATAGCCAAAAGAAAATAAATCATTCTACCAAAAAGACACATGCACTTATGTTCATTCCACTATTCACAATAGCAAAGTCGGGGAATCAACCTAGGTGCTCATTCACGGTGGACTGGATAAAGAAAATGTGGTACATAACATACCATGGAATACTGTGCAGCATTAAAAAGAATGGTATTATATCCTTTGCAGCCATGTGGCTGGAGACCATTATATTAAATGAATTAATACAGGAACAGAAAACCAAATATTATATATTCTCACTTATAAGTGAGAGCTAAACGTTGGATACTCATGGACGTCAAAATGGCAATGGTAGACACTGGGGACTCAGAGAGAGGAAGTGAAGGAGAGGGGCAAGAGTTGAAAAACTAACTGCTGGGTACTATGCTCAGCATCTGCGTGATAGGATCATTCATATACCAAATCCCAGCATCACTCAATGTACCAGTCTAACAAACCTGAACATGTATCCCTTGAGTCTAAAATAAAAGTTGAAATTATAAAAAAATATTATGCAAGTTTTGATTCAGGACTACAAAAATGTTCTCACTTTTTATGATCCTGTATACCTGGTTTAGCTGTAAATAGTACATAGCTTTTTTTCTGAATTATTTCCTCGTGAAAGTACCGTCTAACTTGGACAGATATTGATTGATAAGAAGATAGGGGAAATGTAAGACGTGTTCATTGCTTTCACCAAAGGTGAAGCCATTCTGGCTAGGTAACTGACTAGAGGTAAGACTATTTCAAACCACAGTGTATAACAGTTTTCGCTGACTCTCAGAATCCTCTAAGGTTAAAAAAAAAAAAAAAAAAAAAAAAAAGGTGGTGGGGGAGGATATTGGTGCGAAGATACTAAGAATTTTCACTTAATTTAATTTCTGAGACAAGTTTAGCATGATGTTCTTATAGTTCTTAATGATATTGAATAGACAATGTTCTCTCATAGTTAATGAGGGAAAATTACTATTTATTCGTAACCAATTTAATATGAAATCTACTTGTGGTCTCTGATGAGTGTTTTGGGCATTTTCTTAAGTGTTTTGATTATGAAATGATGAACTTTACAGTTATTGTAGGGTTATGGAATAAAAATGATTTTTAATTTAATTGTGCACAATAACATGGAATGAAGGCATGGACCCTCATCTTCATTTGTACTTGTTTCCGTCATTGAGCACAGACAGAACCTTGTACCTAACAAGTGCTCAAAAAGCAAACGTTGACTGAATGAAAGTGTTGATGCCATGACTTATAGAGGCCCTGTTTCTTCATTAGTGCTCCCATACCCCCATTGTTGCATCAGGTTTTCCCTGGACAATTGTTTCTTTTCTTTTTTCTTCGTCTCTTTCTTTCCGCATCCTTCCGTATAGGCTCTGTCACTTTCCTGCAGCCTCTTTCCATTCTGCTGTGTACATAACCTTGCTCTGTTCTCATTCGGTATGACCCTTGGTTTATTTTGTATTTACCCCCACCCTATTTCTGTCAAGCGTCTCTTTCTCTTAGCAACTGAAGTAAAAACAAGTCTCTGAAAGGTTATTTACATTCAGTGTTGGGAGCCATCCCTGTAGCACATTGCTGGACTTAACTTATTTTGGGATTTAGAAAATGTGCTATAATTCAACATGCTTTTCATTTTACTACTTACTTGTAAACCTATATTTTGTGAGGTTTTTCTTTTTTTCCATTCATTTGTTTCTGTTGTGCCCCTTGAATCGCTCTTCATTCATTCTCCTCTGTGGATGTGGATTTTTGTGTCCCTTCTGCCCCTTATTGCTGGAATAATCTGCTTCCTAAAATCATTTTCCTCATTGCTCATAATTCCCTGGATTTAAGCTTGAAATTATATGCTTAGTTTACCATCTACATTTGCTGATCATGTCACTTCTCAGAGTCTTGGCAGTAATCCATTGCTACAGGATAGTGATCCATTGCTACATTGCTACAGGATTCATATTCAGTATAAAGGAATGACCAGACATTTTTATAGGTATCCTAAAAGCAAAACTTGCCTCATAGGCTTTGCATAAAGTTGTGCCTGCTTTATGTGTCCATTAAGGAGGGGATTGGGGCGCTGATAACTTGTGTGTTAGTAGAAGGTGTTCTTATGAAACAGATTGTAATGTTGAGCTTGCAACTGGTTATTCATATTCACTATTGTTTGTACACTGCTTAGCACTGTGCCTGACACACAGTTGGTGCTCAGCACATATTTACGGTCTACTTTTGTTTCAATTTTCTGTCACCAAAAGTGCAGGAAATCTGTGACCATTTGTTAGTGATTTTATGCACTTTTGAGATAGTTCCAAGAGTTACAATATTTATTTTCTCTGGATTATTTAATGCTTTGGTTGGGATGGCGTGGAGAGGATCGTGGACATCATTCTACTTTTAGGGCTAAAGCCCTGAATTCTTTCTTCCTCTTCCTGCACATATACTCCTCCTGGCCCAGCAGAGCCGCCTGTGTTAGTATGCCCGGGCTCTCATGGTGAATGTTTGAATTGAAATAGCTGTCCCTCTTGCTTCAAATCTGAGTCAGGATTTATTAGGAAAGGCAGGGCCATGATGACGAGGAGGAGGAAGACAGCCGAAGAAAATGACAGGAACTTGGACAATGATTGGCATACTGACATTCTACCACATAAAGTCGCCTTGCTGTCTTGAGGCCACTATAATCACCGTGACAAAATCATTCATGTCAGTTATAGCCCTGTGTCTCCCAACAAAAATAAACTCGAGCTATTTAACCTTTTTGTGTGATTTTATTCACCAGACTTTGTCATTCGCTGCCTGGAGCTGCATTTCCTTTAAGACAGTGATGTATGTCTTCTGAGAGAGTGACATCTAGTATTTCTGATGGATTTGAATTCATGTGGCATATTCAGCCAAGGATTTCCCTTATTATTTATTTTTGGGGTTTGATTTTTTTAAGCTATGTTTTTGAACTAAGGACAACATCCTCTTTTTTTTCCCCTATAGCTAAGCCCCAGATATTTTGTCTAAAAATAAAAAAAAATTTTCTAGTTTTTATCTTACTTTTATGGACTAACAACTTAATCTAAAATATTCTTATTATTTAATATGGATTAATTATGTTAATATAAATTTGTATGTAAATATAAAATATAGATAATAAAATATACAAGTTTAAACATCTATTATATAAATTAATTATAACATTGATTAATATGTTAATATAAAATATTTATATTATTTTATAACTTTTTTATTTCTTCGGAGGTGGATGTTACCCATACTCCATGAAATCTTCATGCCTCTAAAAGATCTTCATATACTGGTTTAAATCAGAAAAATATACCAGTAGAGAACAGGCACATTAGTATAATTAGCTTCTAGAATTTATATCTCAGTGTAGATGGAGGCTCTGAAAGTAGCTTTAAGACCAGATGAAAAAGTGAGGACTTGTGGAGAGGCAGCCCCACATTAAAAGAAAAAGGTCAAATACAGCTGTTGTGACTTTAGCTAACCTAATGTAATCCTAGGAACAAAATAATTCCTATCTTACTTACATGTATTTTTATAAGAGGTTTATAAGAGTTTAATTCGCACAGTATAGAATTCACCCATTTAAAAATGGTATACAATTATCACCACTGTCAATTTTGAAACATTTTCATCACTTCAAAAAGAAACCTCATGCCCATTTTCCCTAACTGCCTCCCACCGTCAGCCTGGGCAACCACTGATCTGCTTTCTGTCTCTACAGATTTACTTTGGAGCTTTCATATAAATGGAATCATATACTATCCAGTCTTTCGTGACTGGCTTTTTTCACTTATCATAATGTTTTCCAGTTTCATTCATGTTGTAGCGTGTAGCAGTATTTCATTCCTGAATAATATTTCATTATGAATCCATTCATTTTGATGGACATTTGAGTTGTTTCCATTCTTTGGCTATTTAAAATAATGGTGCTGTGAACATGTGTGTAAAAAGTTCTTGTGTGGACATGTGGAAACACATACACATAAGTATCATAAAAAATACTTATCCTTATTACATGCAGTGGTATATGTTTCATTCTGTTCTGTTTTATTTCATTTTCTTTAAAACCCTGGCTATGGTGCACTCAAGTGATTTCAGAGTCCTTTCTATGATTTTACCCACAACTTTAAAAACTACCCTACAGGATTCCTCACAGGTAAGCTCAGTACCTGTGAGGCAACCCTTTCTTTAGACATCTCTGACTAAAAAGGTTTTAGAGAGTTGAATCAAGATGTGCCTCCTTGTATGTTCTGTCTGTTACTTTTTGTTTCTTGTAGTTTTCCTGGCAATAATATTAGGGACATCTGGATGGTTGTGCTGCTTATCTCTTAGCTGTTATATGGTATAAGTGAAATTGACCATGTGAGGGTGCTTGTAAAAATTTCTTCAGTTTGTTTAACATAAAAAGCTTAAGTTTTGAAATAATTCAAACATACAAAATGGTAGATAGAATAATGTAATAGACCCTCTTATACTCACCACCCAGAATGAACAAAATTTAGTGTGGTTTTTTTGTTTTGCAAGAAATAAACATTATAGATTCGGTTGATGCTCTCTTGCTATTGTGTTTTCCCCTTCCTTCTCAGAGGAAATCATTATCTTGCAATTAGTGTGCGTCCTTTCCATCTTTGTTTTCTTTTCTCTTTTCATCTTTTTTTTTGAGATGGAGTTTCACTCTTGTTGCCCAAGCTAGAGTCCAATGGTGCCATCTCAGCTCACTGCAGCCTCCGCCCCCTGGGTTCAAGCAATTCTCCTGCCTCTCAGCCTCCCAAGTAGCTGGGATTACAGGCGTGTGCCACCATGCCTGGCTAATTTTTTGTATTTTTAGTAGAAATGGGGTTTCACCATGTTAGCTAGGCTGGTCTCGAACTCCTGACCTCAGGTGATCTGCCCACTTCGGCCTCCCAAAGGGCTGGGATTACAGGTGTGAGCCACCGTGTCTGGTCTGTTTTTATACATACATACATACATCTATATCCGTAACAATATGTTACTGTTTTGTGTGTATTTAAATGTATATCTTTGATAGCATATATATCCTTTTACCTCTCCTCAAAATTAAATTTTTTGATCTCTTATGATGATATAGGTAAAAGAATTGAGTTTCTTTCTTTTTATTGCTGCCTGCCTTCCCATTTTATAAACCTATCATTTATTCATTTTCCTATTAATAGTATTTATAGCATATTTATTATGTTTTGCTGTTATAAACAGTGTGTACTATTTGACATACATATTTGACATTTGCATGAGTTTCTGTGGAGTATATATTTGGAAGTGAAATTGTTGATTCCTAGGGCTTGTACATTGTCAATTTCCCTGTATATTGCCAAATCAAATAGTGATATAGCAATTTACACTCCACTAGCGCTGTATGCAAATTTATGTATATTCTCCTTTTCATCATTATTTGGAACCATAAGACTTTAAAGGTTTTTTTTTTTTTTTTTTTGGAGACAGAGTTTCACTTTTGTCACCCAGGCTGGAGTGCAATTGGCGCAATCTCGGCTCACTGCAAACTCTGCCTCCCAGGTTCAAGTGATTCTCCTACCTCAGCCTCCTGAGTAGCTGGTATTGCAGGCACGCGCCACCATGCCCAGCTAATTTTTGTATTTTTAGTAGAGCTGGGGTTTCACCATGTTGGCCAGGATGGTCTCAATCTCTTGACCGTGTGATCCGCCCACCTTGGTCTCCCAAAGTGCTGGGATTACAGGTGTGAACCACCGCGCCTGGCCGACTTTAAAGTTTTTAACAATATTATGGATATGAAATGGTATCTAGTTATTTTACTTTCCATTTTCCTGATGACTGATGAGATAGAGCACCTTTGGTGATCTATATTTCCTCTTCTGACTGGCCTATTATACGTTCCCTGTTTTTCAATTGGAATTTTTGTCTTTTTCTTGTCGATTTTTGGCATTTAAAAATATTCTGGATTATTCTCTATTATCTATATAGCAAATATTTATTTTTAGTTTATGGGTTATTTTTCATTCTTCTCATGGTATATTTGGTTTAACAGATTTAAATTTTTTATTTTATTCATATAGATCATTTTCTTAATGATTCTTGGTCCGTCTGTGTATTATTTTATCACTATGGAATTTACTGTAGTTTTAGAATATCTTAATTTTTCACAAAATAAATCTCAAATGTAGTTTTCTTTTTAAAAAAGCATTATAGAAACATGATTAAATGTTAAAGGACCTAGAATTAGACTCCATGGATTTACAGCCCACCTCTGCCACTAGCTCACTGTGTGAACTTGGCAAACACTTAACTTCTCTAATCCTGGGTTTTCACACCAATACAATGTGAATAAGAATAGTATCCAGTTCATATGTTGTGAGGATTAAAAAAGATAATATACATAAAGCTGTAGCTGGGCATTTGGCATATAGTAAGAGCTCAATAAATGTTAGCTCCTATTTTTTTTTTCTCCTATAATTATCTTTTCTTGGTATAAAACTGATACTCAGTGTCTTATATATGTAAATCACTGGATTTCTCTGTTTTCATAAGAGCTGTGATTTGTATCAAATGCTCCAGGATAGTAGAACAATTTGCTCTCTGGTGCTAGTTCTGGATCTAGCTTTGGTCTCACTGTAGGTGTTTCCAAAAACATAGCTACCAGATTAGAGGACAAGATGCTCCATTTTAATAGTCTGTTTTAATTTCCTTTTTAAAAAACATGTTTTGCCTGAAATACTTCAATATGCAAATCAAAAGGAACAGACAGGTGATCTGGAAGAAAGGGCTTCTAAAATTTTATAGATGGTAGCATTTATTATAAAAAGTTGAGTCTTCTGTGAAAATTAAGATTGCTTTGCATTTAAAATATATTTATGGCAACAATATTGATTTTAATATAGTTTTTAAAACAATAGTTTATTGACATATTCATATACCATAGAATTCACTCTTAGAATATACAATTCAGTGTTTTTTATTATAGTTTTAAATAAAAGTTTGTCGTTCTGAATTCATTGTTTTTTCCTTTCTGTTTGGACTCTTTTTATTATTGTGCTGTTTTTGGTACCATTGTAGAGTAGCTGTAATCTTAAAATTTTCAGCTTCTTATTAATCTGGGCCCAGCATTAGATGTAGCCTTCAGATCAATGGATAGAACTGAAGAACTTCTGTGTTCTTGCAGTGGATTCCCATATTTAATAAATATTTTAATACTTATCAATCAACCATGTGTTTCTGAATTTCTAACAGTTTTAAACAAACAGTCTTTCCAAAATCTGTTATTCTGAAGTTAGTTGTGTTATTTCTCTTTTTCAAGAAATAATTAAGTTAGAAGAAGTCCACATGCTTTCATTTTAAGCATTTAAGCATCATATGTTCACTGATGAAAGTGTTCAGGAAGAAAAGAGCTCCAAGTGCAGATAGTATTGTTGCTGCTGGTGGTAGTGGTGTGTGTGTGTGTGTGTAGAGTATTCGTGGGACATCTCATCTCCATAAGGCCACTGGGTCACTCTTAGTCCTTACATTTCACTTGATGAGAAGAGAAACAGCTATACTTTTCTCTGAACCTTCTGGCCCTTGTGCAATTGGGTATTTCAGTTATATTAGAGCTATTAATCATGCCTTTTTATAGCTCCTGTTCTTTGCAGTGTGTTTTCACTAGAACTAGAGATTCTTGATTTCTCTTTTTATCATTCTATCTTTGAATAATGAGGGAACTGAGGGGATTGGCAAATATTTAATAGACTTCGGTTCTTGTTCCTTTTCTTATAAAGTTTAAAGTTGCCAGCTCTGCAATTAAAAGTTTTCCATTGGTTCTATTTCAGGTTAAGGCTCAGTAGCTGTTTTGAGTAACATTAATGCAGTCTGTGTGTGTGTTGCAATTTCCTGTGATTTGATTTGTGAACTGACATCCTTTTAACTCACTCTGCAAGCATTTATTGAAGTCCTACTACGTGGCATTGTTCTGTGCCTTTGGGATACATCAGTGAATACAAAAAATAATTCTTTCTTCTGGGCTTATGTTCTAGCAGATAGACAAATATAGTAAATTATGCAGTAATACATTGTATGGTATGTTCAAAAGTGGTAAGTACTATGGAAAATAAAAAATATGGCATGGTAATGGAGACTGGTAGTGCGGGGGAGTGTAGGGGGCATACATAGTAATTTTTAGTAGGGTAGTCCATTAGGCCTCAGAGAAAATGATATTAGGAAAAGACTTGAAGGATGTGGGGAGTGAGTCATACAGGTATCTTAGGAAGAGCATTATATGTAGAGAGAACAACCAATATGATGACCCCAAGGCCAGAGTGTACCGGTCAAATATGAATAAGAAGATGACTACTCCAAAGAAGATTGGTGATGTAAGATCTTATTGGAAACTGTTCTGGTAGGAAATATTTGGAATCATCCACATCTCTGGCAGTATTTTTGGTTTCATCCTGCAGTCTCACAGTATTGGTTTATCCCACCAAGGAAGAACATACAGATTTTCAGTATGGTGTCTAAATGTAATCTATTCCCCTCCTCTTCCCATAATCCCACAATGTAATGCATTTGAATTCTTCTTTGCAAGACAGTATTACTTCCATGCACTTAAATGTAGTTGTATCTTATGTTTAGTACATGCATGGTTATGAATTACTCCTTTTGCAAGATGCTCCTTTTGCAAGATGTTTTATCTGGTGTGGTTGGCAGATATTTTTAGAACTAGCCTGCCATAAAGCTTACTAAGTAGCAGATACTTTCTACTGTGCCTAAGAGATGAGCAGCACACTTCCAAGCTTTCTTTGAACATGTTAATATCTGGTTTCACAAATGAGAGAAATAGGACTAAGTTGCATTAAGACAGAGTTTTGTTAATGATTTAAAAGGAAAAGTAAGATGATTCAGCATTGGAACAGACTATAAATGGGGGTTGAGGAACTGCCTCAGGAACTTATAAAACAGGTTCAACAATCATTTTTCAAAATGGTTTTGTGTAGATGTTTCTTTCCTTACAAGTGAGGGAATGAATCATGTAATCCATCGAGCTTCCCCAAAACTCAAAAGTTCCATTCTTCTCCGTCTGCCTTATAGATAATGCCCATGCACGTCATGTAGCCCAACGACCACCAAACTCACTAACAAATGTCAGGTGAATATAGTTAACGCAGGAACACAGGTCAGAAGTATTTCAGGAGAATTAGTGTAATGTATGTGCTGTTGAGAGTTACACTCTATAAAACAACGATTGTGCTTATAATTACTGGAGAACTCACAGGGAAACCAGTAAAGTAGTTAAACTATGTGAAAGCAACCTTTATTATGTGAGTCCTAAGAATTACTTTTCACTTTTGGCTAATTACAGTTTGCAAAATAACGTTTGTTCATGTTATTGTCAGATTAACAGTTGTCAGCTTTGTTTTAAATTTGTAAGTGAGCGCATTCTTTGTGCTAAGCAAGGTGCCAAACGTTGGGACTACAGAGGCACTTGGTATAGGGTTGAGAGTGGAAGATGGTGTAGCTATAAGCCATGCACCTTAATGGAAGAGGGATAAAGGAATTGTCATCTGGAAGTGACAAGGGAAGCAGGAACAATTCTGATTCCTGAATACAACACGAAATTCTGTTCACACTCCTTACACGTTTTTTAAATCATGTGGCAGAATAATATGCCTAATGTTTATGGAGCTAGAACATTCTGTGGACTTTTTTTTTTTTTTTTTTTTAAGATGGAATATTGCTGTGTTGCTCAATTTGGGTCAAACTCCTGGGCTCAAGTGTTCTTCTCACCTCAGCCTCCCCAGTAGCTATAACAACAAGCACCAGCCACTGCACCAGCTCGTTCTGTGCATCTTACATGTATTCAGTCTCCACAGCAATCATCAGAAGTTGATACTGTTTTTTGCGTTTAATAGATAGTGAAACTGAGGCACAGAGAGCTTAAATAATGCCCAGGATCATTCAGTTTAGGAAGGGGTGGAGCTGGGATTTGAACATAGGAAATTTATCTCCAGTATCTGGAGTTTTAACCACCATTGTATGCAGCTTTTCATAAGCAACTGCTCACAGTTTTAAAACAGAGGGAAAACTCTTGGACAAAGCAATTAAGCATGGCATTGTATTATTGTCTTGTACGATAAGAACATGTATTTCCAGATAATAAAAATCCGTTGGTAGGGCCTTATCTTTCTCAGAGTCCATTTTGGTTCTCCTGGAGTCCTGCGTACACATTAGGAGTTCAGGACTTGGTGGTGGTGGTGGAGACTGTGAGGCATGCAGGGAAGGCCAGAGAAGGACAAAAAGGACACCTGATTGTAGTTTGCTAAGGATGGCCAATCAGGGAAAGTTTCAGTCAGGAGCCTTTGTCAGGAGGCAGTTTCCCAGAAACCCACTGGGGAAAGTTCAGAGCGACAACCCACCCAGTTTTCAGAAGTGAATAAGTTCTCCTAGGGTATCATTTGATAAATTAAATAAAAAGTGACCTCCATGTTACTTTGAAAGTATTCATTTGCCTCAAAGCAATAAGAAGTTGAAAAAAACTATTATAAAACATAGAAAGAATGACTGTGCCTGGCCTTTTTCCTTTGTAAAAAAGAATCAGGATATCTTGTAGGAATCCTTTCTGTAACCCAGCATGGCAAATGTATGGAATCCTCATTAAACTGCTCTGATTTGCCTCCAGTAGAGGCAAGAATTACAGATCTGATTTATTCAGCATTGCATCAAAACACATCAACAGTACAGAGACCTGAGTCACATATGGAACATACAGAAAACAGTGTCTGAGCCCCTGTATACACATAGTTTTGTTAAGGCTGAGCAGCTAATCAGAGGGAAGGAATGAATGGCTCTCCTCTAGCTAGTGGCTCCAGAGCTCCACCATCCTGTGATGGCTCCTTGTAATTTTATTCATCTTTTATGTTTCTGATACAGTTGGGGTCAAATTCCATGAGGCTTTGATATGAAATTGTTTCTTTTTTTCTTTTTTTTTGAGACGGAGTCTCACTCTGCCGCCCAGGCTGGAGTGCAGTGGCCGGATATCAGCTCACTGCAAGCTCCGCCTCCCGGGTTTTCGCCATTCTCCTGCCTCAGCCTCCCGAGTAGCTGGGACTACAGGCGCCCGCTACCTCTCCTGGCTAGTTTTTTGTATTTTTTTTTAGTAGAGACGAGGTTTCACCATGTTAGCCAGGATGGTCTCGATTTCCTGACCTCGTGATCTGCCCGCTTTGGCCTCCCAAAGTGCTGGGATTACAGGCTTGAGCCACCACGCCCGGCCGAAATTGTTTCTATTAAGAGCTGAGTTCATGCCAGTGAAGAAAGAGTTTTGAGAGTAAGGGTTTTATTTCTTTTAAATATTCAGATGTGAGGTTATAAAATTAATTAGATATCACGAAGGTTATATTAATATATATATTTTCTTGTAGTAAGATGCATTTCAGAGCTAAGGGTAGTCTTCATGTGATTCTGACTTTACATCGCTAGACTATGTTAGTATGTCTTAAGTCTGTAAGACCCTTCAGGGGTGATCTATATCCTGTCTCCCTCATTTAGAGTGCAGTTTTTTCTCCTATTTCCAGCTCTTCTGAGCTGGGCTCAGTACTAAAAAGTTTGCTTGTTTTAAGTGGTAATTATCTTCCAGGTTACAGTTGGCTACAAGCTTTTCCTGCCATAATGTATACACATGCACACATAAGCACTGTTGGATGGCTAATGGATAATGTGACTTGATTTGTGCAGTTTTTCTATGTCTCCTAATAATGTTATCTCTTAGGATTTCCTACTTTCAAAGAAGATTTGGAGTCAGTGTATTTTAAAAAGGCATTTCACTTTTCTAGGGAAAGTTTAATGCTAAGGATTAGATGACAAGATTGATCTTTTTTTTTTTTTATCACAGGCACTAGCTCCAATAAATAATAGAAGTATAAATAAAATTAGTTTCTAGAGTCTCTTTTATTACCTTTGTCTAACAGAATAATTGCATTATTTTTCAGCCCCTTAGGTTTTTTATTAGAACATGTTTGAAAAATTGTACTCATTGAATTTTTTTAGATTCAGATGTTTTTGAAGTCAGAATCCCAGAAGACCGTATACCAGATACAGGTAATGCAGTACCTACAACAAAAATTTTCATTTTGGATGTTAGTATTTTCTCTCAAACATGAATTGTGGATGGATTCTTTCAACTTTCTTGAAACTCAAGGGCAAGGAGTTACTCTTCAAAGCAGCTTGGAGACACCAGCTGGTAGTATGTGGAAGCCTCTGAGTTTAAGAATTTGGGGGCAGGTTTATGTCATACTAAAATCACTGTTAAAGATTCTTGCTATTTTCTAACCTATGTGTGCATTGTAAAACTACATGGTTTTAAGACATGGTTTTCTCAGAGAGGGCTACAGAGAGGGCTGGTAGTCTGTTTTCTCTCTTTCTCTCTCTCACGGACACACACCACAGTCCCATCTTCTCCTTTCTTTACTGTGGTAATTAGGATAGCTATAGGTAGTGTGTTCTTCCTACCAGTCTTCATTCTAGCCCATTGGCAAACAAGAAAATGAAATATTTTTGCAGTGGTTCTTGTCTCTAGAATTATCTCGTTTGGTGTTCCAATAAAGAAAGCCTTTGGTTAAAAGAAAGAAAGGAAGAAAGTCTCTGGTGTTTGACAGTCAAGTCATAGGTGAAAACCCGTCATTTGCATATCCTTAATATTAGGGACTTAACTGCTTTTATTTTTCTCTTACTTTTGCTTTGCTCTTAGAGTGTTTCTTGACTAAGTCCTTGGAAAACTTTTAGACGAGTGAGATATGTTAGTAAAGAAGGCATATGGTCGTATGTTTAAAATTTGAAACATAGTTCCGTAGTTGATTATATGTAAATATGTGAGCAGAACATCCTTTAGAATTACGTAGTTTCATTCTTTAGTCCTAGGAGAGAAAAGGCCTTTATACATCATATGAAATTGTTTCCCAAAGGAAATGCTATGGAATTTATAGGTACTAGCTGTTTATCATGGGATTTTGTACAATGATGTTTCCTATTTTTCTTTCTTCAGACACTTGGAGCTAGCCCTTAAGTAAAAGTGAGCCTTTACTCTCAGATATATTTAATGTCTATTTAAGCAAATGAAATCAAGCAAAGAAAAATCCATTGATATTACAGAACTGGCTAAAGTAAACCTTGATGTGAAGAACTCACCATTCTTAATTTTATTATTTGGACATGGCCTACTTCTGAAGTTGCCTCCAGGAGAGATTGTGACCCAGCTGGCAGAGACAATTCTTATTTCTAATTCTGCTTTTAAAATTACCTGATTTAGAGCTAAACTGACTAGCTGTTCATGTGAGAGTGTAGTTGACAGCCATTTACTCATTTTTCCTCTTCTCTACTTTTTACCTTTTATTTAGCTTTTGATAGTTACATTATTCTCTGCAATGAGCTTTATATACTCTCTTCACCATAAACAAAAATGTTAAGCGTTTTCCTCACAGCATTCTGTAATTGTGACTATTTTCAGTTCGCATATGGGGCAAAAGAAGATGAAGATGAAAGTTTTCCTAACTCTACTCTAAATGAAATATCAAGCTAATAGTAGGACTGGGAAGAGCTCTCATCTCATTTCTCACAGGCCTTTCCTGTACCAGAAAAGAGTATCCATTTCCCAGGACTGATTTGTCTGAGACGTTTTTGTCTACTGATTTTGTTGCATCTAAATGTTAGAGTTCCTTGTACTCAGATTTAATTATACCTCAATATAACTATACTATATTATATTGTTCTCAGACTAGTAAGTATCTTAAAGGTCTGCTTTGGCTTTCAGGATTATGTGAGTAAGCATTTTCTTGTTCAGGCCTTAAATTGAAGGGCTAGTAATGGGCAGCTAATGGCCAAGATAATGGAGAGACTGATTTATCAGAAGATAGCTGAAGCATAAATAAGTAATGAGGCTGCCTGACTTCCTGAATGGAGATGAGAAAATAGGAGCTGGTGCCAGTGACAGCATAGTCTGTCTTTTTGTCTTTGCCTCTAGTTTGTTGGAGCAGGGACCACCTTGGCAGCCAGGGAATCACAAGAGTCCAGGGCTTTTAGTGCCTTCAGAACTGGAAATGTAGCAAGATGTAGCAAGGTAAATTCAGGGAATGCCTCTCAAGAGTTCATCTTATCCAAGGAAAGCCTTTTTTTTTTTTTTTTTGTAGACTGTGTAGCCTTCATCTAGGAATTCCTGGGTAGTGAGATCTACATGATGTAATCTCTGTCCTAGGAAAATGTATCCCAAAACAAGGGCAAGAAATTGTTTACATCAGTTGTGATATCGTTTGGCTGTGTCCTCGCCCACATCTCATCTTGAATTGTAGTTCCCATAATCCCAACATGTCATGGGAGGGATCTGGTGGGAGGTAAGTGAATGATGGGAGTGGTTACCTTCATGCTAGTCTCATGATAGTGAGTGAGTTCTCACAAGATCTGATGGTTTTATGAGGAACTTTTCCTCCACTTCACTCTGTTCTTCTTGCTGCTGCCATGTGAAGAAGGATGTGTTTGCTTCCCCTTCTGCCATGACTGTAAGTTTCCCGAGGCCTCCCCACCCCTGTGAACTGAGTCAATTAAACCTCTTTCCTTTATAAATTACTCAGTCTCAGGTATTTCTTCACAGCAGCATGAGAACAGACTAATACAAGTTATAAATTTTTTCATGTAAAATAAAACCAACAGCAAGAATGGAAATTTGACTTGGAAAACAAGTATAGGTAGATGAGAATTCCATGAGAATTGGCCATACTTTAGACTCACATGGAGTAGCTCTTTAAAATATATGGGCTTGGAGGCCAAAGTAGAAACATTGCTTGAGTTCAGGAGTTTGAGACCAGCCTGTGCAATGCAGTAAGGTCCTGTCTCAAAAAGAATAAAAATACCATGGGAATTCCAATATTTTGCTCCTTTCTCCCCCCATTTAAAAAAATAGTATAGGCTGGGCATGGTGGCTCATGCCTGTAATCCCAGCACTTTGGGAGGCCAAGGTGGGCAGATCATGTGATCAGGAGTTCGAGACCAGCCTTGCCAGATGGTGAAACCCCATCTCTACTAAAACTACAAAAAATTAGCCGGGTATGGTGGCGTGCGCCTGTAATCCCAGCTACTTGGGAAGCTGAGGCAGGAGAATTGCTTGAACCCTAGAGGTGGAGGTTGTGGTGAACTAAGATCATACCACTGCACTCTAGCCTGGGTGACAGAGTGAGACTCTGTCTCAAAAAAAAAACAAAAAAAAAAGTATATTGAGGTTCTACTTTGTGAGAAAGCATGCCAAGGTGCTTACAGAGATATTGGCCCTTAATTTAGCAGGAAAGACTATCTGATTGAATTTCTTTTCCTTCCTTTTGTATTTCTTTTACTCATTCCCTCCTTTTAGAAAAAACTTTTAAAACTTTTATTATTTTGGTTGAACTCAACAACAAAATGTAGGTAGTAAATTGTCATAAGAACATACGTTTTACTTTTAAGAAATAATGCAGGAATTTAGTAAGTAAATATTCACTTTTGAAAGTTAAACATATTTTGTCATAAATAGTGAAGGAAAGGGAAGAGAGCTGTTGTTTATTGGACATCTGTTATCATAAAGGAGGGCATTTCTTAGGTTAGTTTAGAATATCACTTTTCAACCATTGTCTATACCTTAGAATGACATGGATAGCTCTTTAAAAATTGTTGATGCCTGGGATCCACTGCAGACCAAGTATATCAGAATTGCTGAATTTGAGGCACAGACATTAGTATGTTTAAAAAAGTTTCCCAAGGCAATCTGGGTGTAGTAGCTCATGCTTGTAATCCCAACTAATCAGAAGACTGACATAGGAGAATTGCTTGAGCCCAGGAGTTTGAGGCTGCAGTGAGCTATGATCGCATCTCTGAATAGCCACTGCACTCCAGCGTGGGCAACACAGTGAGATTCTGTCTCTACAAAAAATTAAAATAAAAATAGCTGTGTATGGTGGCACATGCCTATAGTCCCAGCTACTCAGGGGGGCTGAGGTGGCAGGATCACTTGAGCCCAGGAATTTGAGGTTACAGTGAGCCATGCAGTCACTGTAGTCCAGTGCAACTGCAGTCCAGACTGGGGAAAAGAGCATGACCCTGTCTCTAAGGAAAAGAAAAAAAAAAAGGTTTCCCAGGTGTATTAGTCTGTTCTTGCACTGCTATAATGAAATACCAGAAACTGGGTAATTTATAAGAAAAGAGGTTTAGTTGGCTTATGGTTCTGCAAGCTGTGCAGGCTTTTGCTTCTGGGGAGACCTCAGGAAACTTAAAATCATGGCAGAAGGTGAAGGGGAAGCTGACATGTCTTACATGGTCAGAGCAGGAGGAAGAGAGAGAGAGAAGGGGGAGATGCTACACACTTTTAAACAACCAGAGCTCCTGAGAACTCACTCACTATCACAAGAACTGCAAGGAGGAAAGTCCACCCCCATGATCTGGTCACTGTGCACCAGGCCTCTCCTCCAACACTGGGGATTACAATTCTACATATGATTTGGGTGGGGATGCACATTCAAACCATATCAGAATCTAATGTGGAACCAGGATTGAGAATTTTAGAAGTTTTTTGATGTCTTTAGTTCCAGCTTGATCTTCCATAATAGATCAGTAATACATAGTGTGCCTTGTAATATATAGCATGCGTTGTAATTTCCTGGTTGTGCTGAGCTGTTTGCCATTTTTGTGCCTTTGTTGTTCCTTTTTCCTGAACTGCTTTCTCTTACATTGTCAATCTGAGGAGCACCAAGGCATTCCTTGGTATCCCTACAGTTGAAGGACTGCTGTTGTATTTTGTACATATATCTACTGTTGGACTTACACTCACTTTGTAATAATTTGTTTAGTACCTTCCTCTTTTGACTATGAGTTTCCTGAGTGCAAGAGCCACATCCAACTCATCTTTCTTTCTCAGGGCCTGGTATGGTTGGCACTCTATAAGTGTTGAATGGACTATCGCTTATTTAATTATTACAGCAAATCTACAAAGTGTGTGTTATTATTTTTGCTCTTTAAGAGATGAGGACTTTCAGTTCAGAGACATGAAACAACCTGCTCTAGTTTATTCCACTGGTAAATGGAAGACCTAGAATTCAAATGTACCTCAGCTCTTTAAAGTTTGTTCTTTAAAAATTGTGCTATTTTGTTTTGTTTCATTTTGTTTTAAAATGTCCTGTTGCCAGGCATTGTTCTGGTTCTTGTAATACTAAATGCAGATGGTTGGATTTCAAGAACAGTTTGGTTTAAAGAAAATGTGTAAATTAGATACAATATATAATCAGCTTATGAAAACTACGGGTGTTACTGAGATGGAGAAGGGAGAGTAACATGGAGTCATACTATAGAAATATGGACAGAAAACACTAATGTTCTTACATTTATCATACCAATTTACATATATGTAGACCTGTTGGGTAGAACTGTCTTTTAACAGATGCCATTGTAATACAGTTCCGCTTCAAAAAATTAATCCCATATCTTGATGTGACCACAACAAATTCTAGAATGAGAAACCTTCATCTGAGTAGAGATATACCATCAATCTTTTGCAGCTCTTTTGCCAGAAGTTATCATAAGGCTATGGTGGTTTTTCAGTTGCCTTTTCTGATGTAGAAAAGAGGGATCATATATACAAGTCATATTTGCTCTCTCTGTATATACATACATATATATACACACACACACGTATTTTTTTTTTATTAAACTGAAGATGTTAGACTTCCAAGAATTATACTTGTAATTTTTTAAAACTGAGCTGAAGCAGTCAAATGGCAAATACGTGTTTAGGACGCAGTACCTAAAGATTCTGTTACATGTATTAAACCCTTATTTTTAATAATATTAATTACTTTCACAGTTATCTTATTGTATACTACCTTTTGATTGCTGATATTCCCACCCCATTGGTAAACATCAATTCGTTGTTCAGGTTGGGCTTAATTAAAAACCTAAAGTACCTCATCTTTCTCCTTGTGTCAAAGTTCTGATTCTACTATGAATGTTGTACTGCTAATTTTGCTTTAAAAATTGGCTATCAATAAGGCAGTCTTAACAATTTCCCTTGTGTTTGCTCTCTGGGATAGGTAGGCTGGCCTTGGTTCATTGAATCTAGAAGATATGAGGAGAAGAGGACAGGCTGCCAAGAAGCAAAATGCATGAGGAACATGAGTGTTATGTTAATTTCACATTTTAATTTCAGCTATTGCCCATGAATAATAAACAGGCCCCAGTCTGGGGATTGTATCATATTCTTATGGTCCTAAAATTTCTATGATTCATTTTTGAATTTAGAAATTAGAATTATCTTTATGTAATTATATTGATTTAATTGATATATTTATTATGTAATTATTTATTATATAATTATATTGATTTATTATATTATATCTGCCATCTGGAGAGTTATTTTATATTTTTGCATTTTTCCCCTGTATCTTTTCTTTCACAGCTTCTATAAATGTCAGCCTCACTGCTTGTCTCAATCCCTAAAACACATACGTACTGCACGCACATACTTTACCATGTCCGTGTAATTTCTTTTCCTTAAACGAAGGATTTCAATATACATATTTTTAACTATAACTCTGAGTTTGTAAGCAAGTTATCAAATTGGCCTTAGGACATGGCTTAGGACATCAGCTGTGGTCATGTTATTGACTTTTGGATGAAAATGGAATTCTGAAGATTGTTTTTTATGTTTTGATTTTCTTGTCGTATCTTCTAAAAATGCTCTTCAGAGCATTTTCATGATACTGAAACGACTTCTATTATAATAATTATTCATTAGAACCCAGTAAAACCTGCAAGTACCTCCAAGCTGTAGAATGAAAGCAAGGAGTTGAAATATGATGAAAAAGGCCTACCAGCAGGTGGGATGCCTACTCTGCCACCAAATATGTGACTTTGAAAGTGACTTTGGCCCACACTGGCCTCAGTGTCCCTATTTTTGTACTAAGGATCTTATGTCACATGAGCTCTAGGGATTCTGTATTATTCTGATACCTGAAGTACCTGTTTAATAGTTTTTAAAATCAGAATTCATTCTTAAGTAATAATTTGAAAGATGGCATTTCTGCAAAATTTTGTTTTTCCAATGTCTCTGAGAGGTATTACTACTTTTTAATCTTCAACTTAAAGTTAATAAATATTGGAATTTTTCCTTGACAGTATCTTAGCCTGTTTCCCCCACTAAAGGAAAATCTTTGTATTATACTGATTCTCTCTTCCTTAAACTAAAAAGGCAAGATCTAAGAGTAACTGTCTGAGAACCATCCTGGCTCACTTCAGTGGTATTGAATAATAAGCCTGTTAATGCAGCAATTCGGTGTAATTCATTTACTTTATTCCATCTCCAAGATAACCTTAAGAAGCAACCATATTGGCCAGGTGTGGTGGCTCACGCCTGTAATCCCAGCACTTTGGGAGGCCGAGGCGGGCGGATCACAAGGTCAGGAGATCGAGACTATCCTGGCTAACATGGTGAAACCTTGTTCTACTTAAAAAAAATACAAAAATTTAGCTGGGTGTGGTGGGGGGCGTCTGTAGTCTCAGCTACTCAGCTACTTGGGAGGCTGAGGCAGGAGAATGGCGTGAACCCGGGAGGTGGAGCTTGCAGTGAGCAGAGATCACCCCACGGCACTCCAGCCTGGGCGACAGAGCGAGACTCTGTCTCAAAAAAAAAGAAGCAACCATATTTCCTCTCTCTGTCCTATTTATTGGCCAGAAACATGGGGAAGGTAGGTTCCTGAATGTTGGAAGACCACACAAAATGCAAAGAAACCAGGCTCACATTTATTTTAGTGACCACCAACACAAGTTTAGTTTGGGTGAGAAGTCCTGTGTTTTGGGTTTGATCCTTGAGGCCTCATGAGTTTCAGCCCTGCTGCTGGAAGTGTCTTGGTTTTAGCCAAACTGGGAGGAAAGTGATACTGAATACTGCTGCAGTCAACTCATTGGAACTGCTTTTCAAAGTGTTCAGGGACAGTGCCAGTGATGCTGTATTAGTTTCCTATTGCCTTTATAAGACATTAGCAGAAACTTAGTTGCCTGAAACAACAACAACTTACTATCTTACAGCTGTGGAGGTCAGAAGCCTGAAATAGGTCTTACAAGGATAAGATGAAGTATTGGCAGTGCTTTGCTCCTTTTGGAGGCCCTAAGGGAGATTCATTCCTTGCCTTTTCTAGTTTCTGGAGGCTGCCTGCATTCCTTGGTTCCTGCCCTCTTCCTCTTAGCACTCTGATCTCTACTTCCACCATCAGACCTTCTTCTCTGATTTTAACCCTCTTGCCTTCCACTTATAAGGACTCATGTGATTAGATTGAGCCCATCCAGACAATCCAGGATAATCTCCCCAAGTCAAGGTCCTTAAAAATATCTGCATAGTCCTTTTTTCCATGTGAGGTAACATGTTCATATGTTCTGGATATTACGGTGTAGGCATATTTAGGGCTCATTATTCTCCCTACCACAGATTCCTTCTAGTTATTAATGTTGTTACCTGGATGTTACCTCCTTCTGGAGGCCTTCTGAGACACCCTTAGACCTTCATCTTCCCTGGTCATTCTCGACAGTATTTCCCTGTTTTATTAAGTCTGAGAATACTATGTTTATTTTCTAAACTTGTTTTTAACTTAATTGTTCATTTTCTGTCTCCTCTGCTATCAGATAAGCTGCACAGGAGCAGAAACATGATCAGTTTTCTTCACTACTTTATCCCCCAAATCTAAATAGCTCCCAGCACTTGGTAGGCTCTCAGAAGAAGGTTATTGAATGAATCAATCTGTATACAGTCTAAGGAAGCTTGCCTTATTTTAAAGCTATGTTAACATACTCCTGTTCCTATTACTATCAAGAATGCAGACATTCTTACTAAGCAGTAGTTAAGCATTCTGTCATGGATTTTCTTTTGAATTTAAGTACATGAGTTTCTCTTTGGGACATGACTGAGATCAATAAAATAAGATACCAGATGTAAAATGGAGCTGCAGGACAAAGAAAAGATAAGAATTAGAATTAATGCAGACAGTAGATACCTTGCCAAGAAGAATTTTAACATTACCTCGATTCAAGCTGTAATCATGGATACCAAGGTGAATAACATGTGGCTCTTGTGTTGTTCACCACAGATTTGCAACATTAATATTTCTGATTCAAAGGAAATTGAGGTAGGAGCCTTAATAGTCCTACAAGAAGAATGGAGGAGGGAGAGGTTCATTTTAACTGAAACATCATTTCTGGTAAGCAGAGGCTCTTCCCAAAACATGGTTGTTAGCACTCTAGGAAACTCAAAGAGCTTTAGGTGGAAGGAGTGATATTATCCATTGACATCACTTTAAAAGCAATTTTAATGGAAAGACTGTTTTTCTATAAGCAGTTAATTTATAACTATTCAGTTGTTGTTCATTTATACATCCAGGGAACTGATAACAACCTTCGAATGAATCAGGCAATCAGAAGATCAACTAAATACCTGGTGCTGGTCATTACTAAGGTCTTGATGTGATATTGACCTGTAGTGAGGAGGAGAGGAGGAGGCTAGACGAGGTTGGAAAGGCTTCATGGAAGAGAGGTGCTATGCACTGAATTGTGCCCTCCCCAAATTTATATGTTGAAACTCTAACCCCCAACATGACTGCGTTTGGAGATGGGAGACCTTTAAGAGGTGATTAAGATTATGTGAGGTCATGAGGGTGGGACCCTAATCCAATATGACTGGCGTCCTTATAAGAAGAGAAAGAGACACCAGGCATGTGCACTTACAAAGAAAAGGCTATATGAGGACACAGAGGGAAAGCGGCCATCTGCAGGCCAAGGAGACAGGCCTCAGGAGAAACCAAATCTACCAACAACTCAACCTTGGACTTGTAGCTTCCAGAACTGCGAGAAAATAAATTTCTGTTTAATCCACCCAGTCTGTGGTATTTTGTTTTGGCAGTCCTAGACAACCATAGGTGGAACCTGATCTAAATCTTGAAGGATGAGTAGGGCCGTTTCTGGGAAACAGCTTTGGTGAAGGGTCTGGTTCAGAAAAGGGCTCAGCAAAATTAATGAATGAAAAAGCCACAGAAAATGTTGGAATGAACATAGCTTTTGAACTAAAGAGCAGAGGAGAGAACTGAGTGTAGGTGGGCTATGGGTAGGTGGTTATGTACCGTTATGCCTGGAGTGGGGAAGGTGATTATGGAAGATCCTGAAATCCAGGGAGAAGGATTTTTTTTTTTTTTGATACAGTAGAAAATCTAGGGCTTACATTTGGGATTTTGATAAGGAGTCAACTTTAGAAAGATCAGGGGATATGATATATGACAGAGGTGGAAATGAAGAGTAAGGTGTAGCTCCAAGAACTACCATAAAAAAAGAAAACGAAGATTAGTTGGGGCTGGGTATTAGTTGAGAAGAGTTAGGAATGATAGTTGAATGGCTAATGAGGCTCAGAGGTACCCAGGTAATTCTTAAGTTTTGAGGTTTTATGAGGATTAGAATGTGTTAGCAACAGAATTACAAGATTCTTCCATACCTACTTCTTTAAAATAGGAGGATAGACTTTAAAACAGAAGAATTATCCTTTCTTTCCAAAAAGCCTTGTTATTAATCAGACTCTCTCCTTTCACCTAATCTCATAGTTTACTGCATGTGAAATCCCAGGGATGGTTGAGGTTCCCGTGGCCCCAGAGAATCCTAAGATGTCCCTTCTGGGATGCACTTGTTCTCAGGGAGCAGCATTTCTATTGGTCCCACATACTATGTGCATTTGCTCACGTGGCTTTTAATCTCTAACATAATGTTTGTCACATGTTTCTCATTTTAGTGATTATACATATTTATTTTAGAGGTTTGGATACTGTGGAAACATAAACACAAAAAAATCCAATAATTTGGAGTCCTACTGTTTGGATATAGCTACTGTTCATATTTGGTGAGTCAAATGGAACTCACAGTTTTGCTTCCTCCTTTCTTTTCAGTTAATTCACCTGATTAGTCAGTATGCAAATATTAATGCTATGGGAAGCACTATATTTTCTAGTTTTGAGTCCCTTGTGTTTTTCTCTGGGAGTTCCTAGGATAGCATAGCAAATAGTGATTTTTTTTTTTTTTTACACAAGAACATTTTGATAGGTGATATTGGCAGTAGATGTGCAGAGGTTCAATTTTGCTTTTAGGAAGATGTGGAAACCTTGATGAAATTATGTCTGGTAAATTAGAACTGAAATACTATTTTTAAAGTATGTCTTTGTGATAAGCGAAAAAGGTATTTTGTAGAGGTTTAGATATCTTCTTTCTAAATATATCATGTTCACCATATTATTGTATTCTTAAATTGAGCATATTTTACTTATTTTCTTTCCAAATGTACAAAACTTTATTTTAAAGAAGCTAGTCACTTAAAATCAGATAAGATGAATGAAGTGCAGTCATCTTTGAAATGAAATGCTTAACCACTTGAGGTAAACTAGAAAAGTAGGGCACTTGTCTTCTTTGATTGGGTGGTAATTTACTTCAGATTGGTGAATGCTTGGCTTCTAAGAAGATGTAAATTTTACTTTAATATGTTTTCACTTATTCTCCATGTTGAATTATTTTCTTATGATATTGTAAGTGTTTTGAAATAATCATAAGAAAGACTAATTGCCTGATTAGTATGGCTGAGTAATAAATAACCTTTTTTCTTTTTGATATTGTAGTTGACTCATGTTGACCAAGCAAGCTTCCAGGTTGATGCCTTTGGAACGTCGTTCATTCTCGATGTCGTGCTAAATCAGTAAGTGTTGAGCTGCACTTGCTTTTGTCAGATACACATTAAATCCACTTTCTTTTCCACTTGTAAAGTTTTTTCTTGCTATATTTTACGTCATCTTCCTATACTAGTTAAATATTACATTTGAAACTATACTTGTTGACTGTAGGTTATAAAGTCTGGCAGATAGCAAGAAATGTATATTCATTTGAAATTGACCACCTATATTAGATTTAATAATGTGAAATGAAAGGCAAGAGTTACCCCAATATTTTTTGTAAGAATATCTATAACTTAAGTTTCCTGTGAATGACAGTAAATTATGAAAATAATACTTTGGGTATTGAAGTATCTTCTTTGAGAACAGCAGGAAAGAGAAGGTTGCACTTTTTGATTAATGATTCAGAGGACTGGCTGCATGATAGGTGATGCTAAATAATACCTGGAGTTCATTAGATGCTTTGATATGGTGGTGGATTTCTGTGAGGTTTCTGGTCCTGGGATTATCCTGTGAATACAATATAATTTTAGAGATAGTTGTCTACCTAGAATTTTAGGTTTGGAAGGTGCTTTTGATTTGTTGCTGGATTTAATCTCTTTCATGTGGTCTAAATGTAGTGTTTAATAAATCTGGTTAGTTACTGTTCACTTTTTTAAAAAAGGGTTTCTATCCTACTTCTGATCATGGGCAAGTGGGCAGATAGCAGGGTTCTGCCAGGCCTGTGCTTCTGAGCTGGGCAGCATTGGGCCATAGTTTTCTGGAAGCATTTCTACAACCGTTCAGGAAGAAAGTCTGAGGCCAGAAATTCAGGCAAATTGACCAAGAGTGAGAATTAGAGCCTAAGTTGTCTGCAATGGGGATCAGCTAGATGGAAGACTGTCAGTTAATTTAAAAGAGCACATAAGAGGCAAGACTTAAGACCATGTTATCTGGATAGGTAGCCATTAGCCACTTGTGGCTGTTTAAATTTAAATTAATTCATTCAAATAAAATTAAAAATTCTGTTCTTCAGTTGCATTAGCCACATTTTAAATGCTCAATAACCCTCTCTGCCTTCACTCCCTCATCTACTTAACTACCTAGTCTCCTTCTCTGCTTCATTTTAAAAATAATACTTATCACCATTTAATATATAGATGAACTCTTACGATATTGTCATTTTTATAGATCAAAGAAGTTTGACTGGCATTATTGATGCATGGCCATCTAATATTTGATATTTTGATTATTTATTTGGTCTATAGTCTTTTTTTTACTCCTAGAATGTAAGCTCCTTGAGGGCAGAGATTTTCTTTGCTTTACTGATATATCCTTAACACAGTGTAGGGGCTAAACTCCAGGCTGAGAGTCATATTGACTCAGAAACCAGAGGATAGGATTAGCCAGGAGATAGAGGTGAGATGACCAGGAGAGGAAGAGTGAAACAGCAAAAAAGAAGATAAATGTTTGAGACTAGCTTCTGAAGGCCACATGTAGATACTAGGTGTGATTTGGAAAGTCAAGTTCTTAGGTCTCTATTTTAATAACTCCCTTCCATCCCTCTTTGAAATCATTGTCCCTGTTGGTAATCTGTGTTTTCTGCTTCCTGACGTTTGTAATTCCTTGACTTTTAATACTCAAACAAAGAAGGGATATTTATTCATGTCCATTCTGGCCAAACTGCCTCACTTACTTTGGAGACATCCGAGTGCAAAGACTTTCTGTTCCTGAAGGAGACATACATATGGTCATACTTATCAAAGCATGAAGTTTGGAATACTGGGGTTGAAGCGAAATTTCTTTTGAGATATTGGCAGAAACCTCTACTGGGCATTTTTCTTTCTATTTCAATGCAAATTTGCAATTACAAGATATATAAAGGATTAAATAAGAGCATAAGTGGAGGTAGCCTGGGCTGAGAAACATGCAGTGTGCTCATTTTTTTTTGCCTGGGATTGATGTTAAACATAGGTGGCGGGTAGCTGTTATCTTTATACTATAAAAATCATGATGTGATACAAAAATGTTCATCTTATTTTTATGTAGAATGTTTTTGTTTCATGGTTTTAGTTTGTATATTGTCTTAAGTTGGTTAAGGAGCAGGAATGTGAAAAACAATATGTTCTTTAAACTTTTTTTTTCTTATGAAGCAATTCTGGGGCTGTGGAACATACAGAAATTTTTTTTTAACTGGAGGAAAATTAAATAAGTCTATATGTAGCTAGCTTCTGGTTGCAGAATGGATCCAGTAATACATATTTTTTGATTGAAATGGATGGAAAAGTATCATTACATGATGTTTCTTCTTAATGTTCAGTAAATAAAATTATCTATTAGATTATACAAGAGTTTAACCTTTGAGTAGTAACTTCCACAGGAGGCTGATAAAAATATGGAAGGGTTAAAAATGAAAAGCACAGCCAGTTTCTGTTTCATCAAAATTATCAAGAAAAGGGTGGGGAGTAGTTTTTCTTCATGGGGTCATAGTTGTCAAATTTCACTCTTTAGGACAGATGTATTAACAAAACCAAACATATGGCCTGGTCTGGCCACACTAGCCCTGAGGCTGCATTGGACCTTTCCAGAGGTCAGCAGTAAGTCTTATACTTTATTGTAAAACATTCCTCAGAAAGAAGAAAGCTCAATAAAGACATGTAACTCTATTATCTGAGCGATTCAGTCCAATTTTTTTTTTCTTGTACATCTCCTGTTCTTGAAGAAGTGGATAATTAAACTGCTCCAAACAATGCAAGGATGTTGAAAAACATTTCCTTTGAGCAGAACTATTTGATCCTTCGCAACAGGGGACCTGACAAAAACCATGCATAGCCCCCCAACAAAGAAGCAAGTGCTGTCTTTGGACTGTAGTTGGTTGTTTATGATGTGAAATATATAACAATTAGAAAAAAAAATCTTTTATAGCCTGCTTTTTTTGGAAGGGATTCTGTTGTACAGCTCTCAGATCTTGGATGGTCCAGTGCCTAAATTTTGAGTGTATTTTACAGATTCTCAGCTTCTTGCCTTCTTATTTCAATAACAACGAAATGGTTTTTCTCACTGTATGATCCTTATAGCAGTCTTCTTTTCCCCCAGTTTTACAGTAAGTGGTGGGAGGACAACTAGGAACTGAAGCATGACAGATGTCATAAGATGGGGTTGCCCCTGAAGAATGGGAGGTGGCATGGAGGTAGGGAATAGGGAGAGAGAGAAGCAGAAGCAGGGTTAGACAAGGAACTCCCAGATTCTGTTCAAAAGAGCACATTTAGTCTTGCTTTCTCTCATTTAGAGAAAGCATTTCCAATAGTTACCTCTTGCTTGCTTTACACTGTGGCCCTTGAATTTGTAGGGAAGGTAAGAATCACCATGGGTAAAAGACAGGATCTGAATTCAATGGGAATTGAAAGTTAGGTCTGGAAGAGTCTCATCATGCTATATTTACAGTGTGGCTGATTATGATGATAAAAATAAGTGATGAGGATAAGATTATAATTAAATGATGATGTTATGTGATGATAATGAACAACAATAGATACCTCACTGTTATTAATAAATCTGTAACTGAATGCCTTGCTGTTCCACAGAATTCATTATGGTGAATATTTGTTTCCATGTACATTTAATACAAAGTTATTGTGTATAAGACAGATCTGTGTTTGGAGTAGTTTGGAATCCTTATGTTCATTTCATATATACACACACACACACACACACACATGCACACCTCATATATAGGAATATACATATACATATAAACATATACATACAGATATATGTATACACACACACACACACACATACACACACACAAGTTTTCTAAGCCTCTAGTAATGCTAAAAGCTTCTCTAGACCCTGAAGACTTAGACTTGAGAAGAAAGGAAACGAAGATTTTACTCTTAGGGAATTTGCGTCTAGCCAGAGAAACAAACAATGAACATTTTAAATAAGGTAATTTCAGAGAGTGACAGTGCCATTTATAGAGAGTGCCTGGTGTGAGGATGAAAATAGCGCATTCAAGAATTTGTTGTCAGGGACAGGCCATCTCTAAGGAGGTGGCATTTGAAAGTTAAGGGGCCTCCGGCCAAGCGTGGTGGCTCAAGCCTGTAATCCCAGCACTTTGGGAGGCCGAGACAGGAGGATCACAAGGTCAGGAGATCAAGACCATCCTGGCTAACATGGTGAAACCCCGTCTCTACTAAAAAAATACAAAAAAACTAGCCGGGCGAGGTGGCGGGCTCCTGTAGTCCCAGCTACTCGGTAGGCTGAGGCAGGAGAATGGCGAAAACCCGGGAGGCGGAGCTTGCAGTGAGCTGAGATCCAGCCACTGCACTCCAGCCTGGGCAACAGAGCGAGACTCTGTCTCAGGAAAAAAAAAAAAAGAAAGTAAGGGGCCCCCATGCAGAGGGAACAGCAAGGGTCAGGGCCCTGTGGCAGGAACAAGCTTAGCATGCTTGAGAGACAGAAATGTGGCTAAGGAGGTTGGAACAGGGATAGCCAAGTTATTAAATGCGGTTGGAAAAGTAGAAGGAACCAAAATATCTAGGGCCTTGTAGGCAACAGAAAGACTTTGCATGAAAGTCTAAACAGAGGTTATTGATTTTCCCCACACCATTTGTTGCATTATTCACTCCTTCCCCTACTGGCTTATAACGTTTATTCATCAGATTCAGTTATTACATACATTTATTATTATTATTGTTATTTTGAGACGGAGTTTTGCTCTCTTTGCCCAGGCTAGAGTGCAACGGTGCGATCTTGGCTCACTGCAATCTCTGTCTCCTGGGTTCAAGTGATTCTCCTGCCTGAGCCTCCCGAGTAGCTGGAATTACAGTGCACCACCATGCCCAGCTAATTTTGTATTTTTAGTAGAGACAGGGTTTCTCCATGTTGGTCAGGCTGGTCTCGAACTCCTGACCTCAGGTGATCCACCCACCTCGGCCTCCCAAAGTGCTGGGATTACAGGCATGAGCCACCACGCCTGGCCCAGTTATTACATATTTTAATGTTTTTTCAAAGCAATGTCTTCTGAAGATCTATTCATTGATTTTTAGGGCTTAGTACCATCATACTATTTATTGTAGCTTTATAATGTGTTTTAATAGCTAGTATGGAAATACGTTCCATTATTAGTTTTCTTTTGCAAATTTTTGTTTTTTTTTTTTTTTTGAGGCGGAGTCTCGCTCTGTCGCCCCGACTGGAGTGCAGTGGCCAGATCTCAGCTCACTGCAAGCTCCGCCTCCCGGGTTCCCACCATTCTCCTGCCTCAGCCTCCCGGGTAGCTGGGACTACAGGCGCCCACCACCACGCCCGGCTAGTTTTTTTGTATTTTTTTAGTAGAGACGGGGTTTCACAGTGTTAGCCAGGATGGTCTTGATCTCCTGACCTTGTGATCCGCCCGTCTCGGCCTCCCAAAGTGCTGGGATTACAGGCTTGAGCCACCGCGCCCGGCTGCCTTTTGCAAAATTTTCTTAGATTTTTTGCCTCTTTTAAAACAGAAATTCAGAATAATTTTGTCATTCTTCCTTTACTAGACTGTCATTTTATTGAATTTATTGGACTGTCACTAAACTTATATTTTAATTTGGAAAAAACAGACGTTTTTACAGTGCTGAATCTTCCCATCCAACATCACAGTGTATTTTTTTAAATGTTAAGCATTCTCTTATATGTCAGTAAAATTCAGTGTTTTTGTTTTTATAGGCCCTAAACATATTTTATAGAATATTTTCCTAGGAATTGTATTTGTTTTTGTTGCTACCGTGGATGTAATATTTTTCCATCATATTTCATAATTATTTATTGGTGTTACAAAGGAAAGCCATTGATTTGTGTTGCACCTTATTGAACTTTCTTATTTTTGCTAATGGCTTTTTATTGTTTCTCTTACGTTTGAATGTAACATTCTAGTTTGACAGTAACATGAATGGCAAATCATTTGAGTTTTTCTTTTCAAAATGTTGCTTACTACTATTTCCTACCTTAATGCTTTTTCTAAAAGTTTCTGAACTGTATAATTTGGTGATAATAGCATTTTTATATATTTTTTTGGTAATAAAAATAACTCGTGTTCATTGTTAAGTAAGTAGAGTGTTGATTATTGATTTGTGAGAGCTAGTCTTTATTTGTTAAGGCAGTATCTTTTATATTTTAAGGAATAGGTATTAGATTTTATTGAATGTTTGTCTAGTCAGTTAAAGCTTCCAGGACTAGTCGGCTTTCCCATTGGTGACACTAACCCTCCACAACAAGGCCTTTAGGTAGGTTTGGATTTTATCAATTGACCTATTATTATGATTTATTATATTAATGTTTCCCATTATTAAAAATTATTCTCAATGCCGATAATAAACTTGACTTTGTCATGTTGGATAATTCATTGTTTTGTCCCATATGTTGCTGGCTTCTTTGGTTGTAACTATGAAGTAGAATTACCATTTCTATTTTTTATCTTAGTTATTATGGCACAAGCCCCTGCTGACATTCTTGGTGTAAATTAATTCTATTCCCCAGGTGTTTCCTTTAACCATTTCTGAGATTGGTCTCTAGCTTTTAATTTTATAATCACATTCCTGCCACTGATAGATCCCCCTGCAGAGACCTACAGACAGCTGGTCTGCTAGGCAGTTTCCCTTCACTAGTGATGCCTGCTAACATCTGCCAGAGTGGTTTCTTGAAGAACCCACAAGCCCAAACCTATCTACAGGCCTTGTTGTGGAGGGTTGGTGTCACCAATGGGAAAGCTGACTAGTCCTGGAAGCTTTTTAAGAGAGGAATCTTTGATAAATAATTTTTTGATGTCTATTGATATATTCAGATTTTTCTACTTGTTTTTGAGCCCAACTTTGAGAAATTATAGTTTTGCAAGGAATTATCCACACCATGGAGTGTTTTACCTTTATTCATATTTATCTGTGTGTGCTTCTCGGAAAATAATTTCTAAAATTTCCCCTCTTCCTGTTCTTATATCCTCTTTCTGAATCCTATTTTTATTTGTGGTTATCTTACCAAATATAAATACTTTTAGGACCTTTTTTTTTTTGAGACAGGATCTCGCTCTGTCGCCCAGTCTGGAGTGCGATGGCCTGATCTCGGCTTACTATAGCCTCAACCCCCTGGGCTCAAGCAATCCTCCCATCTCACCCTCCTGAGTAGCTGGGACTACAGGTCTGCACCAACATGTCCGGCTAATTTTTGTATTTTTAGTGGAAACACGGTTTTACCATGTTGCACAGGCTGGTCTCGAACTCAAATGATTGCCTGCCTCAGTCTCCCAAAATGTTGAGATTACAGACATGAGCCACCACACCTAGCTTAGGAACATATTTATTGTGTACAATGAAATAGCTTTTATTTTTTTAAAGAATTTTATTGGCTAGGCGCAGTGGCTCATGCCTGTAATCCCAGCACTTTGGGAGGCCGAGGCGGATGGATCATGAGGTCAGGAGATCGAGACCATCCTGCTAACATGGTGAAACCCTATCTCTACTAAAAATACAAAAAAATTAGCCAGGCATGGTGGTGGGTGCCTGTAGTCCCAGCTACTCGGAGGGCTGAGGCAAGAGAATGGCGTGAACCCCTGAGGCAGAGCTTGCAGTGAGCTGAAATCGCGCCACTGCACTCTAGCCTGGGTGACAGAGTGAGACTCCATCTCAAAAAAAAAAAAAAAAAAAAAAAAATTTATATTTCATAAAAGTCACCCATTTCAAGTATACAATTCAGTGATTTTCAGTACCTTTACTGAGTGGTGCAGCAATCACCAAAATTCGATTTTTAAATAATTTTCATTTCTCAACAAGATTGTTTATTGCCATTTACATGTAAACCTCATTTCTGGTCCCAGCCCAATGCAATCACTAATCTACTTTCTGTCTTTATAAATTTGTCTTTTCTGGACATTTCTTATAAAGGGAATTATACACTATGTATTCTTGTATCTGGCTTCTTTTACTTGGCATGTTTTTGAAGTTCATCTATGCTGTATGTGTCAGTTCATTCCTTTTATTACTAAATATTATTTCATTGTATTGATATATCACATTGTGACTATCCGTTCACCTGATGGTGGACATTTGGGTTTTTTCTAGGATTTGGCTAGTATGAATAATGTTGCTATGAACAATCTGTCTGTGAAATCTTTGTGTGCCTAGATGTTTTCATTTCTCTTGGATAGATACCTAGAAGTGGAATGGTTGGATCATATGGTAGTTTTATGCTTTGAGAAATGCTAAGCTATTTTCCAAAGTGGACTTTTGATTTTTTTAAATGGTGCTATAACAGCTGTTTTTCTATAAGTTCCATTTTGCAGGAGGGATGATGTCAAGTATAAATAGTTACTAAGGCTTCAGGTTTTCAGTTTCATGTCTCCTGCAAGTCTGGAAAGAGTTCCATACTTCTCATGGCTATGATCTTATGTTTTTGATTTATAATAAAACTCTACCTTTGAAATCTATGTTGAACTTTTGAAATTTTTTAAGGGGTGGGATTCTACTATTGGTAGAATACCTTAAGGAGCATGACAGATGTATGGCCAATGGCACTGAGAGTGCAATGGAGCTTTATTGAACAGAAGTATACTATCTACTGGAGATTATTATAGATCATTTTTCTACAGACACTAACCTTTGCTCATTGTATATTTTTACATTGTAACTGATGAAAAGTCATTTACTTTAAATACTTTTAAAATATTGAAGTCTAACATACATAGCAAATAAGTAACATACATGAATAATTTTTAAATAGTTATTGAGAACCAGAATAATTATTAAGATAACTCTACCCAGGTATGAAACATTACTAGTATTCCACAATCCTCCAGTGTACACTTTCCCTCCCCACTATTGGAAACAATCACGCTGACTTCTGTGATAATCAGTTCAGTGATTTTTCTTTATAGTTTTATCACTTATATATCCATCCCTAAACAAAAGGTACATTTATTTTTCCCTTTTTTTTGAGACAGAGTCTCTCTCTGTAACCCAGGCTGGAGGGCAGTGGTGCCATCTCAGCTCACTGCAACCTCCGCCTCCCAGGTTCAATTGATTCTCATGCCTCAGTCTCCTGAGTAGCTGGGATTACAGGCGCCTGCCATCACACCCAACTAATTTTTTTGTATTTTTAGTAGAGACAGAGTTTTGCCATGTTGGCCAGGCTGGTCTCAAACTCCTCACCTCAAGTGATCCACTTGCCTTGGCCTCCCAAAGTTCTGGGATTACAGACGTGAGCCACTGCTCCCAGCCTTTCTCCTTCTTTTAAAATAATTGAATGTAGAATGGACTTGTGGATTTTTATGTGATATTTACACTCAATTTCAATCATTTTTCTTTGTGATATTCAAATTTTTCTAAAGTTGGCTTATAGAAGCCCTTTTGATTTCTGTGTTTTTTTGACATGACCCTATTAATCTTTAAGTGCCTCTTTGTATTCTGGGACAGGAAGAGAGCCTTCTTGCTTTCTGGGACAATCAGATTGACTTTTTATTATATCTTAGAATTGATTTCTAGTTTTTTATGGTGACTAGTTTATAGACTAATCCTTGTCTTCATTTCCCTATTTCAGTTGTTTATTATCATCTTAACTTATTATATTAAAAAATGCCAAAGACAGCTATCACGTCTTATTTTTAATCAAGTATTGAACCAACACACAAATCAGTGACAAGCATTTCAATTCTTTGACTTTTGGGAGGATTGCTTTGCACATATTAATTAAATTGAGTGAAATATAAGATCTCAGAAATAGCTGCTTTTAGAATGCCATGGTAGTTAACCATAGTGAGTTTGAGGTGGTAATCAGGATTTTAAAGAAACATTAGAATTCTAAAGGGGTAAGTTCTTACTCTTCCCAAGACTGAAACACTCTTAAAACTCACTAGTGAAATCCTTAATCTGTTTTTCTCTCACAACTGAAAGACATTTGATCAGAGATAAGTGAACCTTAATCAGATTCAGCTCAGATCAGAGAAATTATCTCTGTGTTCAAGCCACTCTTGACCATTTAGAGGAAACAGATATTTATCTGGTGATCTATAGTGCGAGATGGTATCAACCCAGGGAAAGAATGAGCAATCTTGCCTGGTTAAAGGGCTTCTGATAAAGTTGCATAGAAAAATTGGTGTTTTTTGTGTCTTTCAAAGCTGTGTAAGATTTTTGCTACAGCAAGGTTATCTAAAGCAGAGGAAAGAGATGGAACATGGATATAGTGATATGAAAGTGCCCCCGGAGAGTTATATGAAGTTCAGGGGACTGGGGAGGGCTGGGAGACTAAGATACCTTGTTTGGTTGGGGCCTAGGGAAGGTGTTGATGACTCCACTAACAAAGGTGTTGATGGCTCCACTAACAAAGGGGGACTTCGTTTCGTTGGTAATGGAGGACTGTCAAGGTTTTTAAGTGAATGTTAAGGTTAGTACGTTTTTCAGGAAGATAACTTTGATAGCAGTATGGAAGTTTGATTAGTCATGAATATAGACACTTGATATGTTTTGAAATATTGAATAAGAAGCTTACTTTGATTCGTGGTTTTGATTATCAAAATAATTCCTGATTTCCATAGGTGGTATTTATTTTTAGGTCTACTGTAAGTGCAGATTTTGCTTATTCCTATTATTGCTTACTTATTCATAAATTGTTTTTCTATAGCACACTTCGATAATGCTTTGGACTGAAAGTAACAAAAAAGTCTGACTCAAGGATCTTGAAAGGAGATTCGTAATCTCCTATAACTGTAAATCCACAGGTTGTGCAGCCCCAAGTGCGACTCCAGCCATGCTACTTTGTCATTTTTGGGTCCAGAGAAGACAAAAAGACCACGTCTTCCTCTGACTCATTGTAGGGAACCAGGGAACCTTTTCACCAAAACTTCAGAGGTCTCATTGGCCAGAACTGGGTCAAAACTCCTCTTAAACTTTGGTAAAGAAAAAGGTACCGCTGTGATTAGTTGATCGAGTCAGGATCACCCCAGAACTGGAGTGAGTTCACTTTTCCCCGAGTCATATAGGAGAAGAGAGGATCGCTGACTAAACAAGGGATCTGTTGACTAGTGGCATATGGGGTGGATATTGGAGAGATAGCCAGAGGGTCTGCCAAAGAGAATTTTGGTAAAGGTAACCTTGAGGAATAAATAGACTTGAGTGCTATTGTGGTACTGCTGCTGAGTTCATTCCACAGCCTTGCTGAAATGAGAACCCTCTATCTACTAAATGTACACCCTTTTACACTTGATCCAACAGGTGCTCCCTTTATAAAAAATAATGAGGCATGCAACAGTAAAACCTGGGAATTCGTATTGAATTTCATTTATTGGTTATCTTTATACATCTTATTATTCATCCCCACTGAGATCCTGTAATAAATTGCTTTAAATTTTTTTTCATTTTAGTAACTTCTACTGTAAATAGAAGAATAATTAAATTAGAAGTATTGAATGTCAGACTGTGCAAGAATAGCCCTGGGCACACTGTGAAATTCAGTTCTTCAGCTGACTTACTCTGGACACCACCTGAACCTGTAGCTTCCCTCTGTCGGAAAGTCAGTATGCCTCAGGCCATTCTAAAGGTCCTTCCATCACCTTACCTGTCATGTGCATTCTCTTCTTCCTTCTGCTGTGCAGTGTGGTCACCTTGATATCTTGGTTCTGTTGATTACCTCTTCTGTGATAAATCAATTCATGAAGATAAATTGGCTGGTTCTAGCCCACTTCTCAGTCCATGTATGTGACTTCTTAGAGATGTTCTTGCCTCTTTGGGGTAACTCAAAGGATTGACTCCAATAGGTGATATTTTAGGACAGGGGAGGATTTTGAGTACTGTGATATCTCTTAAACTTCACTGTTCAAAAAGCAATATAGACACAGAACTAGCCCTACTAAAAGGATTATTTGAGCCCATGAAGCCATATTTACACTAGAGTACTCAGAGAAATTCCATACATTAAAGCAATAATCATTTAGAGAAAAAACAAAGTCAACTTATTAATAATAATAAAATTGTTTATAATCAGTAATAATACTCATGAAAGTGTCTGAATTTTCTAATATAAAGAATATACTAAAAAATCCCTCTTTTTACAAAAATTATGTTGTGGCTTTGTTTCACGTTGTGAAAATGGTTACTGTCATTCTTTAGCCAAACTTTGACTATGGAGATCTGATAGCCTTGTTGTCACTTGAGTAACTTTTTTCCCCATTACTTTCTCCCTTTCTGGATCTAATTTTGATGTGGGTCTAATTCATATCTCTTCTTTTTAAAATGTTCTTTCTTTTCTGATCTCACCTTGATTCCTCCTGTAGGTTATAGCTCAGATTATAACAGACAACAAAGATTAATAGAGGTCACAGAAACTTCCGGTTCTCACTTTGCTATGTATCTTGCATTTAAAGTGTGTAATCACAGAAACTGCCAAGTTTATCACACAAGTGGGTCTTCTTCAGTGCCCATGTGGTGAAATGGCTTTGAAACAGCTTTCTAGCATGTATTTTTTAAGGGCTTTCAGTTAACTGGTAACACATAGCTATGGATGTGAATACCAAAGGATTTAGAGAAATAACAGATGTTAGTCTATCCTTCCCTCTGCAAAAATGATCTTGGGAATCTCAGTGCCTGGATGGAGTGGCACAGGATTTTCTCTCATGAACACCATTGATTGCTATTGGGCAGTGTCTAGAAGGGCTTTCCTTTTGATATCCTTTTCCAAAGCTAACACAGGCCATAAATTAGCATGCAAACCCAAGGACATCTTACCTTTTGTGATGGGTTATCCCAGTCATGCAAACCACTGGGCTAGGAAAACAGTTAAATGAGGAAGACATAGTTTCCACCATGTCTTCCTCATTTAACTGTTTTCCTAGCCAGTGGTTTCAACCCTGGCTACCCATCATAATAACCTGGGAAATTTTAAAATCACCCAATACCTGGATCCCTTCCTACTCCCATAGACCAGATGGTGCAGTGGTTTTCCAGAGTGGTCCCTGGGACCAGCATCATCATCATGGGAAACTTGTTAGAAATGCACATTCAAGGTTCTCACCCAGACCTACTGAATCAGAATTGCTGATGGATGGGACCTAAAAAACTGTGCTTTTAGAAGTTCTCTGGGTTATTTGGTTCAAGTTTGAGAGCCACTGATCTAGTGTTTTTCTGCATGACATTCACCTGCTATAGTTTTTTCTCACTATCTTGATGTAGTCCAAACCTCAACCTTGCACCGATATGCCACTCATTCCCTTACAGATATTTGAATAGGAATGTTTTTAAAATTCAATAATTAAAACTCTTCTCAGTTATATTCTAATAAACATAGTATCTTCTGGTTAAATACTGTTGAAAACCATGACCAGATGTTTGTTTGTTCTAAACATGTTTGGCCATTATGAATAACATCAAAGAAGATTCCTACTGGGCCCTCTGTAACTTTCTGTGACCTGAAATATTGCACTCTTAATCTGGAAATGTGTTAATTAGCTACTCAGTCAGTCACTACAGGTTTATTTTACAATAATATGGACATGGCCGTGGCACCAGGTTATTGGGATTTTAGATCCAATAGGAGGCACAACTTTCTAGAAGTTTGTAATCATGGGCGCAGGAAAGGCAGCACAACAGGAAACCTCTGGCAGTAGGTGTGCTGGTTGGCTGGTTAATGTACTGTGTACTTTGTAATGTCTTAGCTCTGGCTTCCATAACAAAAATACCATAAGGACTGGGTGGCTTAAAAACAGAAATGTATTCCTTACAGATCCGAAGGCTGAGGAGTCCAAGATCAAGGTACAGGCTGATTCTGTCTTATTCAGGCCTTCTTCCTAGTTCGCACATAGCTACCTTCTTGCTGTATCCTTGAATGACAGAGAGAAAAATAGTTTTTCATGTCTCTTCTTCTAAGAGCATGAATTCCAATCTACTGTCATGACCTAATTACCTCCCAAAGGCCCCAGCTTCTGATATAATCACATTGGAGGTTAGGATTTCCACATCTGAATTTGAGGGGGAGGCAAGCAATCAGTTCATAACACTGAAGGGAATGTTATTGGGACATGCATCCTCCCAGAGTGATCGGTGTGAGGTTCATATAGAAAAAGGTTTACCCCATAAATTCTGGGATCACGATACCTTGTATTTGTTGTGCCAATTGTGGATATTTGATTAGATGGTATTTGTATCAACATGAGAGGCAGTGTTGCCAAATCGGTTCACAGCATAGACTTTGTAGCCAGGCTGCCTGGCTTTATACCACTTACTAACTGTGTGATCTTGGGCAAGTCGGTTAACTGCTCATTGCCTAGATTTATCCACTTATAAAATAGGAGTGGCAATAGTACCTATTTTATTGAGTAGTTGACAGGTTTAATGAGTTAATGCATATGAAACACCAAAAACAGTGCTTGGCATGTGGAGGTGCTCAGTAAGTGTTTAGTTATTATTAGCTAACAGAGGCCCTTTCCTTTAAAGGGTTGCCATGAGGTCAGCTGTCTTGAAGGAACTGTTTTAACTCTGAAAACGTTAGGACTGAAAGGGAGTTAGGCAGTGAGATTACTATTGGAGTTTGTTTGTTTGTTTGTTAAAAGCATTTCTAATAAGGTTTTACTAAAAGTTTCAAAGCCGTATTCATGTTTATTAACTTGGTAAACCTATTGACCATATTTAAAGAACAGAAATAAATAGTTCTGAATCTCTTCAGTGCAATTTTAAAACCCCCAAAGCTCTGAAAGCAGTAGTAACATTTTGTAAACTTGGAGCACCTTATTTGGCAATAAAAGCCTCACGTAATACGCATGAATTAGTTTTGTATTGCTGCTGTTAACTTTAGCTGCTTAAACCAATACACATCTATTATCTCATAGTTTTCATGGGTCAGAAGTCTGGGTACAGTGAAGCTCAGATGGATTCTCTGCCTAGAGTCTCACAAGCCTGAGTCATCTGGTCTATGCTTCTTTGTAGAGGCTCTGGAGAAGAATCTACTTCCAAGCCTTTTTAGGTTGTTGGCACAATTCAGTTCCTTGAGATTATAGCTGAGGCTCCCACTCCCTTGCTGGCTGTTGGCCCTGGATTGTTGCAGGGGCTGCCTGCATTCCCTGAGTGGTGGTCCCCTTCCTCTACTTTCAAAGGTAACAGGGGTCAGTCAAGTCCTTCACAGGCTTTGAATCTCTCAAACCTCCCCTTTTGCCTCATCTCTCTTCTGCTATCTTCCTCCACCATATCTTTCCCAGCAACCCTTCTGCCTTTCTCTTCTGCTTCTAAGGGCTTGTGTCAGTCAGGGACAGGACTAATAGGATAGATGTATGTATGAAAGAGAGTTTATTAAGGAGTATTGACTCACAGGATCATAAGGTGAAGTCCCATAGTAGGCCATCTGCAAGCTGAGGAGCAAGGAAGCCAGTCCTAGTCCCAAAACCTCGAAAGTAAGGAAGCTGACAGTGCAGCCTTCAGCCTATGGCCGAAGGCCTGAGAGCCCCTGGCAAACCACTGGTGTATGTCCGAGAGTCCCAAAGCTGAAGAACTTGGAGTTCGATGTTCGAAGGCAGGAAGCATCCAGCACAGGAGGAAGATGGAGGCTGGAAGACTTAGCCAGTCTAGACCTTTCAGGTTCCACTACCTGCTTTTATCCTAAGCACACTTGCAGCTGATTAGATGGTGCCCACCCAGATTGAGGGTGGATCTGCCTCTCCTAGTCCACTGACTCAAATGTTAATATCCTTTGGCAGCACCCTTACAGACAGGCCCAGGAATAATACTTTGCATCCTTCAATCCAATCAAGCTGACACTCAATATTAACCATCACAGGGCTCGTGGGATTACATTAGACCCCTTCAGACAATGCAGGGGAATATCCCTATTTTTTTTTTTTTTTTTTGAGACAGTCTTGCTCTGTTGCTCAAGGTGGAGTGCAGTGGCATAATCTCAGCTCACTGCAACCTCCGCCTCCCAAGTGCAGGTGATTCTCCTGCCTCAGCCTCCCAAGTAGCTGCAACTACAGGTGTGCACCACCATGCCTGGCTAATTTTTGTATTTTTAGTAGAGACCAGGTTCCACTATGTTGGTCAGGCTGGTCTCAAACTTCTGACCTCGTAATCTGCCCACCTCGGCCTCCCAAAGTGCTGGGATTACTGTTGTGAGCCACCACGCCCGGCCGAGAATCTCCCTATTTTAAAGTCAGCTTGTTAATACCCCTGATTCCATCTGCAAAGTCTCTTCATGGAGCACCCAAATTAGTGTTTGCTTAAATAGGGAATGGGAATCTTGGGGAACATCTTGAGAATTCTGCCTACCGTCATACATTAGACTATTTATAGTCTTTACTTATCCCACTTAGCATGAACATCATTTGGTACAGAAATATTAATATGTTTGATTAAAGGTTGTTCTCCTTCATTCTGCTGGGAGCATTATGTAATATATGATGTGTGCATATCATTACCTTTCTAAAATTAAACAATTTCTCAACTCCAAAACACATCTGGCCCCAAGGGTTGTTGAAGAGATTGTGGACACGTTATAAAAAGTTACTGATGGAAGATATTTTTGAAAGCATTTATATTTTAAAATACTGTGAAGTGGTACATGTGTAGCACCCACTACTTGAGAGAAAGGATGTTAATGTGCTCTGCAGATTTAAATTTAGAGAACTAAAAGGGATATGGAAGACAGACTCACTATTTTAAAGATTCAGAAAAAGGTATCAATATTACAGATAAGAAAGGAAGAAGATGGAAGATAACATTTATGAAATAGTATACTATTCATTTATACACAATCACACAACATAGCTGTGTGTGGGGTGTATGTGTCATTTAATCCTAATGATCTATGTGGGGTGTTATTTTCTCCATTTTACATGTGCTAAAATCTAGAACCAGGAAGACTAATTTGCCAAGGGTCACGTGGCTAGTTAGCATGTGGAACTGGAATTTGAACTTTGTTCTGACTTTAAAAATCTACTTTCTCTGTTCATCGAAGAATGGTGGCAGATCTGGGATTTAAACTCTAATCTTCTGTCTCACCCTAAAAACACTCAGTTGTTTTTAATACATAATTACAGATTTACAAGTACCTTTTTAAATATTTACAACATTTTAAAACTTAGAGGGGAAACTTAGGATACTTGTTCTGTTATCAGAATTGATTTGGATTTATCATATCAGTTATATGGGATTAAAATTTTCCATTATTTCAGGATCTTTTAAACAATTATTTAAACCTTAAGATTGGATTCTCAGTTGAATATTTTATTCTTGGATAAATTATTTATTAAAAATCATTTGCCTGCTTGGTGCAGTGGCACATACTTGTCGTTCCAGCTATTTGGAAGTTTGAGGTGGGAGGGTCACTTGAGACCAGGAGCTCCAGGCTGTAGTGTTCCATAACTGCACCTGTGGATTTGCCATTGTGCTCCAGCCTGGGCAACATAGTGAGAGCACATCTCTAAAACAAACAAAAAAAGTATTTGCCATAAAATTCCATCTGTCAAAATGACAGAGTTTACCAATATGACATTCGTTATTAAATGCTGGAAATAGTATATTTTCCAATAGTGGAATATGTCTACATTCAGTATTAAGTAATCTCTCATTATTCTTTAGATCTCTAGTTTGTTATTCCTTCTATATAAAATATTCTCTTTTGAAAAATAAACAGCTCCCCTGCTGTTTTATGTTTAAACTCCTCCTTGCTGTTTTGGTCTCTGTTTTCTTCATGTAGTAAAGTGTTGACAGCAACAGTACAGAGAGATAAAAATATACATCAATTAGAGCAACAAATCACAGTGTAGTTTTCAAGCTAAGTGTTTTAGTTATGGCATGAGAAACACAGCTGTAATAAGTGTCTCAATAGGAGTTTCTTTTGAATTGTTACTAAAATTGTATTTCATTGTTTTTTATTTTATGGTTGCCCTAGTGGATTAAAAAAAGGCATGCATATTCAGGATTGTGCATCACTTTGAAAAATAAATATGAAGTAAAGACTAGTTATTTTACTAATGTCTTCATTCTGTTCCTTTATTCTGTTTTTATAGCCACAAATACAATATTCTAGTTTTGCATTATTTATTATAATAAATTTTTTAAAATCTTGGTTTTTCAGGACTTAACTTTATGATTCAACAAAATAAATTACAGCTTATATAACATGAATTTCTTAACAAAAATCACGTTACAAATGAAGCTCTGAGATGGATACCAGTACTGGTATGAATATTTTTCCATTTAGACTGAAGCTTAGGAAAATTCATAATTTTTCAGCAGGAATGAATACAATTTTATTAACTTATATACTAGGAAGTAAAGAATGACTTGGAATGACTAAGAGGAGAGAAATAGGCTTTGTTTTCACCTTGGCCTTGAAGACAGTTTCTGTTCATTTCTTTTGTTTGCTGTTTATGGTTTACTTTTGTTTTATAGACAAATTCCAGCTCAGGCACTATGATTGCATTATCATGCAATTGTTTCTATCTTTTGGGGCTAAGAAGAATTGAGATTGGTTAGATTTTATTTGATATCGTCCCAAAAAGGTATTTCATACTCTGGTACATCTGTCTTTCAGACAAAAAGTATAGAAACACATGCAGGAAAATAGTATACGGGTTAAATATTTCTTATCCAAAATGCTTGGGGACAGAAGTGTTTGGATTTTAAATTTTTTTTCAGATTTTGGAAGATTTGCATATATGGCACCAAATTCTAAACATAAAATTCATTTATATGTACCTTAAAAACATAACCTGAAGGTAATTTTATACAATCATTTTGATAGTTTTGTGCATGGAACAAAGTTTGTGTTAGGCACTTACATGTGCAATTTTACACTTATGGTACCATGTTGATGATACTCAAAAGTTTTGAATTTTGGATTTTAGGATTAGGAATGCTCAATCTACATAAGCTTTTGGCCAAGACAGTATGGAAAGCAGTAGAAACTCAAAAACTAATATTGAGGAATAAGTAATTATCTCTTATTTAGAGATCTGACATACCATTTTCTCTTGAGAGTGGGATCAAGGCTCCCTAATTTTGTAGGCCTGTGTTTATATCTGGGGAGGGTGCTTATTCCAGAATGAGAGGATGGCATTTTGAGGTTTAAGGTCAGAACTGATGTGGGGCCCACTGTGTGCTGCCACTTAATAACTTTGTTTTTAAGACAGTGATTATTTCCCCTTTGGCATGGTGGCCTAATAATGCCTCTAATTCTCCTGTTACTAGTAGGTGAGAACTAGCAAGGTGAGGCAAGCAGGAGTAAGCATATTGGAAGTTTCTATAATATGTTTATAGAAAAGTAAAACTTATGATTGAGTAGGGATATAAAAGACCCAGGCTTGAGTTGCAGCTCTGTAACTTACTAGTTACATAACCTTGGCCATGCTGTGTCATCTCTCTGGAGGTCAGAGTTTTTTTTACTTTAAAATGGCAAATGTTCTTGTTCTGCTTGACCTGGCAGAGTTGTTGCAAAAGCCTAATGTTATCAACTTTGCCAAGTAGTCAAATATGATGCGTATCATTTGGGAATCTTTCAGTTGCAAATAACAAAAATTTAACTCAGATTTGCAAAGGAAAAAGGAATGTATTGACTTGTGACAGAAATCCAGCGTAGTTCTGGTTTTCGGTCTCTAGGACTCTGTTGCTCTCTATCTTTAGTTTCTAACTCAATGTGTCTGGCTAGGATACCTTCAAGCATAATTTCAGAAGGGAGGACTGCCTGCCTCTGTCCCAGTGTATCACTTGAGTCTCACTGTCTGGAACCAGCTTTGAGTGAGTAGCAGGCCCATTCCTGAATCAGGCATCCTAACCAGGAAATATGGCATGGCCTTTGGCTGAGGCCGGTACACTCACGCTGGGAGCTGGGTGTGGAATCCGTCCCTCCCAAACCATGTGAGCTGAATGTGAGGGAGGGGTGATTTCCCTTTTACCAGCATCAGTGACCTGGATGCCACAAGAACATCTGATCACTAAACAAGATACTGTTATTTCTTTCTCTGTGATGAAAATGTTTAATGGCTTAAAAGGAAAGTGAAGAAATAGTAGTTGGTGGACATTCATAAAAGTAAAGAAAGAATCGTAGTTCAAAGGGAGATTATATTTAATAAGCCAGAGAGGAAAAAGACCAGAAATTTAATGAGGACAGATCAGTACAAGGATCTGGGTGAAGAAGAACTTTTTCCTTTATGCACCTTGGAGGAGAATTATCATAGTGATACTAACCTCCACTGTATTGGGTGACCATTTTATGAAACTGTTTTCACTTCCTCCTTGATCCTGACCCGAGGCATAATTCATTTTTAAGAAGGCTGGCCACAGTCCAAAGAAATGGGATTAGGAAAACTTTATCCTTAGATGAAGTAAGAGGATGTAATTTGTGAAGTGTTGGAACCTTAGTAAAAACTAGCAATTCTTTGTCAGAAATGTATATGTTATTGTCAGAAAAGTAGCTACACAAATTGTGAAATGAATTCTACTTTTCAGTGACTAACTGGGATCAGAAGAGTCACTTGAGTTGAAGCAGGGAAAATTATGAAAATGCTAATAAAATTTTATCTGTGAAAGGCACACAGCTGCAGGAGGCATGTTGTTACTGCCCCTGAGGAGACCAGGGAGTCATAGGAGATCTGGAATAAACAAACTTAAAAGGAAGAAAGTTGAACAGCTAAAACTCAGGAAATAAGTTGTCAATTTAAAATTGCCCTCTGTGTTCCAGAAACTTTATATTAATTATCTCATTTAAATCTCATGATAATTCTATTTTACAAATGAGGAAACTCAGGCTTAGAGGAGTTAAATAACTTGCTCAGGGTTCTACGGTTGCTTAATATAAGAAGTGGGGCTTTAATTGGGAATCAAGAGGCTCAGTGGTGCTGCTGCTGCAACTCAGGTATTCCCTAAAACTTGTTAGAAAATAGAGTGAACTTTATACATTTAGGTTCTCCCCTCAAATTTGATGTATCCTGAGAATCACTTTTTGATTTTTTTTTCCAAAAGACAGAATTACATGCCAGAATTAAGAAAGATATTGTGAAATATTTAGCTATTTCAAATTTGGGAAGCAAAGAGAAGACAGATTTCAATCTCCAAATGGAGGGAAGGGAATCTTGTTCTTTAAGAAAAGGAAACTCTGAGTCAAAAGACAAGTATTTTCAGAAACCTTAAAAAAACTTGTCACTGTTGAATGGCAACTGGTATTTCTTGAGATGATTTTAAATGTTCCTAAAAAAAAGTTTCTAAGGCCAGAAAAGTTTGGGAAAAGCTCTGCATTATGTCTGCCTCTTGGATTCATATGTAGATGAACATATGGAACCAGGGAAATTGCCCTTGCTCTACCGAGTCTCAAGTGAACACTCAGGAATGAACTGGCTTGTTACTGGTTGCTTGCACCTGGTGGAAAAGTACACACAAGGCCTGAGTCTGCAGAGCATTTAGGAGGATCTCAAAAGAAATATATTTAAAAAGACCTGAAAATCTAAATGGATCTTTAACCATGTAAGCAGAAACGTCAGTAGCTGGAGCCTTCTTGGGGATTTGAAGTCCTAGGAAGCTGACTTCCCTTCTTGGGAGTACTGCTGCGTTGCCTGCACTAAGAAGCCTCTTCAGGCCGTGGAGACCTGGAATCATTTTTCTGTAACTTGGTACCTGTTAGTCTATCAGCTCAGTGACAAATGCCCACATATTTAAAGCTCTGAGAACTCCCAAGATAAAGAAACTTGCATAATACAGTATTTCATAAACTTTCTTGGTCGTTTTTTTCAACATCTTTTGGAGCATAGTTAGGGGAATAAGGCTCAAGATGTGACCAGGGTCAGATTATTACCTTGGAGGTCCAAAGTACTGAAGAGGGAATGGTGGCTTTACCAAATGTAACTCAAAATAATAGAATACTACATTATAAACTAAGTTAAAGAAGTCTCACAAGGTTCTAGTTTTCTAAATGATGAAAGCACTTAGCATTTCTATACTGTGCCAGGCACTGTTCCAAGAACTTCCAATATATAGATGTGTTCAAACTTACAAAGAGATTAAGTAAATTGTGTAAGGCCACCCCTGGAATATGTGCTAGAACTGAGATTCAGAAAGAGACAGTTTGAGGCCAGAGTTAATGCTCTTAAACAATATATATTCTGCCTCACAGATTAATAATTTTGATGCTTCTGAAGAAAATGACTTTTTTTCCAAATAATTCATTTTCTCATTTTCTTGATGGAGAGGATCTTGATTTTCCAGAGCCCTAAGTATCAGTGTAGTTTGACTTTGGATAATCCAGCACTAAATGTGAGAATTTAATGCTGTATTATTTTAAAACACTGAGTGTGCTGGGCATAGTGGTGCATTCTTGTAGTAGTCCCAGCTGTTTGCGGGGCTGAGATGGAAGGATCGCTTGAGCCTAGGAGTTCAAGGCCAACCTGGGCAATACAGGGAGACCCTGTCTCCAGACAAAACACACAAACAAATAATTATGCCTGTGTTCACCCACTCACTCCCCATTAAATTTGTATATTTTAGGGATAGAGGATTGCCCGAGCTGGTTGCCAGGAAAGAGATTTGGAACAGGTGCAGCTCCTTAACTAACAGAAAACAATATAAGACTGTGATCTGGATGTCAGGGCCAGGGGAGGTGGGGAGCATTCTGGGCATTGCAGGGGTAGTGGAAGCTGTCTGGATAAGCAGATGGTTCCTATGGAGTAGGCAGATTTTGGAGGCTGCAGGCCCAATGCTATCACCATCACCGTGGGATCTACTACTTTCAAACCATTTTAGCTTTAAGGCAGTAGAAAAGTATTCTTTCCATACCCAAGTTGTTCTTGTGGAAGTTTGTATCAGTATATTGACAAGCTCAGAGCTTGATCCTATGACTAGATGGATGTGAGCTCACAGGGACCAGTGAGCACCTATTATACACAGATGCTTAAGGTGGGTGGATGGAGGGATTGGGCAGAGAGAGATGCTAAATTTGTCACATTAACCATATTTCACTAATGTAGGCTTAACTTGGAATTTTACTAATATGATACAAGACTAGGTCCAGGGTTGAATCCAGGTTCATTAGGCCTGAAAATCATTTAATTTTAAGGGATACTTTTAAGAAAAAAATATAAAATTATGATTACAAAGTTAGGTATGGATGTATTTATAACTAATAAAAAAGAAGTGATAACGTTTTTAAAAGCTGACAAGTACCACAAAAACCTAGAAATATAACAAATACCACAAAAACCTAGAAATATAACATTTAAAAATGAATTGCTTGATACACTACTGTAATATTTCATTATAATTTATATGTCGTGGCTGCATACTTTCCAATCATTTCTCTTAAGGCAATAATCATTTTGAAATATCACTATCTATACTGAGAATATAGAGATCCAATCTTTCCAGTTAGCATGGTTGTTTCAAATTTATTTTCAATTATTGATAGTTCAGAAAAATTTATTTCAGCTTTTCACCTTGTTATTAGTAATGTACATTTTGTGGATTTTGATCAAATTTGGGAAAACCTCTGACATAAAGCACTCTAAGACTTTATGGCATTTCAAGTTTTGAGGGGACAGTGAATTATCTTAAATACTCTGAATCAATGACCCTCATGACATGGTTCTTCATCAGTGTCCTCATTCATTAGGATACCAGGAGTTTTGCATTAGCTTCATTGATGTCAGTATTTCATGACAAATCAGTCAGAAATTTAAATTTTCTGGTATGCTCGTATGATTAACTTCTCTTCATAATTAGATTGTTAAACAACCCAAGAGCCTATTCATTAATTTCAATTGGTTACGTGGCTGTTTTTGTCACTTTTGTTTCATATTTCATTAATTTTTAATCTGAATTTTATTTTAGTTGTTTAATGACTTTTTTCTAAAATGACAAAAGAAGTAGTCCTTGATATATATAGAAATCAGGCATCATAATTTTTCACTAATTTTTTGAAATGTCTTTTTAAATCAAAGTTTAAATAGTGTATTCAAAATTCACCAAATATGCTATTCTAATAAAAAGAAGTATGGTGCATTTATGTTGAGTTTGTTTTTGACAGGAGGGCACTCTGAATTTTGATTAGGTATCTGTGATAATGGAATTCTCTGCTTATTATTTTAGACATATGGTGACTGGAAAATTTTCCATAGACTAGCTTTTATTTTAAACCTTTTGTCCCTACTACTCTATCCTTCAGTTGGAGGCATCATGTGGCTCATCCCTGTGGTAAGAGGTCTTTGGCCCTGCACCTTGTTATGTTGATTGAGTCAGCACAGTGGGCTCTGAGAATGTATCTGGATGCCATTTCTACACTGCTAAGGCCAGCAGTAACCTTACTGTACACAATAGTGATGTGAACCACGTAAGTGTTTCCCTAACTCTACTTTTCATTTGCCTGAATGCCAAAAATGTCCACAACGACTCCAACCCATTATGGTTGAATTTCTCTCTTTTTTTTTTTTTTTCATATGTAAATAGAACCATGTGAACATATTTCTAAGGTCTCTCATAGAACTTGTAAGGGAGGCCGGGCGCGGTGGCTCAAGCCTGTAATCCCAGCACTTTGGGAGGCCGAGACGGGCGGATCACGAGGTCAGGAGATCGAGACCATCCTGGCTAACACGGTGAAACCCTGTCTCTACTAAAAAATACAAAAAAACTAGCCGGGCGAGGTGGCAGGCGCCTGTAGTCCCAGCTACTCGGGAGGCTGAGGCAGGAGAATGGCGTAAACCCGGGAGGTGGAGCTTGCAGTGAGCTGAGACCGGCCACTGCACTCCAGCCTGGGAGACAGAGTGAGACTCCGTCTCAAAAAAAAAAAAAAAAAAAATTAAAAATGCTGTGTTTTTTGTTCTTCCTGCATTTTTGTTCTTCCTAAGTCAATTTGGAGAATATTAATAGTAGGTAATATGTTTCTTTAGAGGGAAGATGAGTGGTGAACCCTGAAAGTAACCCTTCATCTCACTCTGTAAGGTGTTTCTCTCTGTCTCTCTATTTTCCCCCACCCCCCTCCTCTCTCTCCTCTCTCTCTAGCTTCTTTCAAGATTTTCTCTTTGTCTTTGGTTTGCTACAATTTGAATGATATACCTAGGTGTAGATATTTTGGTATTTATTCTGTTTGGTGTTCTCTGAGCTTCCTGGATCTGTGGTTTAGTCATTAACTTTGGAAAATTCTTATTATTTCAAATATTTCTTCTTTGTTTTCTCTTGTTTGTTTTTATGCTATTCTAATTATGCATAAGTCACACCTTTGGAAATTGTCCCGTAGTTCTTGGTAGAATATTGTGTTCTGTTTGTTTTTTTGTCCCTGCATTTTAATCTGAGAAGTTTTTGTGGACATAACCTTCAAGCTCACTGATTGTTTCCTCAGTTGTGTCCAGTCTACTGATGAGTCTATCAAAGGCATTCTTCATTTCTGTTAGCAGTGTTTTTGACTACTAACTTTTCCTTTTGATTCTTTCTTAGAAATTTTCCCTCTCTGCTTACATTATTCATCAGCTCTTGGATGTTGTCTACTTTTTCCACTAAAGCCTCTAACCTAGTAATCATAGTTAAATTCCCTGATAGTTCCAAAATCTATGTCATGTCGGAGTCTGCTTTTGATGCTTGCTTTGTCTCTTCAGACTGTTTTTTTCTTGCCTTTTAACATGCCTTGTAATTTTTTGTTGAAAGCTGGACATGATGTATCAGATAATAGGAGCAGAGGTATATAGGTCTTGAAATGTTTGATTTGATGTTAATCTGGCTAGTTGTGCAGTTTTAATGGTTGCTTTAGTTGTAGGTGCCAGAAGTGTCAAATACTTCTAATGTTCTTGTTTTAATATTCCTTGTCTTTGTGAAAACCTAAGACCTTCTTCTTAAATAGAGTCTACACCTTGCAGCCCTTTCAGCTGTAACCTGTGAATATTATACTAGAGCCCTAGAGCCCTGTTCATGTGCTGGTAAGGTATGGAGGAAGAGCAAGTGTTCTATAATCTCATGATTAAATCTCAGTCTTTTAAGTAGGCTCATCCCTCTGCTGTGACCTTCACAGTGTTTCGTAACTATCCCCCTCACTCCCTTTGCTGAGACTAGAAGGTTAGAGGAGTCTGTATTTGCGGAAATGCTCTTCTGTTAGGTAGGATAAAGTTCTGGTAAAGTCCTTCCCCATGGAGAGTAGCCCTTTGTTCTGGGGAATGTTCCAGGTGTATTTCATGTATTTCATATTGGTTACTTTTCCTCTTTCCCTCTAGAGCCAGGGGCTCAGGGGACCAGGGAGATTTTCACCATGAGAACATGGTAAGGTTCTGGAGGGAAAACTCTCAAAAGTGTGGGAACACCCCCTAAGACTGGGATTCCCAGATGTCTCTCATGCTTATGCTAGTCCACAGTCAGACCCCAGCAAGGCATCAAAGCCATTGCCCAAGTCTTCCACCAATTTATAGCATCCAGTAGTTTCTGCTCCAGATAAACTGATTGTAGCTATTATTCTCTATATTCACCTGTTTTTCCAAATTTTGGGGTGGCAGTTTGCCCTGTGACCTCTGTTCTCTGTTAGGTTCAAGAAAAGTCATTGATTTTTAGTTTGTTCAGCTTTTTTCCTTGTAAAAATTAGGGTCATGACTTCTAAGCTTCTTACATGCTGGAATAGAAACTGGAAATCTTTATATTTTCAATAGATTATATTTTTTTCTGAACTTTATTATTAATTTTCATTTTCTGTCACAGAGTCTTGCTGTGTCACCCAGGCTGGAGTGCAGTGGTATAGTCATAGCTCACTGCCGCCTCAAACTCCTGGGCTCAAGGGATCTTCCCACATCAGCCTCCTGAGTAGCTAGGATTACAGATACACACCACCATGACTGGTTAAATTTTAAATTTTTATTTTATGTAGTCAGGGTCTTGCTGTGTTGCTCAGGCTGGTTTTAAACTCTTGGCCTCAAGTGATCCATACCTTGCCTCCCAGAGTGTTGGGGTTACAGGGATGAGCCTCCATGCCTGGCCATTTCTTGAACCTTCTGAATGTTATATGGAGATGAGTGATTTTCACTGATGTTGCTATGTTCATACTCATAGGAAAAGTGTTTCCCACATTCATGTTTCAACTTTACTAGAGTGTAAGGTTGATAATGACAGTGATTTGTCTAGATTCTTTACCCAAATGACATGAATTCTAGGTACTCAAAAATATTCATGGAAAGGATAAATATTAGTTGTATGTGAGTACTGCTATCTTCTTTCTTGAAATTAATTCCCTTTTAAAATCTTAAATGCCTACTGCACTCTCCTAAGGAGTAACATCTGTGAAATCATCGGTTTGATATGCTAATTGTCTATTTTTTCTGATACATGTTAGCATGATTTCCTAAAGATTAGAATAAAAAGTTCCTAAAATCATCCTGTATCTATCTAGTGGCATGTGTACCCATGATGGAAAAACACTTCTCTAAGTTGGTTAATAACATGTAGCTGTATACTAATTTTTATGAGTTCTTTGAAAAGTTAGCTGTTAAACAGATACACGTTGCCCCAAGTAGGACAGGAGTAAACTCAGAGTCTCTCTGATTCCGCATAGGCGTGACAATATAATGGGCCCAATGCTGCTTCTATTCTAGGAATGTTCAACTTTCTCCCAACTCCCCATCATACACTTTTTTCATAGGAATATTTTATTGCACTATTCTTTAAATCTGAGAGTCAGGTGAGGAAGTTTTTCCAGCAGGAGTATTATCAATAAGTTACATACTTTTGGCCAGGTGAGGTGGCTCATGCCTGTAATCCTGGCACTTTGGGAGGCTGAGGCGAGCAAATCACCTGAGGTCAGGATTTTGAGACTAACCTAGCCAATGTGGCAAAAACCCGTCTCTACTAAAAATACAAAAATTAGCCAGGTGTGGTGGCGGGTACCTGTAATCCCAGCTACTCAGAAGGCTGAGGCAGGAGGAAAAAAGAAAGTTATACAATTTCTGGCAACACTGGGCCCTCTAAGAATTTGCCACATCAAACCCAGAAGTTGCTTTGAGAGCTTTCTGGCAGAAGGAGCTTTGCAGAGGTAACATTGACCAAGTCATCATTCCATTGAGATAGTGGTATTCTAGTGATCCCCAAATGCTGATCCTCAAATTGGCTGCAGCAGAATCACTTGGATAACTTTCGAAGAAATGATTCCCAAGCTAAATCTCACCCATAGAGATTCTGAATAGATCTGGTGGAGGAAGCCTGGGAATCCACAGGTTTGTAGAATTCTCCAGGTGATTCTGCTACAGAGCCATGACTCTGTATGCTCTGGTCTATGCAGTGATCATTGATACAGGGGAGAACTTTAAGAATTCAACATACACTGACATTTCTTCTCATCTTAAATAAAGTAACAAAGGTTTAATAAAGAGAAAAATAAATGGATTGTGGATACTGAATAATACCATTGTTCTAAAGAAGACAATGAAAAGAACTTTAACAACCATTTAAGAAGCAGTTAAGGGTTAAAGATGATTGAGTTGATTCTAACCCTAGTAAATGTTATCTGTTGATTGGAGAGCACTTAATAAATATTAATTGTGAAGTAAATAAATTTTACCTTGCTTTTGCAGAGGTGGAAAGAGAACAGATAAATGCCTAAATAATTACCCCACTTCGTGCCATATTATAGCAAAATAAAGCAACTGTGGATTCTGTCTCTGCTCATGTAAGCAGGCTGTATTCACCATCCCTGCTGCCCTTAGTTGTACATTTGGAATCAATCTTCACAGGCATGCATAGCTGCAAGCATGTGGTTTCAAGAAAGAGGTTCAGAAAAGCTAAGTGGTAAAAGGAATATGGTTTGATCAAATAAAAAAGCTGCATTCATGAAACTGGAGGAGGAAATGGAAACAGACCTCCAAACATCACATTTCATCTTAGTACATTAAATGTTTTTTTACCAAAGCTAAGCAAAGCCCAGAAAATACTAAAAGCTTGACTTCTGAAGCTAGGCAGCTTGGATTTTTCTTGGAAGCACTATGTTCCAACAAATGATGAAGTTTAATATTCTCATGTATTGTTCTTTTATTACTAATTTAAGAACCTACATTTCATTTTGCATGGTGAAATTTGTGGGGAGCAGAGGCATTTATTGTGTTTTCTCTTTGAGTTTTTGTTTTTGATCAAAGTTATGTATTTACTTTTTTTAGTGAATTAATTTGTGGTACACTTTTTCCCACGAGACAACCTCTTTCAAATCTTTTTAAAACTTTTTCTTCATATAACAAATGTATATATGAATGACTGAACTGGAAAATATTTATTTTCCTTTTCCCTAAAACTGTGTTTCTCAAGGTATGTTTTCTGATTGCTTTCATTGAAATTGGCCGATAGGATTATTACAAATGAGGAGTCCTGGGTCCCATTCCAGACCTAATAAGTCAGACTTGCTAGGGTATGAGTTCTAGGCATTTGTATTTTAAACAATCTCTGAGTAATCTTCATGCAAATTAAAGATTGAAAGTCACTTTCCTAAAGCTTCTTGATTTTTTTCTAGGAATGTAACATTTTCTAATTGTATTTCTGTTTTCATATCCATTGTCATGTGGTTAGGGTCCTGTCTAACAAATGTATAACTTTTACCAATGATGTTAGTACAAACAAGACAAAGTAGTAAGTTTACCCTTTGTAGAACAATAGGAAATGTCCCTAGAGACTGAAATCTGAGTCCTAGATGTGCTTAGTGCTATTGGGTTAATGCTTCTAGGTCCTTTTAGTGGACAAATTTGAAAATTATGTTATTTTTAAATTAGAATTATTAATGGGTACCTTATAATTTATTAAACTTTATATATGTCTTTTTTTCTTATGTGAAAATTTATACTTCCTAAAAACAGTAACATAATGATTTCCTGCTGATTGTAAACCCACTGTATGATATTTAGGATGACTTTGCATCTCCTTTAGATCTTAGAATATTTCCCACTAAGGAACTGCAGTCAAAGTAGTATGCTCTGTGTTCTCACACGTGGGAGCTAAGAAAAGTCGAGCTCATAAGAGTAGAGAAGATAATTGTGGTTGGTAGAGACTGGGAAAGGTAGTGGGGAGGGAAGGATAAGAAGAGGTTTGTAAATGGGTACAAAATTACAGCTAGGCCAGCATAGTGGCTCACGTCTGTAACCCCAACACTTTGGGAAGCTGAGGCAGGAGTATTGTTTGAAGCCAGGAGTTCAACACCAGCCTAGGCATTATAATGAGACCTTGTCTCTACAGAAAACTAAAATATTAGCCAGGCATGGTGGTATGCACCTGTAGTCCCAGCTTCTTGTGAAGGCTGAGGCAGGAGGATCGCTTCAGTCCAGGAGCTTGAGGCGGCAGTGAGCTATGAGTGCACCACTGTACTCCAGCCTGGGTGACAGGCCTAGGTAACAGAGTGAGACCCTGTCTCTAAAAATAAAAATTAAAAATAAAAAGATACAAATTTACAGCTAGATAAGAGGAATAAGTTCTAGTGGTTTATAGCACCGTAGGGTGAATATATTTAACAGTAATTTATTGTATATTTTCAAAAATCCAGAGAAGAGGATTTTGAATGTTCACAACACAAAGAAATGGTAAATGTTTAAGGTGATGGATATGCCAATGACCCTGATTTGATCATTACACATTGTTTACATATCAGAATGTCACTGCATCCCATAAATATGTATAATTATTACATGTCAACTAAAAAGGACAAAAGTACTATGCTGTGTCAGTAACTTAAAATACTTAAAATAAGTTACATTAAATACTTTCTCTGAATAGTTTTATTTATCAGTTTTCTATATATGTAGGTTTATTCATTTTAGTTTGTTTTCACCTAGGGCTGGCACTTTTTCTTTTTGATTAAATTTAATTCTTGAAATATATGAGGCATATGCATGTCCAAAATGATATAAATATATAAAGTATGTACTCAGAGAAGTTTTATTTACATCTGTTCCTTACACTTAGTTTCTACCTCCTCCTCCTCCTGTATAGGTAACCATTTTTACTAATTTCTTCACATACAGATATGGGAAACGAAGGAAAACCTTCACAAACTACCACATTCTTCTCCACTCCCCAGAGACTTCTGAGATGGTCCCATTGAGTTACTAGTTCATCTTGTGTTTAGGTCCTCTCTTGTTTCAGGTCTAAACCAGACCTTTTAACAAAGATCTGTTGTTCAAGGTCAGTATTAATTATCCCATGTTAATGAAAATGACCTGAAAAATCACATAGTGTATCCTGTTTGTGGGCTAATTCATTCATAGATTATCCAAACAATATTGATGTCAAGTGGTCAAGAAAGAAGTGGTTTTGCCTTCCTTTTTTGTCCTTTGAAAATAAAAGGTTCAAATGTAGCACCCAGAAACCACCGTTCTCTGTTGTTTCATTATGTTTGAGATGCCACAGTGTTTTTCTTTTTTTCTTTCTTAAAACTTTGTTAAGAACAATTAAAGAGGAGTGTCATTATTAGACTCTTCTGTGAGAAACCTTTTATTTTGTAGGTAAATAATATTAGAAAATCTAGATTTTTTCCCCCCATCACTATTCTACCAAAGTAGCATTTCACACTGAGTAGAGCGGGAAAACATAGTAGGTGTATAAAAAAATAAAAGAAGCCAAATCTAATAAAGTAGATGATGGGATTGGATTTTGCATAGAAATATGAAGCATCTGCTTCTTTCCTTATTTGCACATTCATTGACAGTAAGGCACATTGTAAAGAAAGAAACCAATCTTTCCAAAGAAGATTTTCCAATTGAACTCACTCTTTAAGATTCCCAATGGTATGTTTGCTTCCTATTTTATTGCTTATGAAACACAGAAGTTGGAACATGAAAATCCCTGGAGGTCAAATGTTGTTTAAATTGTTTCTGAGCAGTGAATAATGACTCCTTAGGAATAAATATGTGCATTTTACATGGCAATCTATAAGAGGCATATTGTGTACTTAACTTCCAAGAAATTAATGAATATAATAATGTTTACATAAAGCTTTGGACAAAGGTAGTATCAGCACACATTGCTTTTCATAGATAGCTTATTAGCTCTATAGCTTTTTTATACAAAAAATTTTATTTATGATGTAAAAAAGTGTTTATCTCATGACATAGTATACATAGTGATTTTATTTTTTGCCATCTATAAAAATATGTGAACTACTAAACCAAAAAAAAAAAAAAAGATTAGCTTCAAAACTATTCCTTTTTGATTTGGCGAAATAAACTTGCAAGCAATTTATCACTGACCCAGAAAGAGTATCTGTTAGCCCTTCTGAGAATTTAGCATACTAGGCCAGGTGCCATGGCTCACACCTGTAATCTCAGCACTTTGGGAGGCCAAGGTGGTGGATCACTTGAGTCTAGGAGTTTGAGATCAGCCTGGCCAACATGGTAAAACTCTGTCTCTACTAAAAATACAAAAAAATTAGCTGGGCATGGTGGCGGGCGCCTATAATCCCAGTTACTTGGGAGGCTGAGGCAGGAGAATTGCTTGAACCTGGGAGGCAGAGGTTGCAGTGAGCCGAGATCATGCCACTGCACTCCTGTCTGGGTGACAGAGTGAAACTCGGTCTCTAAACAAAGAAATAAATAAATAAAGTTTAGCATACTGACTTTGAAATTTATAATGGTATAAACTTACTTCAAAATGTATTTTGTTCTGGCCGGGTGTGGTGGCTCATGCCTGTAATCCTAGCACTTTGAGAGGCCAAGGCAAGTGGATCACCTGAGGTCAGGAGTTTGAGACCAGCCTGGCCAACATGGTGAAACCTCATCTCTACTAAAAAAATACAAAAATTAGCTGGGGGTAGTGGTGTGCACCTGTAATTCCAATTACTCAGGAGGCTGAGTCAGGAGAATTGCCTGAACCCGGGAGGTGGAGGTTGCAGTGAGCCAAGATCGTCCCATTTCACTTAAGCCTGGGCAACAGAGTGAGATTCCGTCTCAATATATATATGTGTGTGTGTGTATGTGTGTGTGTGTGTGTGTGTGTGTGTATTTTTAAAAATAAAAAAGATTAAACCTCAAGTCATGAAAAACCACACTAGCGTTCTGTCATCTTCCATAATACAGATGAAAATGGAATGTCAAGTTCGTGAACCTTTATGGGAGTTCACAAAAGTAGTGAAAGCCATCTCTTATGTGGATAGCAATTTTTTTTCCTGGGTAATAGCAATGATTAAACAGAATGGGCTTTGCTGATATACTTGTGACTGCATTCTCATGAGTATTGGTGTTGTGGTGTTAATGAGCAGGCACTGAGTATTAGTCATGGCAAGGGACAAATGTGTGTTCTCTAACTGTAAATGTAAAAGAAACTGACAATGACATATTTTTTTGCTGGGACCTAATTCAGGCCAGAACCACCATCTATTTCAGTTGGAATTTGGGATTGGTTGGCTAAGGCCTAACAAAATGGGTTTTTAAGTCGCTTTACCTGCGGTTTGTTGAGAAGAGAGGGCTGGTACCACAATCCTATGACAATACTCCACAGGGGGCTCTCCATACTTGGAGGAGGATGCATATTGGCCAAGGGAATGGGTTTTGTGATTTGTACTTCTGGGCTTTCACTGGGAGAGCAGAGGCAACTTTTGTCTTGGTTTGTTTCCTCCAATGTGTATTGACCTTGGCCTTACTTCTTCCTTCACTATTCCAAGCCACCCTGAGAGTACCACTTCTGATATTCCACCAGGTGAATGCTCATTAAACCTTTAACCTCTTCCACTGCGTTGCAGTGGAATAGGCCCAGGCAGTCCCTGAGATCAGCAGATTATTTGAGCCAGGATAACATATGCTTTTAGAATTTTAAATTTTGTTTATTTTGTATTCACATACTATGTAATTCAAAATAGGATTATTCCAGGAAAGTTTATTTGCAGTGAGACCATTTACAAAAGCATGGGGGTAAGAGAACCCCAATGGATAATGCAGAAAGCTGGCTTTTAGTACCCTAGTTGGGGATGAGGAGAGGGAGTGGGTACTGGAACTTAAGGGGTGATGTCTGGAATTTAGGGAGCGAATTTTACTGTAGAGTCAGAACCCCTTGAAAGGAACCACAGTCTTCTTTGGAGAGACAGCTAACTCCAGGGGACCTTTGGAGAGGCAGCCAACTCCAGGGAACTGTGGTCAAGAGAGCCAGGAAATAAATACTTTGTTGTCACTAATTTTTCTCCTCTGATCTTTTTTTTTTTTT
>NW_012119254.1:857317-866852 GCF_000951035.1 Colobus angolensis palliatus | reverse complement strand
GTGAAAATGGCCATACTGCCCAAGGTTATTTATAGATTCAATGCCGTCCCCATCAAGCTACCAACGAGTTTCTTCACAGAATTGGAAAAAACTGCTCTGAAGTTCATATGGAACCAAAAAAGAGCCCGCATTGCCAAGACAATCCTAAGTCAAAAGGACAAAGCTGGAGGCGTCACGCTACCTCCTCTGATCTTATGTCCTGCCTTCCATCATCCAATCGTACCAGAAGCTAGAAGGCAGGGAACTCTTTGCTATGAACCATAAAGGTCAGCCTCTTGGGGCACAGGGCAGTGTGGCAAGTGGATCACAAGGAAATGGAAATTCCTAGCGTAAAAGACGCATATGAAGGCTCTTTCTTACCTCGCACCTAGTTCTCCTCTGCAAAACAACCATTTCACCAGAGCCTTCCAGAGACCTTAATCCACTCCTGTTATTTTGTAAGTAAACTGAGGAGTGGGGATTATTTTTACAGAGTTTAAAATTTGCCTAAAGCAAACCTTTTTGCTGGGAAGAAACCCCTGGTATGTGCCAAAGGTTTGCTGAGGGTCACAAAAGACAATATGACACATATCCTGTTTCTGTATTCTGGACACTTTGTATACTCCATTTTGTCCTTAAAAATAATAAATAAGTTTTTGTGTTATTGCCTTATGTTTTCTATTAGCGATCTGGCTCAGAAATAAAACATGTAAAAATATATTGGCTGTTTTCAGACAAGTGATTATAGCATTTTTTCTTCAATGCACTTTTCAGTGGTTCCAAAGCACAGTTTCTGGACCCACTGATAATGAATGGATGCTGAATTTCAGGAGTGACTGAAATTGTATTCAAAATATTATGTATATGCACTTGTGCATTTTTCAGGAGAGTGAGGCCATGGCTTTCAGGAAATTCTGATAGAGGTTTTCGAGTCATAAAAGACTCAGAGACAATGGTATAAAGTTTAATGCATTTGGAATTTCTTCCTCCTCTCATTACATTTTATTTTTTTTTTCTTTTTGAGACAGGGTCTCGCTCTGTTGCTCAGGCTGAGGTGCAGTGGTATGACCAAAGCTCACTGCAGCCTCGAACTCCTGGGCTCAAGTGAACCTCCCATCTCTGCCTATTGAATGTCGAGGTCTATAGACATGTACCACCATGCCTGGCTAATTGAAAAAAAATTTTTTTTTGTAGAGATGGCGTCTCACTGTGTTGCTCAGGCTGTTCTCAAACTCCTAGCCTCAAGTGATCCTCCTACCTCAGCCTCCCAAAGTGCTGTGAGTACAGGCATGAGCCACCACTCTTGGTCTCATTACACTTAACTATTACTTAACTATTAATTAACCATCACTTAACTATTAATGTGACCTCTGCTTTCTTAGAGTTCAATAGGCTGGACAGAGGGAATGATACCAGATGGTTAATGACATTGCAATTCAAATGTTCTCAGTAACTTGCAAACTAAAATTCAGTGTTGTGGTGGATTAAGGTGTGCTAAATGATTCTTAACATATAAAACAGTGAGATTTTGGTCAAGAAATTCCACTATGACCGGTTAATAAGATGATTTATATTCAATGAGATTATTTCAATTGCATTTTACCAAGAGAACAGTGTTTAGCTTAAGTGATAGGAAAGAGGATTTGGGTTAATGAAAAAAGGTGCATACCATTTTGTTTTTCTACAGAAAATTGTCTGGAAATTTTGTGATCTGTTTTGGTGTGTGAAATTTGATTTTTTTATACCAATAAGTAGAGTTCATGAATTAAACTACTACACTCATATTTAAGACTTCTCTGATTTCATCATAAAATTATTCTTTTACATAGGATGATTTTAAATGTTTGCCATAGTTTTTATTCCTGCTTTATATTTATATACTCTATATTCTGGCTAAATATTTTTCTGAGAAAAAAATTATAACAATATTAACAATCACTAGGTAAGTTCAATAAATGATATTTTAGCAACATTTAAAGGATTTTTCTTTTCTCTTTCAAAAGGCACACACAAACTATTGAAACTATTAGTGGAGCAATATAACTCTTGTTGCACTTTGTAAAACATTGCTAGACTAGATTAGATATATTGATCCACTACTTTTACTTACTTCACTTTTCTTTTGCTTAGGACTCTTTGGTTACAAGTATCTGAAACCTAACTTAACCAAAATAATGAATTTACTGATTTTTGTTTTCTGGTTGTTTCATGGTCTTCTCTTCATTCTTTTCTTCCTTCCTGTCTTCCTTTTAATGAAAGGTTATTTAGATGGATTATATTTAGAACAATGGAGGTGGAACTGGCCTCAGGTATGCCAGCATCTAGGATCTCAGTTATATCAGATCTCTTTATATTTATTTATTGATTTTGTTTTTAATTTCTGGGTACGTAGTGTAGGCGTATATATTCAAGGATTATATGAAGTACTTTGATACAGGCATACAATGTGTAATAATTGTATCAGGGTAAATGGGATATCTGTCACCTCAAACATTTATCCTTTGTGTCACAAACAATCCAATTATAGTCTTTTATTTATTTATTTATTTAGAGATGGAGTCTTGCTTCGTTGCCCAGGCTGGAGTGCAATGGCATGATCTCAGCTCATTGCAACCTCCACCTCCCAGGTTCAAGTGTTTATCCTGCCTCAGACTCCTGAGTAGCTGGGATTATAGGCATGAGCCACTGCAACCAGCTAGTTTTTGCGTTTTTAGTAGAGACTGGGTTTTGCCATGTTGGTCAGGCTGGTCTTGAACACCCTGCCTGCCTCAGCCTCCCAAAGTGCTGGGATGACAGGCATGAACCACCTCCCCTGGCTTAGTTATTTTAAAATATACAATTAAATTGTTATTGACTATAGTCACCCTGCTGTGTTATCAAATGTTAGATTTTATTGATTCTTTCTAGCCATTTTTTGGTACTCCTTAGCTACCCCCACTTCCCCCCTACCCTCCTGTTACCCTTCCCAGCCTCTGGTAACCATTATTCTGCTTTCTATCTCCATGAGTTAAATTGTTTTAATTTTTAAATCCCACAAATAAGTGAGAACATGTGAAGTTTCTCTTCCTGTGTCTGGCTGACCTCCAGTTTCAGCCACGTTGTTGCAAATGAAAGTCTCATTCTTTTTATGGCTGAATAGTACTCCTTGCTGTATATATACCATATTTTCTTTATCCATTCATCTGTGGATGGACACTTAGGTTGCTTCCAAATCTTGGCTATTGTGAATAGTGCTTCCATAAACATGGAAGTACAGATATCTCTTTGTTATACTGACTTCCTTTCTTTTGGCTATATACCTAATGATGGGATTTCTGGATCATATGGTAGCTCTATTTTTAGTTTTTTGAGGAACCTCCAAACTGTTCTCCATAGTGGTCATACTAATTTACATTCCCATCAACATTGTATGCAGATTCCCTTTTCTCCATATTCTTACCAGCATTTGTTATTGCCTAAATTTTGGATATAAGCCATTTTAACAGGGGTGAGCTGATATCTCATTGTGGTTTTGACTTTCATTTCTCTCATGATTAATGATGCTGAACACTTTTTCATATGCCTCTTTGCCATTTGTATGTCTTCTTTGAAGATATGTATATTCAGATTTTTTGCCAATATTTTAATTAAATTGTTGGATTTTTCTTATAGAGTTGATTGAGCTCCTTGTATATTCTGGTTATTAATCTCTTGTCAGATGGTTAATTTGCAAATATTTTTTCCCCATTCTGTGCATTACCTCTTCACTTTGTTGATTGTTTTCTTTGCTGTGCAGAAGCTTTTTGACTTGATGTGATCCCATTTGTCCATTTTGGCTTTGGTTTCCTGTGCTTGTAGGGTATTACTGTTATTGCTCACTGATATCCTGGAGAGATTCTCTAATATTTTCTTTTAGTAGTTTCAGAGTTTAAAGTCTTAGATTTGAGTCTTTAATCCATTTTGACTTGATTTTTTGTATATGGCAAGAGATAGGGGTCTAGTTTCATTCCTCTGTATATGGATATCCAGTTTTCCCAGCACCATTTATTGAAGAAACTGTCTTTTCCCCAGTGTGTATTTTTGGCACCTTTGTTGAAAATGAGTTCATTGTAGATGTATGGATTTGTTTCTTGGTTCTGTATTCTTTTCCATTGGTCTATTTTTCTGTTTTTATGCAAGTACCATGCTGTTTTGGTTACTATAGCTCTGAGTATAATTTGAAGACAGGTAATATGATTTCTTCAGTTTTGTTCTTTTTACTCAAGATAGCTTTGGCTATTCAGGGTCTTTTGTGCTTCCACATACATTTTAGAATTGCTTTTATTGTTTCTGTGAAGAATATCATTGGTATTTGGTAGGGATTGCATTGAATCTGTATATTGCTTTGGGTATTATGGTCATTTTAACAATATTGATTCAATCCATGAACATGGAATATCTTTCCATTTTTTGTGTGTGTGTCCTCTTCAATTTTGTTGGCGAATGTTTTATACTTTTTATTGTAGAGATCTTTAGTTTCTTTGGTTGATTCCTAGCTATTTAATTTTATTAGTATCTACTGTAAATTGGATTACTTTCTTGATTCCTTTTTCAGTAATTGCTGTTAGCATGTGTGTTAGCACAGACTGGATAATTTATAAAGAGAAGAGGTTTCATTGGCTTATGGTTCCACAGACTATACAGAAGCATGGCATCATCTGCTTCTGGGGAGACCTTGGGGAACTTTCACTCATGGCAGAAGGCAAAGTGGGAGCAGGCATTTTACATGGCAGGAGCAGGACCAACAGAGAAGGGAGAGATGCCACATACTTTTAAACAACGAGATGTCACAATAACTCATTTACCCACTATCATGAAAACAGGAATGAAGGGATGGTGCTAACCCATTCATGAGAATTCCACCCCCATGATACAGTCACTTCCCACTAGGCCCCATCTTCAACACTGGGAATTACAAATTGACATGAGATTTGGGTGGAGACACAGATTCAAACCATATTAGCATGTAGAAATGCTACTGATTTTTGTATGTTGTTTTTATATCCTGCAATATTACTGAATTTATTAATTCTAACATTTTTTGATGGAATCTTCAGGTTTTTCCAAATACAAGATTATGTAATCTGCACACAAGGATAATTTGAATTCTCCATTTCCAATTTGGTTGCTGTTTTTTTTTTTTTTATCTCTTGTCTGATTGCTCTAGCTAGGTCTTCCAGTACTATGTTGAATAACAGTGATGAAATAGGGCATCCATTGTGTTGTGTTCCCAATATTAGAGGAAAGTCTTTCACTTTTTTTTACATTCAGTGTGGTACTAACTGTGGGTCTGTTATTATGGCTTCTATCATATTGTGGTATGTTTCTTCTATAGCTAGCTTTTTGAGGGCTTTTTATCATGAAAGGGTGTTGAATTTTAGGAAATGCTTTTCAGCATCAAATGAAATGATCGTATGAATTTTCTTCTACATTCTGTTAATATGATGCATCACATTGATTGATTTGTGTATATTGAGACATCTTGAATCCCTGAGATAAATCCTACTTGGTTGTGATGAATGACCTTTTTAATGTATTGTTGAATTTGGTTTGCTAGTATTTTGTTGAGGAATTCTGCCTCAGTGTTTCTCAGGGACATTGGCCTCTAGTTTTCTTTTTTTGACACATTTTTGTCTGGTTTTGGTGTCAGGGTAATACTGGCTTTGTAGAATGAGTTTGGAAGCATTCCCTCCTCCACCATTTATTGGAATAGTTTCAGTAGGATTGGTATTAGTACTTCTTTAAATGTTTAGTTAAATTCAGCATTGAAGCCTTAAGGTTGCAGGCTTTGCTTTTGTTGAGAGACTTTTTTTGCTGAGAGACAGTTTTGATCTCTTTACTTGTTATTCCTTTGTTCAGGTTTTGGATTTCCTCATGGTTCAATCTTGGTAGGTTGTTATGTGTATAGGAATTTATCCATTTCTTCTAGCTTTTTCAGTTTCTTGGCATATAGTTGCACATAGTGGCCTCTAAATATCCTTTGAATTTCTGCAGAATCAATTGGCTCTTTTCTCTTTTTTTTTTTTTTGCCCATTAGTCTGGCTAAAGATTTGTCAATTTTGTTTTATCTTTTCAAAATAAAACACCTTTTGTTTTGATGACTATTTGTATTGCTTCAATTTCATTTATATCTGCCCTGATCTTTATTATTTCTTTTCTTCTACCAACTTTGGATTTGGTTTGCTCTTGCTTTTCTAGTTCTGAAGATGCTTCATTAGGTTGTTTATTTGAGCTTTTCTGCCTTTTTTTTTAATTTTTATTTTTTGAGACAGAGTCTTGCTCTGTTGCCCAAGCTGGAGGGCAGTGGCATTATCTTGGTTCACTGCAACCCTCACCTCCCGGGTTCAAGTGATTCTCCTGCCTTGGCCTTCTGAGTAGTTGGGGTTACAGGCATCTGCCACCATACCCAGCTAATTTTGTATTTTTAGTAGAAGCAGGGTTTCACCGTGTTGGCTGGTTTCGAACTCCTGACCTCAAGTGATCTGCCTGCCTCGACTTCCCAAAGTGGTGGAATTACAGGCGTGAGCCACTGTGCCCGGTCTTTTTTCTACTTTTTTGATGTAAGCATTTACAGCTATGAGCTTCCCTCTTAATACTGCTTTTGCTGTATCCCATAGGTTTTGCTGTATTGTCTTGCTATTGTCACTTATATTAAGAAGTTTTACAATTTCCTTCTTTATGTCTTCATTGACCTACTCGTCATTCAGGAGCATGTTGTTTAATTTCCATGTGTTTGTATAGTTTCCAAAATTTCTCTTGTTATTGAATTCTAGTTTGGTTTCATTGTGGTCAAAGAAGATATTTGATATGATTTCATTTTTTTGAATGTTTTAAAGGCTTAAAGCCTAATATATGATCTTTTCTTGAGAATCATCCATGTGCTGAGGAGAAGAATGTGCATTCTGTAGCTATTGGATGAAATGTTCTGTAAATATCTATTCAGTCCATTTGTTCTGTAATGCAGATTAAGTCTCATATTTCCTTGCTGATTTTCTGTCTGGATGATCTGTCCAATGCTGAAAGTGGAGTGTTGAAGTCTCCAGCTATTTTGTATTGGGATCTGTTTCTGTCTTTAGCTCTAATATATATTTTTTAATATATCTGAGTACACCAGTGTTGAGTGTGTGTGTGTGTGTGTGTGTGTGTGTATATATGTATATATATATGAATGTATATATTTTGTTATGTATTCTTGCTGAATTGACCCCTTTCTCATTATATAATGACATTCTTTGTCCCTTTTGTAGTGTTTATCTTGAAATCTACTTTGTCTGACGTAAGTATAGGTATTTCTGCTCATTTGTAGTTTGTGTTGCATGGAATATCTTTTTCCACCCTTTTATTTTCAGTCTATGTGTGTCCTTATAGGTGAAGTATATGTCTTGTAGGCAATAAAACGTGGAGTCTTGTTTTTTTATCCATTACGCCACTCTATGCCATTTTAATTTTTTTAATTTTATTTTTTGTGGATCCATAGTCAGTATATATATTTGTCAAGTATATGAGATGTTTCACTCTCTGTCTTGATTGGAGAGTTCAGTCCATTTAAATTCAGTGTTATTATTGATAGATAAGGGCTTCTTTCTGTTATTTTAAAATTTGTTTTCTAGTTGTTTTATGGTCTTCTTTTCTTCCTTTCTGTCTTCCTTTTAATCACTATGATTTTCTCTGGTGGTATGCTTTGATTTCCTGCTTTTTATTTTTTGTGTATTTGTTATATGTTTTTCAATTTGAGGTTACCACTAGGCTTGTAAATAATATAACCTACTATTTTAAACTGATGCCAACTTAACACTGATTGCATAAATACACAAAAGAAAGCTAATAAAAACTCTGCACTTTAATTTTGTACCCCCTGTTTAATTTTTTTGTTTCTATTTATATTTTATTGTACTGTCTGTATCTTGAAAAGTTATTATAATTATTACTTTTAATCAGTTCATCTTTTTGTCTTTCTGTGTAAGATATGAGTAGTTACACACCAAAATTAGTGTCATAATAGTCTGTGTTTTTCTGTGTACTTACTACTATCAATAAGTTTTGTACCTTCAGATGATTTTTTGCTGCTCATTAATGTCCTTTTCTTTCAGATTGAATAACTTTCTTTAGTGTTTCTTGTAGGACAGGTCTGGTGTTGATGAAATCACTCAACTTTTGTTTGTCTGGGAATGTCTTTATTTCTCCTTCATATATGAATGATATTTTTGCTGGATATACTATTCAGTGGTAAAAGTTTTTTTCTTCCAGAGTTTTAAATATGTCATGCCACTCTTTTCTAGCCTATAAGATTTCCATGGAAAAATCTGCTGCCAGGCATATTGGAGCTTCATTGTATTTTTTTTTTCTCCTGCTACTTTTAAGATCCTTTCTTTATTCTTTACCTTTGGGAGTCTAATTATTAAAAACCTTGAGATAGCCTTGTTTGAGCTAAAGCCTCTTGATGTTCTGTAACCTTTCTTGTAGTTAAATATTGATATTTTTCTCTAGGATTGGGAAGTTCTGTTATTATCCCTTTGAATAAACTTTCTACCTGCCCTCATCTCTACCTCCTATCTAATGCCAAAAACTCTTTAATTTAATTTGCCCCTTTGAGGTTGTTTTCTAGATCTTCTAGGTGTGATTCATTCTTTTTTATCCTTTTTTAAAATTTTGTCTCCTCTGATTATGTTTACAAACAGCCTGTCTTCAAGCTCACTACTTATTTCTTCTGCTTGATCAATTCTGCTATTGAGAGACTCTGATGTATTCTTCAGTGTGTTACTTGCATTTTCAACTCCAGAATTTCTGCTTGATTTTTACAATTATTTCAGTGTATTTGTTAAATGTATCTGATAGAATTTTGAATTCCTTCTCTATATTATCTTGAATTTCTTTGAGTTTACTCAAAACAGCCCTTTCGAAATCTCTGTCTGAAAAGTTACATATCTCTGTCAGGGATTAGTCCCTCATGCCTTATTTTATTATTTGGTGATATGGCTTGGCTCTGTGTCTCCACCCAAATCTCATGTTGAGTTGTAATTCCTAATTTTGGAGGTGGTGCCTGGTGGGAGGTTATTGGATTGTGTGGCTGGTTTCTAATGGTTATCATCATCCACCTAGTGCTGTCTTGTGAGAGAGGTCTCATGAGATCTCATTGTTTGAAAGTGTGTAGCACCTCCCTCTTTGCTCTCTCTCGCTCTCATGCCAGCCAAGTGAAAATGTACTTGTTTCCCCTTTGCCTTCCACCATAATTGCAAATTTCCTCAGGCCTCCCCAGAAGCAGAAGCCTGTGCAGCCTGTAGAACCATGAGCTGATTAAACTTCTTTTCTCGGCCAGGCACAGTGGCTCATGCCTGTAATCCTAGCACTTTAGGAGGTGGGCAGATCACAAGGTCAGGGGATCAAGACCATGCTGGCTAACATGGTGAAATCCCATCTCTACTAAAAATACAACAAATTAGCTGGGCGTGGTGGTGGGCACCTGTAGTCCCAGCTACTCGGGAGGCTGAGGCAGGAGAATGGCGTGAACCCGGGAGGCAGAGCTTGCAGTGAGCTGAGA
>NW_012119254.1:836818-857267 GCF_000951035.1 Colobus angolensis palliatus | reverse complement strand
CTCCTACCTCAGTCTCCTGAGTAGCTGGGATTATAGGCATCCACCACCATGCCTGACCTCATGTGACCTTGAAAGAGAAAACTGTGTGTAATCCCAGCATTTTGAAATGCCGAGGTGGGTAGATGACTTGAGGTCAGGAGTTCAAGACCAGCCTGGCTAACATGGTGAAACCCCATCTCTACTAAAAATACAAAACCCCATCTCTACTAAAAATACAAAAAATTAGCCAGCACGGTGGTGTGTGCCTGTAATCCCAGCTACTCGGGAGGCTGAGGCAGGAGAATCGCTTTAACCTGGGAGGCGCTGGTTGCAGTGAGCAGAGATTGCACCACTGCACTCCAGACTGGTCGACAGAGCAAGACTCAGTCTCAAAAAAAAAAGAAAGAAAGAAAAGAAAGTTATCCTGGATGCTGAGGCAGGAGAATGGCGTGAACCCGGGAGGCAGAGCTTGCAGTGAGCTGAGATCGTGCCACTGCACTCCAGCCTGGTCGACAGAGAAAGACTCCATCTCAACAACAACAACAACAACAACAACAACAAACTTCTTTTCTCTATAAATTACCTAGTCTCAGTTCTTTATAGTAATGTGGGTAATGGGCAGAAGATGGAACAATTTGAAGGTTCAGAAGAAGAGAGGAAGATGAGAGACAATTTCGAAATTCCTAGAGACTTGTTAAATTGTTATGACCAAAATAGTGATAATTTGGTTATGACCAAAATAGCTGATAGTGATATGGACAATGAAATTCAGTTTTAAGTGGTCTCAGATGGAGTTGAGGAACTTATTGGGAACTGGAGTAAAGGTCACTCTTGCTATGCTTTAGCAAAGAGACTGGTGGCACTGTGCCCCTGCTGTAGGGATCAGTTGAACTTTGAACTTGAAAGAGATGATTTAGGGTATCTGGTGGACAAAATTTCTAAGTAGCAAAGCATTCAAGATGTGACTTCTTCTTACTGTGCATGCTCAGATGTGTGAACAAAGAGATTATCTGAACTTGGAACTTATATTTAAAAGGGAAGCACAGCATGCCTGGAAGGTGTTTCAGAGACCTTCATGGCAGCCCCTTCCATCACAGGCCTGGAGGCCTGGAAGGGAAGAATGATTTTATGGGCCAGGTCCAGGGTCCCACTGCCCTGCACAACCTCAGGACACTGCTCCCTCTGTCCCAGCCACTCCAGCTCCAGCTGTGGCTAAAAGGGCCCCAGATACATCTCAGGCTGCTGCTCCAGAGGGTGCAAGGTGGAGCTGCCAAGCCTTTCAGATGGTGTTAGGCCTGTGGGTGCACAGAGGGCAAGAGTTGAGGCTTGGCTGCCTCTGCCTAGATTTCAGAGGATGTATAGAAATACCTGGATGTCCAGTCTACTGCAGGGACAGAGCCCTCAGAGAGAACCTCTACTAGGGCAGTACAGAGGGGAAATGTGGGGTTAGAGCCCCACACATTGGGGCACCCCTAGTGGAGCTCTGAGAAGAAGGCTACCATTCTCCAGTCCGCAGAATGACAGATCCACTGACAGCTTGCACCATGCACCTGGAAAAGCTGCAGGCACTCAATGTCAGCCTGTGAAAGCGGCCATTGGGTCTGTATTCTGCAAAGCTGGGGTAGAGATGCTCAAGGATGTGGGAGCCCACCTTTTGCATCAGTGTGGCCTGGATATGAGACATGGAGTCAAAAGAGATTAAATGATTGCCCTGCTGGGTTTTGGACTTGCATGGATGGGGCTTGTAGCCCCTTTGTTTTGGCCAATTTCTCCTTTTTGGAAAGGGAAGCATTGTCTTTCCAATGCCTATACCTGCATTGTATTTTGGAAGTAACTGTCTTGTTTTTGATTTTACAGGCTCATAGGTGGAAAGGACCTGCCTTGTCTCAGATGTGACTTTGGACTTGGACTTTTGAGTTGATGCTGGAATGAGTTAAGACTTTGGGAGACTGTTAGGAAGGCATGATTGTGTTTTGAAATGTGAAAAGGACATGAAATTTGGGAGGAGCCGGGGCAGAATGATATGGCTTGGCTCTGTATCTTCACCCAAATCTCATGTTGAATTATAATCCCCAGTGTTGGAGGTGGGGGTCAGGTGGGAGGTGATTGGATCATAATGGTTTAACACCATCCCTTTAGGGCTGTCTCATGATACAGTTTTCACAAAATCTGGTTGTTTGAAAGTGTGTAGCACCACCCCCTTTGCTCCCTGTCTCTCTCTTGCTAGCCATATGAAGAGGTGCTTATTTCTCTTTTGCTTTTCATCATGATTGTAGGTTTTCTGAGGCCTTCCCAGAAGCAGAAGCCTGTACAGCCTGCAGAACTGTGAGCCGATCAAACCTCTTTTCTTTATAAATTACCCATTCTCAGTTAGTTCTTTATAGCAGTGTGAGAATGGACTAATGCATTTGGTTAAGTCATGTTTTTCTGATCTTGCTGGTCTTGATGCTTGTGGATGTTCATTGGTTTCTGGGTGTGGAAGAGTTAGGTATTTATTGTAGTCTTCATAGTCTGGGTTTCTTTGTACTTGTCTTTGGGAAGGCTTTCCAGGTGTATGAAGCTTGGGTGTTTTGGTTGATGCAGCTGTATCTGCATTAGGGGGGTACCCCAAGCCCAGTAGTGCTATGGCTCTTGCAGACTTGTAGAGGTGTAACCTTGGATAAGATCCTGAAGAATTCTCTTTATCCAGTCAGAGACTCTTGTTCTCTTCCCTTACTTTCTGGCAATCAAACAGAGTCTCTCACTCTGTGCTGGGCTGCCCGGGGCTGAGTGTCGGGGGTGACACAATCACCCATGTGGCCACCATCACTGGGACCACAGTGATGGTTCAGACCCAGAGCCAACATAGCACTGCATCTTGTCCAAGGCAGTGGTGACCACTTTCTTGCTACCATCTGTGTTTTTTCAAGGCCCTAAGGGTCTACAATCAGCTGGTGGCAAAGCCAGCCAGGCCTGTGTTCTTGCTTATAGGGCAGTGGGATTCCCCAGGCTTTGGATGGGTCCAGAGATACCATCTGGAGATCGGGGCCTGGAGTCAGAAACCTCAAAAATCTACCTGGTGCTCCATTCTTCTGTAGCTGAGCTGGCACCCAAGCTACAGGACAAAATCCTTTCTACTCTTCCCTTTCCACAGGCAGAGGATTCTCTCCCTGTGTCCACCACCCCACAGACCCACGTGGAGTACTGCCAGGCTACCACTAATGTTTACTTAAGGCCAAGGGGCTCTTCAGTCAGTTTATGGTGAATGCTTCTAGGTCTGGAGCTCACTGTTAAGGGCAGTGAGCTCCCCTCTGACCCAGAGCAGGTCCAGAAATGCTATCCAGGAGCCAAAACCTGGAACCTAGTCCTTCAAGAACCTGCTTGGTGCTCCACCCCAGTGTGGCCAACCTGGTATCTAAGGTGCAAGACAAAGCTTCCTTTACCCTTCCCTCTGCTTTTCTCAAGCAGATGGAGTCCCTCCCTGTGGCCACCATAGCTGGGAATGTGCTAGTGAAGTCAGCACATCTCAGAGTCTCACCCCAGGCCCATGGCATATACTGCTTGGCTGCTGCTGCCGATTATTCAGGGCCCAAAGGCTCTATATTTAGCAGGTGATGAATCCTGCTAGGACTTGGTCCTTCCCTTTAAGGTAGTGGGTTCCCTTTTGGGAGAGTGTGTCTTGAAATGCCTAGGAGCTGGGCACTGGAATGAGGGTCTTACGACTCTTCCCAGTGCCATATTCTACTGTGGCTGAGCTGGTATCCAAGTTGCAAAACGATGTCTTCATTACTCTTCCCTGTCCTCTCTTGAAGCAGAAGGAAGAAGTCTTTTTTGGAGCTGCAAGCTGTGCTGCCAGGGACTGGGGGTGGTGTGGTACAGGCACTCCCTTAGTCACCTCAGCTCGTGTCTCAGTAACTTGAGTGCCCCCAAGTCCCCTAAGCACAGCACAGCAATAGGACTTGCCTAGGAGTTGCAGTCCTTATGGCTTAGACTGCCTTTCAGGTTTATTTAGGGCACCAAAGCACTTTAGCCTCAGGTAGTGAGGCTTGCCAAACTCAAATTCTGACTGCTAGGATGGTCGATTCCCCTTTGGCTAGGGCTCATTTAAATGCTCCTTCTGTGGGAACCATCTGAGTTCTGCCTCGTGTTACAGCACTGAATTCCAATGCAAAGTCCCACAATTGCTGTGCTCTCCCTCGTCTAAGTGCACAGTTTCTCTCTCTGTGCCATGCGACTGCTGCTGGGGCCTGGGGGAGGGTTGCTGTTGGCAGTTGAAGACTGTCTTTCCTACTGTCTTCAGTGCCTGTTTCGGTGATAAGTTTAAACTATTTACTGATCTCTCACCTGATTCTTGGTTCTTATATAAGTGTTTTTCTGTGTAGATAGTTGGTAAATTTGGTGTTCCTGCAGAGAGGATGACCTGTGGAAGCTTCTATTTGGCCATCTTGCTCTGCCTCCTTCTCTTCCTCCTTTATTTCTTGATTCTACTTGTGTTTGTGTTTGCCTCATTCTCCTAATATGGTTTTTCTTCATGCCGAGAAACAGATTATTGTCACAGAAAGGTCAAGACTCGTTATACTCTAGTCAGCAAACACTGTAGGAAAGAAAACTTTCTTTTCGCTTATTAGTATATACAAATGCAAGAGACAGGAGTTTGTTGCCTTGGCTTGGGCCCTAGATCCAGTTGTTGTGTCAATTGCTATACCAGCAGCTTATCCCACATTTAGCAATCCATTTATGGAACAGTGGAGCCTTTCCCCAAAGGAAGGGGTGGGGGTAGTATTATTAGAGTAAGCGGATAAGGGTGCTGGGCTGGTGTAGACAGTAGATTTCCAGCACAATGTATTATGTATACTGTTGGACCTCCATATCTGTGGGTTCCATATTCATAGATTCAACCAACCATGGATCAAATTTTTGTTTTTTTAAATGGATGGTTGCATCAGTTCTGAACATGTATTGACTTTGTTCTTGTTATTATTCTCTAAACAATATAGTATTACAACCATTTACATAACATTCACATTGTATTAGATATTATAAGTAATCTAGAGATGACCAGAGTATATGAATAGGTTATATGCAAATACCACACCATTTTACATAACAGACTTGAGTATCCGTGGGTTTTGGTATCTGCTCAGGGTCCTGGAACCAATCCCCGAAGGATACCAACGGATGATTGTAGTTGTGTCAGAAAATACTGCTACCAAATTAGTAACTAGAGTGCTGTCCTCTGAGTTTCATAAGCTATGAATTAAACTGCTTTTTCTAGCAGTAAAAGTACAGACAATTAGGAAAAATATGGATCTATTTAATTTCCACATGTTCTTGGTCTTTGTGTAGAAGAAAGTCAAGTAGATAATACTTACGTATGATCATCACATAATCTTTATTGTTGCAGAAAGCTTTTAAGTTGCTGGCTAGCTGGCAAAATTAAATATAAATGCAAATGAAAAATAAGTATCACAGTACTTTTTATGCTACTCACACGTTTGGAAATGCTCTCTGCATGGGTATTTAAAACACAGTAGGCTTTCACTGCTTGTTTTTCTATAGAATCCTTCATTTTTTCTTTTGGAAATTACTAAAACCTTCACTAAAGAAAGAAAATAACCCTGAGTTGTAACTGATGCAAGGTTTATTGCCCCTCCCGAAGTTCAGAAATCCTCTAGTGTGAATGTTTTTATTTGCTTAATTCTTTTGATGGGAAAAAATAATATCTTTCTTCTGTTGCAGCATTCTAATGAGGGCTGGGGATGGACACGAAAAGGAGTAAAGATGTAAAATATTTTTCACAATCGTAGTTTTGATATAGCAACCTATTTTATCACCACATTTATTCATTAATAATATGTTAACAGTATAACAGCACAGATATAAGGAAGCTTCTTTACTTTAGCACTTCACTGAAATACAGTATTATATCTATTTCCCCTTTGATATAAAACCTCTGGATAAATTGAGCCCATACTTAGTTTATTTTTATTTTAATAACTGTTCTTCCTTATCCTTCCTTGCTGCCCAATCTGTGAGAAACTTGTGAATTAGAATAAAATGAAAACTCTCCTGATTCATTCACCAATTTTTGAGTATTATTTTGAACAAAGTGACCGCAATTTATAACAAAAACAGAAATAAAAAGAAAAAGAGAGCCTCCTCCTATATAATCTTACCATCTGAAGAAAACAATTGGCTTTTCCTTCTTTTCTTTTTTTCCTTTTCCAATGAGAATATACATGTTTTATGTCATGTCAATTTGTAGTCTGCCCTCTCCATTTAACATTTGTCATAAACATTTACATGTATTCCACATTCATTTATGGCTACATATTTGCTGATGTTCCATAATATGCAAAAGAATTGACAATTTCATTGGACATTTATGTTATTTTCGGTCTTGAATTTTATAAATGATGCTATTATGAACATATTTGTGCAGTAGAGCCTCTCTTCTGGGATTCTTTCTTTGAGAAAAATTCTAAGTAATAGAATTAGTAGATCAAAGGGTAGATACATTTTTTTATAGCCCAGTTTTCTAGTGGATTTGAGATGTTTTTGACATTTGGAAATGTTTAGCAATGATGTTTTGATAGTTTATTTTAAATTAAAGCTCTTAAGAATGCCATTTTTTCTTAATGTAATTTTAATTATTATTTTTTATTGGACCTGTCCTATGTGTTCTACAAAATTATCTCCATTTTTTCTGTTTCACATGATAGAGAAAAAAATGAAAATCTAAAGCCTAGAGTTACATATGCAAGAAATAAAAGGGAAAGATGAGAGGACATATATTGATTTTTTCACCCTGTTGTCTAATTTTCATTAAGTCTGCCTGCTGTCCAATTTCCCATATGCTGGCCTGCTACCTAATTTCCATTAGGTCTGCCTTGATGTGTTTTATTGTTTTTTTTTTTTTTTTTTGCCTATGAGTAAGAGCTTATTTAATAACTGTATCTGTACGTTAACCTTTAAACCCTGCTGTTCAATGAAGAATGATGTTTGATAACATCCCCACCATGTTTCCCTTCATGAGAAGCTTTTGGACAGTTATGCCTGCTTTCTACACCCTACACACACACTCACTCTCTCTCCTGGGAGTTTCATAAAACTAGATCACTTTCATATTCTGTGATAATATAGCCATATCTCTTTAAGACTTTCAGTGGGAAACTTTGTGCCAATATTCAGAGAAGTCTTACGTGCTTGTTGTACAACTTCGTAAACCAAAGATAATGGGTTTAATTCTGAACTTGTATCTCATAAGCAGTTTTTTGTACCCCATGGACATGGTGACATATCTCAGCCAGCATAGAAATATTCAGGAGTTATGAGCTACTTGATTGTAAGTGTTGGGAAACCAGACAATGTCTTGTAATTTTTTGTGTGTCTCTAGGACCTAGCTCAGTTCCTGACAAGTATGACTTTTAGCATTCTCCATGTCCTGTGGATAGATAAGTATACTCCATCTATTCTGTGGGAGAGAATGTAGACTATGAAGTGATAAGTTTCAGGAATAATTGGCTTATTTTGACTTAGGATAGAAATGTATTAAAAATTAGCAATGAGCTAAATTTATTATATATAGTGTAAATTTTAGAATGTTTTGGCTTATGGTTTTCAGACATATTCACTGCCTTATGAACTACAAAATCCCTGGATTTAAACTTAGACTGCAGCATCCAAATATAAGCATGCTCTAAAAAAAAAGTCATATAAACAGAATGATACATCTCTGCTATTCTACATAGTAACTGAATAATAGATGCTTCTGCTTCTGCTACTGCTTCCTCTTCTTCTTCTCCTTCTCCTCCTCCTCCTCCTTCTTCTTCTCCTTCTTCTTCTTCTTCCTCCTCCTCCTCCTCCTCCTCCTCCTCTTCCTCTTCTTCCCCTTCTCCCTCTCCTTCTCCTCTTCCTCCTCCTTCTTCTTCTTCACAGAGTCTTGCTCTGTTGCTCAGGCTGGAGCACAGTGGTGCCATCACTGCTTACTGTAGCCTCAACCTTCTGGGCTCAAGCAATCGTCCCTCCTCAGCCTCTCAAGTATCTGGGACTATAAGCATGGGAGGCCATGCCTGGCTAATTTTTTAGATTTTTGTAGAGATTGGTTTTCACTATGTTGCCCAGGCTGGTCTCAGACTTCTGGACTCAAGTGATCCCCCTGCCTTAGCCTCATAATACATTTCTTAACCTAACTGAAGAGCTCCAGATTTTTCCAAGACTATGGATCTACAAAGGATGGTAGTTATAATCATCAAGTTTATGAGAAGAAGTTTTACGTTAGAAAACAGATGCAGTGGCTCACACCTGTAATCCCAGCACTTTGGAGGCCGAGGCAGACGGATCATGAGGTCAGGAGATCAAGACCATCCTGGCTAACATGGTGACACCCCATCTCTACTAAAAATACAAAAAATTAGCTGGGCATGGTGGCATGCGCTTGTGGTCCCACCTACTTGGGAGGCTGAGGCAGGAAAATCGCTTGAACCCGGGAGGCGGAGGTTGCAGTGAGCCGAGATTGTACCACTGCACTCCAGCCTGGGTAACAGAATGAGACTCTTTCTCAAAAAAAAAAAAAAAAATATATATATACACACACACACACACACATATATATACACACACATATATGTATATGTACACACACACACACACACACATATATATTTCATGTACAGTGGCTATAATCTGAACCTGATTTTGTTTCTGTATCTTTCCAAATATTGAGGATTGCAAGGTCAGGGACAGATAATATAATTATGGTTGAAATGTTTTTCATTTGTGTTTGCGCGCGCGCGTGTGTGTGTGTGTCTGTCTGTCTGTATTTAGTACGACCAGTGGTGATTACTGTTTGGCATTTATTACCTATCTAAAAAAAGAAAGAATGAGCCACTTTTCTTTTTCTCACTATCTTGTTTCTATCTGTGTTATTCTACTGAATATGCTCTTGCCACTTTACCAGTAACATACTAGTCTTCAAACTTAATGACCTCTTTTGTCCTTGGCTTCTCTGTAGGTACTTGAAAAGGTTGATTCTCTCATCCTCAAAACTCTTAATAGTAATTCTTCCTTCCATTTCTCCAAGTTCTTTTTAGCACATCTTCCCTCACTAAATGTGGACATATCCAAGCCTGAGTCAATGTCCTTTTCACTCTCCCACTCATCACAGCTCAACCCTATTTCTGTAGATATTTGCTAAGCCTGACCTCTTTCATGAGTGTTCTCCCCACACTGCCAGTTTCTAATGCGTCTTTTTCAAAGGGTCAGGATTTCAGTTATCACTTGAAGATCAACATGTCCATTGTTTTTTTTTTTTTCAATTTTTATTTTTTGAGATGGAGTCTTACTCTGTCACCCAGGCTGGAGTACAGTGGTACGATCTTGGCTGACTGCAACCTCCACCTCTTAAGTTCAAGCTATTCTCCTGCCTCGTCCTCCTGGGTAGCTGGGATTACAGGCACCCGCCACCATGCCCAGTTACTTTTTGTATTTTTAGTAGAGACGGGGTTTCACCATGTTGGCCAGGCTGGTCTCAAACTCCTGATCTTAGGTAATCCACCCACCTCAGCCTCCCAAAGTGCTGGGATTATAGGCGTGAGCCACCAAGCCCGGCCAACACATCCATTGTTAAACTCATTAGCTTACTCCGCACCACTATCAGGTCTTCTAGATTTCACACATCTGTAAGTGGTTCTGTCTATTACTTCCCCTGTCATCAAAGTTTATTAAATATCTGTTGCAGATGATATGGTAAAGAGAAAATTAAAATTTTATTTAGTTTTTTGTTTTGTTTTTCTATTGCTGTGTAACAAATTACCACAAATTTCGTGGCTTAAAATAACACAAATTTATCATCTCACATTTTATGTGGGTCAGGATTTTGTTTTCACATGAGCTAGGTCTCTGCTTAGAGTGAAATAAAGGTGTTGGCCTGTTTGCTTGTTCAGATGAGCTGGGTCTCTGCTCAGGGTGAAATAAAGGTGTTGGCTTACGTCTGAGGTTTGGGGGTTTTCTCAGACTCATTCAAGGTGGTTGGCAGAATTCAGCATTCCTTGTGGATCGATGACTAAGGTCCCTGTTTTCTTGCTAAGAGTTGGATCAAAACCTCTCTTAGCCCCAAAAGGTCACTCTCAGATCTTGTCCAATGGCCCCTTCTGTAGGCAGTTCATAATCTGGCAATTGTTTTTTCCAGGCTAGCAGGAGAGCTTTTGCTATGGCTTCTGTGATTAAGGGCTCACAATATTAAATTTGGCCACTCAAAATTATCTCCCTTTTCATTAACTCAAAGTCAGCTGATAAAGGACCTTAATTATATCTGTGAAAACCCCTTTGCCATATCATGTAACATTATATGGATGGTAACCCATCGTACTCACAGTCCCACCAACATTCAAGGGGAAGGAATTATGCAAGGTGTATACACCTAAGGGTGGGAATCTTGAGGGGTATCTTAGAATTCTACTTACCACGGGACAGATGGAAGCAAGAATGGTAGTGAGTGCCATCATTAATTATGTGCGGAAGTTAAAATAGTTATACTAACATAGGTGGTGCCAATGGAATGCCAGCTTGGAGTTTTACATTAGTATGTGCATGTTTGTGGAAAGCTATACTAATTACACATCCATATATATTTTATATATACAAAACATACCTACAAAATGTTTTAATATGCACTCATTTAGATCTATACATTCATTTTATCTTAAATCTGTCTTTGTTACCTCTTTGTAAACATTTCCCGCAACTCAACCATATTTGAATGTGAAATGTAAGATTAATTTTGCAAATGTTATGTTTTTAATGAGAGATACATGCCAGTACTTTTGCTCTTATCCTTTGTTATAAAATTATGGACAATTTAACATGCTTTTTTCCCTAGCCCAGGTAAAGTGTAATGTTAAGTGACTGCCTTCCTCTGTCTTCCCAAATAAGGATAATTGCTTCTGGTGAATAATCAAATTGTGGCTTTCATCCTCTGACCTTTGAAGGAATAGCATTCGTTTTATTTTAAGTTGCCTTTGTGTGTATGTGTGTGAGCCAAGTCACATTTTGAAATGCAATTTTTCTTAGAAACAAATCTGTTGAGAAACAAAATAAAAATGTAGATTTCTTATTTGAATAGAGAGAAAAGTGTTTTTCTCTGGTTTCTTAAAATGTATTTATAAATAGCACCTGTTTCTATGTTGTTAGCGATTTGTTGTTAATTGTTCTCTGCTGGTATTGCTAAAATTGGTGATAGAGCTTTTCTTTGAATTGTGTCTATACTGTATTGTTTGCTGTACTGTCTAAATCATTTCTTCAATCTAAGAAAAAAGTTTATCCTCAGGGGAGGACTTTCTCACTGTTTTCCATTGATTTTGAATACATCAGAGTCTATTGCCAGTTTTTGATTGTTTATTTAGTGGGCCATAAGAAAGATTCAAGTTTACTTCCATTTTACAGAGGGCTTTAAAATTTATATAATTTTTCCAAATATAGTGTGTTAGGTAGAGCATCTTGTAGGGAGGAAAAAAGGGAGAAGTGAACTTTGGTTTCATTTTCAAATTGGTGGATTATGTTGATCTGGTACTGACACTTAAAGACTAAACTGTTTTGTTTGCTTGTTTATTTGGAGCTGCTTATAGCTATCAAGACCATTACATGCAACAATCTTTTGTAGATGTATTAATAGATTACTCTGCTATATGGCCATTAGCTTTATACTTGATTTGAACAAGTTTGAAATGAGATTGGAAATTAGTATTTTTACTTTTATCCACATGCTCATTCAGTCTTCATTTCTCTCCATTGACTTAGCATTTATCTCCATTTAGCAAAAAAAATAGATTTGTGGCTCAGTTAGTAATTGTATTCATCCTCTGATTCAAGTCTTTCCTGAACTTGTTCAGGTCAGGCTGACATTTTGCATTTGATTAAGGGAGACTTGGTAATAGCTAGGAATCCACAATATAATATCTTGTTATTGAGTGTGACTTAATGTGTTTCTAACCTAATCTCAAGGTGTCCTGATTGTCTTCTTATTCATTCATTGATGTTTTTTCCTATTTCCTTGGCATACCAGATCAAAATTTGAATATATTAATAGCCTTCTAAGGAAAGAAATACACCATAGCTGTAAAAGAAAAAAAAATGTTGCTTCTGGTAGCAAGAAGGTAGATGACACAAACTTCCTTGCGCAATGGTCACTTTTCAATTAGCTTACCTATTTTCTCTGTTCTTTGAGGGTTTGATGCTAGTTGCCCATTTCACATCTGCAGGTTCAAACAGTATTGCCGTTTCTTCTCTGAAACATAGAACTCAGGGAAGTGACTGTTGGAAAAGTAATAATAATGATTCTGTTTATTATTTTATCAAGTGTATATATTAGTGCAGATAAATGAACATATGGATAAAGAATATTCTACACTTTGGGAGGCCGATGCTGGCAGATCACGAGGTCAGGAGATCGAGACCATCCTGGCTAACACGATGAACTCCCGTCTGTACTAAAAATACAAAAAATTAGCCAGGTGTGGTGGCGGGCGCCTGTAGTGCCAGCTACTTGGGAGGCTGAGGCAGGAGAATGGTATAAACCCGGGTGGCGTAGCTTGCAGTGAGCTGAGATCGTGCTACTGTACTCCAGCCTGGGTGACAGAGTAAGACGTGATCTCAAAAAAAAAAAAAAAGAATATTTTACTTTTCAGGGTAAGATTTATGCCTTTCTGTATTATAGAAAATGTACGCTAGCCAGTCTCGGAGCATGCGCATGTAGTCCCAGCTAGTTAGGAAGCCGGGGGATCGTTTAAGCCCAGGAGTTAGAGGTTCTAGTATGTTACGATTGTGGAGTGCCCTCCAACATAGGCAAGCCTGGATAGTGAGACTCCACCTCTTAAAAAAAAAAAAGAGCATGGCACATGTATACATATGTAACAAACCTGCACGTTGTGCACATGTACCCTAGAACTTAAAGTATATATATATAAAAAAAGAATGATGGTTTCCAGCTGCATCCATGTCCCTACAAAGGACACGAACTCATCCTTTTTTATGGCTACATAGTATTCCATGAGATCACTTGGACACAGGAAGGGGATCATCACACACCGGGTCCTATTGTGGGGAGGCGGGCTGGGGGGAGAGAGAGCATTAGGAGATATACCTAATGTAAATGACGAGTTAATGGGTGCAACACACCAACACGGCACATGTGTACATATGTAACAAACCTGCATGTTGTGCACATGTACCCTAGAACTTAAAGTATAATTTTAAAAAAAGAATAAATAAATAAAGAGAAGAAAATGTATACTTAAAAATTTACGTTTATTTCCAATTTGAATCAGTGAAAAAGCTGAGTAAAGGTACAGACAAAATAAAAAGAGCATTTACATTATTTATTTCAGATACATCCATTCTAATGCACACAAGTCCAAACGTGGATGGAAATTGTGGAGCGTTTTTAATCAGTGTGCATACCATTTAAAAGTATGAGGAATCCTAGGGAAAATAATTTCCATTTTTAGCATCAAAGATACTTCTTTTCATCTGTTTTTATAAATGTGTATTATATAAATCAAATCAACTATTCTTCTCATTGCTACAATGTGGCATACATTAAATCCAAAGAGAAATACTTCTTCTTGAAATTAAAATAGGGAAGCTAAACAATATGTCAGTTATTAAAAAGTAGATTTTTAAAATGGTTTTCAAAATTGTAGTCAAATAATAGCCCTTGACTACTCTCAAATATTACATTGCAGTTCCACTCTTAGCTAAGCTATTGATAATTCAATTATTTGAAAAAAATTGATTTAAAATTAAAAGTTACTCTTCCCTTTTGGATAGTAGATTCTGCATTATATCATCTATGATTATGATGATGATATCTTTAGAGTGCTCAGGAACTGCTGTGTTATCTTCTCTGTTATGTGGTGCCATAATGATAACATGCAGATGGATGTATATGTGGAATTTTCAACTAAAATCTCCTCTGATTTGGAGAAATTTATTAAACTCATATAATAGAGACTTTTGTTTGTTTTTGAGATGGAGTCTCGCTCTGTCTCCCAGGCTGGAGTGCAGTGGCGCGGTCTCGGCTCACTGCAACTTCCCCATCCGGGGGTCAAGCAGTTCTCCTGCCTTAGCCTCCAGAGTAGCTGGGACTACAGGTGTGTGCCACCACATCCAGCTAATTTTCTGTATTTTTAGTAAAGATGGGGTTTCACTGTGTTAGCCAGGATAGTCTCAATCTCCTGACCTGGTGATCCACCCACCTGGGCCTCCCAAAGTGCTGGAATTATAGGTGTGAGCCACCACGTCTGGCCTTTTATTTTGAGAGGAAGTTTTGCTCTTGTCACTTAGGCTGGAGTGCAATGGAACAGTCTCGGCTCACTGCAACCTCCGCCTCCCAGGTTCAAGTGATTCTCCTGCCTTAGCCTCCCAAGTACCTGGGATTGAGGCACCTGTCAATCAGCACCTGGCTAAATTATGTATTTTTAGTAGAGATGGGGTTTCACCATGTTGGCCAGGCTGGTCTTGAACTCCTAATCTCAGGTGATCCGCCCACCTCGGCCTCCCAACATGCTGGGATTACAGGTGTAAGCCACTGCACTCGGCCTTTTTCCTTGAGATGAAGTTTCGCTCTTGTCGCCCAGGCTGGAGTGCAATGGCATGATATTGGCTCACTGCAACCTCCACTGCCCAGGTTCAAGCGACTCTCCTGCCTCAGCCTCCCGAGTACCTGGGATTACAGGCACCTGCCACCACACTGGGCTAATTTTTGTATTTTTAGTAGAGACAGGGTTTCACCATGTTGACCAGGCTGGTCTCGAACTCCTGACTCCAGGCAATCTTTCCACCTTGGCCTCCCAAAATTACAGGCATGAGCCACCGTGCGTGGCCTAATAGAGACATTTCAACCATGAATTTCCTATGTTAATCCTTTCTACGTCTTGCAGTTAGGTTATTTTTTTTTTCTTGTTGCTTTCCCACCCAGCTTTATTAAGATACAATTTTAAAAAATTGTGTGTATTTATGGTACGCATGATGTTTTAATGTATGTATATACTGTGAAATGATTACATCAAGTGAATTACTGTGTCTGTCACCTCACATACTTTTCATATTTTTATGGTGAGAACATTTCACCATTCTCAAGTATAAAATACATTACTAACTGTAGTCACCACAGTGTGCAATAGATCTCCAGAACTTATTGCCCCAGTATAATTGGACTTTCGTACCTTTTAACCAGTGCCTCTCTGTACACTCTCCTCACTTCGTCCAGTGTCTGGTATCATCATTATACTTTCTCTTTCGTGAGTTCAACTTTTTTTAGATTCCACATGTAAATGAGATCATGTAGTATTTGTCTTTCTGTGCCTGACTTACTTCATTTATCATGTCCTCCAGGTTCATTCATGTTGTTGCAAATGACAGGATTTCCTTCATTTTAAGGCCTAGTGGTATTCCATTGTGTATGTGTGTTTGTGTGTGTGTGTGTGTGTGTGTATGTATGTCACCTTGTTTTCTTTATCCATTCATTCATCCATGGATACTTAGTTTGATCCCATATCTTAGGTATTGCGAATAGTGCTGTAATAAAAATGGGAGTGCAGGTATCTCTTTGACATACTGATTTCATTTTCTTTGGATGCATTCCCAGAAATGGGAGTGTTGGATCATATCGTAGTTCTATTTTTAATTCTTGGAGAAACCTCCAGATTGTTTTTCCTAATGGCTGTACTAATTTATATTTCCACCAATAGTGTGTGAGGGTTCCTTTTTCTCTACTTCCTCACCAGTCCTTGCTATTTTTTTGTTATTTTTTGATGAAAACCATTCTAACTTGTGTGAGGTGATATCTCATTGTGGTTTCACGTTGCATTTCCCTGATTATTAATGATGTGGAGTATTTTTTCATTTAACTGTTGTCCATTTGTATATCTTCTTTGGAAAAATGTCTATTCAGGTCCTTTGCCTATTTTTTTCATCATGTTATTTGTTTTCTTGCTATTGAGTTTTCTGAGTTCCTCATATATTTTGGATGTTAACCCCTTATCAGATGTTTGTTTCAGAAATATTTCCTCCCATTTTGTAGGTTGTCTCTTCATTCTGTTGATTGTTTCTGGGCAGAAGCTTTGTAGTGTGGTATTATGCTATTTGTTTATTTTTGCTTCTGTTGCCTGTGTTTTGGTAGTTATAGCCAAAACAATGATTGCCCAGAGCGATATTGATAACCTTTTACCCTATGTTTTCTTCTACAAGTTTTATAGCTTCAGGTCTATGTTTAAGTCTTTAGCCCATTTTGAGTTGTTTTTTATACATGTCCTGATTTAGGAGTCTGATTTTATTCTTTTACATGTGGATATCCAGTTTTCCAACACTATTACAGTTAGGTTAATTTTTATAGGACTTTCATCTTGAATAGTTCTTTAATGTGCACTGGCCACATTATTGATACAATATAAAATCATTGGCAGCCTAGTTTTACTCTTTTTCATTAATAGTGGAATGTGGTTGTTCAGACAGTGGACTCAGGAATTAGACCTACGTGGGAATACATCTTGGTGTAATCATTCACCAGCTGTGGAACTTTGTGCTTGTTCCTTTCGTTGGCCACTTGTGTACCTCTTTGGGCTTGCCGTTTGTCTTCAGGCATCTATTTCCTAGCCTACCAAATGAGATCATATTTGTAACTATCTTCCCAATTGACTGTTTATTTCTGTGATCTATGGATGCATTTAAAATACCTAATGCAGTTCCTGGCAAACCATAAATGCTAGCTGGTGGTATTATTTCCTCAACTTGAATCCTCAGGCAGGCTTATCTTTTCTCTACCTCTGTACTTTTTTGTCTACCTCTGTAGTTTTTTCCCTGCCACAGCTCTGCTGTTATTATTCTTTTCATTTGAAATGTTCCTCTATGCCTCTTTACAAACCATGGACATTTAATCTATCTTCCAGCAATTAAGTCTTCATGAAATCCGATTTGACTGTTCTAATTCACCAAGATCATTTCTTTTCATGGAGTCTATGTGTCTACTCTCTGTTCCATTTATTGTGACTCTCAATGATACATTGGGATTTGATTTTTATATTTTCTTGTTTTGTTAATAAGACTCAAAGTTCCATGCAGTCAAGTGCTCTGTAAATTTTTACATATTTCTAAAAATTGAGCATGCAGGCATGTTTTGGATTTTTTTGTCTTTTATTAAAAAATGATTTTTTGTTATGTACCATGAACTGTATTTTGAACATTGAATATACTAGAAAGTATTTTAATTAACAATTTTTTAAAGTTATATGAGTTTGTAATACACTCAGATACATTCAAATTTCCTTCATTATTTATTTTAGCAGGATCTTTCACAAAAATTTATTTTTAAAGTGCCATGATTAGATTACACATATGCAGGGCACTGAATTTATAAGCAAATGGATCAAATAAATAAATGCATCAAATGTATATACATTTAAATAAAATTATTCACTTATACATATATATGTAAGAAAAGTTAAATACATTTTTTAAAAAGATGAAAATATAAAATTAGCAATAAAAAAGAAGTGAAATAAAAGTAAAAATGGAAGTTCCTTGAACTTCTCTGCCACTGGAATACCTCTTTGGCCATGTTTTCTTCTTATATCCTGCCCTGTTGCTAGACTTCCACAACATTTGAAAGAAATATTTTCCCTGTTATATTATTGAAACTGATAATATTTATGCTGATCTGCGGCCTACTTTTTTCACTAAGTTTATTTTATAAAAATTTTTATGTTTCATAAGTAGATCTCTATGGTATTTTTAATAGTTACATAGTATGCCAGTGTGTGATTGTTTTGTAATTTATTTGACAGTTAACTTCTTAGTGGATAGATTGTTTCTAGTATTTTGCTGTTATTTTATGAATATCCTTCACATATTTTAGTGTTCTGGGCAAATTATTATTTTTTTTCTTGGACCTTTTCTTAGGAGAGGCATTTTGGTGACTAGAAATATATCCTCTATTTATGCTGCGTATTGTTAAAAACTGCCTTCTATAAAGTTTATACCAATGTATTCACTCAAGATTAACCTGTGTTCCTAAATTTTTATTGATCTTTTAAAATACTTGCTTACACCCCGTCTCTACTAAAAAACACAAAAAACTAGCCGGGCGAGGTGGCGGGCGCTTGTAGTCCCAGCTACTCGGGAGGCTGAGGCAGGAGAATGGCGTGAACCCGGGAGGCGGAGCTTGCAGTGAGCTGAGATCCGGCCACTGCACTCCAGCCTGGGCGACAGAGCGAGACTCCGTCTCAAAAATAAATAAATAAATAAATAAAATACTTGCTTACGTTAGGTAAAAAATTTCATCGTTCAATATTCTTTGATTCTGGAAAGATTGAACAAATGTATTGAAATGTATATTGGCCATTTGTAGGCATTTTACGAATTGCTTCCTCATGTACCACTTCCATTTTCTACTAGAATATTCACCTTTTCTTATTAATTTATACATTAACAGTATCAACTATTTTTTATATACAGGGTGGTCGCTAAGTCTAGAAACACAGGAAAATATATAATGAATGATTTATAGATATTATAATTCATGGTCAAATAATATCTGTTTCCAGATTTTATGGCCACCCTCTACATTCTACAAATAATTCCTTTTTCTCTCCCTACCTCCCAGTATGTCATTTATCATTAACTGGGTTTAGTGTGTTTTGTCAGAGGGATTATTTAGATTTTTATCTAAAAATTTGGCCAAATTTATAGGGATGTTTTATTTTCAGTTTTGGCTTTGGTTTTAGAAAGGCCCTTCTCATTGAGGGAATTAGTCACCTAAATTTTCTCCCATGACTTTTATTACTTTATTTTAAATAATTGATCATTTAACCCACTTAGAATTTATATAGGTGTTAGTGTGAAGTAAGGCTCCATCTTTGTTTTTCAGAATGGCCTGCCAGTTGTTCTCAGAAGAGGCGTCCACCTGAGGCTTTAATGACTGCTAACTAACAGATATCAAGCTCTTGGGAAATCCCTAACATCTCTGAGTCTCAATTTTCTCACTTGTAAAATAGGGAATTAGAATATTTCTTATCTCAAATTGAAGTCCATGGAGGGTAAATAACTTGTCCAGAGTCTAACATCTTTTCTCATTTGGAATAGAACTTTACCCTGTGCACTATTTCTTTTTTCTTTCTTTCTTTCTTTTTCTTTTTTTTTGAGATGTAGTTTTGCTCTTACACTCTTATTGCCCAGGCTGGGGTGGAATGGCACAATCTTGGCTCATTGCAACCTCCGTTTCCTGTGTTCAAGCAATCCTCCTGCCTCAGCCTCCCAAGTAGTTGGGATTACAAGCATGCACCACCACGCCTGGCTAATTTTGCATTTTTAGTAGAGACAGGGTTTCTCCATGTTGGTCAGGCTGGTGTTGAACTCCCGACCTTAGGTGATCTGCCTGCCTCGGCTTCCCAAAGTGCTGGGATTACAGGTGTGAGCCAGCGCACCTGGCCTACCGTGTACACTATTTGATGTGTCATTTGGATAACTATAGTTTGGGGTGAAAGGGATGATTTTTACCTTGATCATAAATTGAGAAATCTAAGGTTAGAATTGGTGACTGGTATATAGATTCTATTTTATTTTTAGTCAGCAGATGTTATTTTAAATTGATGAAATATGATATTGTTTTATATAAAATACTTTTCATAACAGAAACTTTGAAATATGAAGTGCTCTTAGAAGAATTAGTAATGTTACTTTGTAAAAAATACAAGAAAATGTCAACTCAGAAATCAAAGCACAGATATAAAAAGTTTTTATTTTGATAATCTATTTAAAAACTCTAACCTCAAGATGATTTCTTATTTAATAAATATAATTTAAATTTTTGAAAGATTTATAAAGAATTAAGCAGGAAGGCCAGGTGCAGTGGCTCACATATGTAATCCCAACACTTTGGGAGGCCAAGGCAGGAAGATTACTTGAAGCCAAGAGTTCAAGACCAGCTTGGGCAACATAGCAAGACTCCATCTCTACTAAAAAAAATAAATAAATAACTAGGCATTATAGTGTGCATGCCTGTAGTCCCAGTTACTCAAAAAACTGAGGCAGTAGGATCACTTGAACCCAGGAGTTTGAGACTGTAGTGAGCCATGATTGTACTACTGCACTGCACTCCAGCCTGGGTGTCAGAGTGAGACCCTGTCTCAAAAAAACAAAAAAAGGAATTAAAAGAATTATACCAGAGAAAATGCCCAGAGTTGGTTTTAGCGATTTCAGGATAAGTCAAAAAAAAGAAACTAAGTAAAAAAGATTATTGAATGGTTTGTCGTCACTGAAGTGAGAGCTAGAGAAGACCTTAACTTACCTGATTTTTCTTTGAAAAGAATGTGGCTTTGATTTGCATTTCTCTGATGGCCAGTAATGATGAGCATTTTTTCATGTGTCTGTTGGCTGCATAAATGTCTTCTTTTGAGAAGTGTCTGTTCATATCCTTTGCCCACTTTTTGATGGGGTTGTT
>NW_012119254.1:826406-836653 GCF_000951035.1 Colobus angolensis palliatus | reverse complement strand
ATGAAGTCCTTGCCCATGCCTGTGTCCTGAATGGTATTACCTAGGTTTTCTTCTAGGGTTTTTATGGTTTTAGGTCTGACATTTAAGTCTTTCATCCATCTTGAATGGCGATCATTAAAAAATCAGGAAACAACAGGTTCTGGAGAGGATGTGGAGAAATAGCAACACTTTTACACTGTTTGTGGGACTGTAAACTAGTTCCACCATTGTGGAAGACAGTGTGGTGATTCCTCAAGGATCTAGAACTAGAAATATCATTTGACCCAGCCATCCCATTGCTGGGTATATACCCAAAGGATTATAAATCATGCTGCTATAAAGACACATGCACACATATGTTTATTGCGTCACTATTCACAATAGCAAAGACTTGGAACCAACCCAAATGTCCATCAATGATAGACTGGATTAAGAAAATATGGCACATATACACCATGGAATACTATGCAGCCATATAAAAGGATGAGTTCCGGTCCTTTGTAGGGACATGGATGAAGCTGGAAATGATCATTCTGAGCTAACTATGGCAAGGCCAAAAAAACTAAACACCGCATGTTCTCACTCACAGGTGGAGATTGAACAATGAGAACACTTGGATACAGGCCCACACACCAGGGCCTGCCATGGGGTAGGGGGAGGGGAGAGGGATAGCATTAGGAGATACACCTAATGTAAATGACGGGTTGATGGGTGCAGCACACCAGCATGGCACATGTATACATGTGTAACAAACCTGCACGTTGTGCACATGTACCCTAGAACTTAAAGTATAATAAAATAAAAATAAAATAAAAATAATGTGGCTTTCCAATAGTCTGTTTTTTGTTATTTCTTAACAAGGTTTATAGAGTCTTGGCCTTTGACTTAGCCTTTTTATATTATCATTTCATATTGACTATTGAAAGGGTCTTATGGTACTAGACCCATTGTACCCAATGAGTATGAGTTATGAGATGAGGTTGCTATTTTGTTCTTTTTATTTTGGTAAAATTAGTTTTTGGATTTTTACCTTTGCCTTTCAACAGGCCATCATTAAATATCCCTCCAAATTCAGAATGTGGGTTTAGGCTGTGTTTAACTTGCCAGACTGCTTAAAGCTGTTTGCTAATTGAATTTATCCAAATATATAATTTGTTCCATCTTTGATGTGTTTGTTTCACTCATCAGTCACCATGGGCCATTTACTGCCCACTGCTTGGGGTGTCCCTACTATCCACTTCACTTTGTAAACATTGGAAGATAGTTGAATACCGTGAAGAAAATAAAGACCTCAGGCTTTAGCAGTTAAAAAAAAATTCCCGGCTGGGCACAGTGACTCACGCCTGTAATCCCAGCACTTTGGAAGGCCGAGGTGGGCGGATCACGAGGTCAGGAGATCGAGACCATCCTGGCTAACACAGTGAAACCCTGTCTCTACTAAAAATACAAAAAATTAGCCGGGCTTGGTGGCGGGCACCTGTAGACCCAGCTACAGGAGAGTGGTGTGAACCCGGGAGGCAAAGCTTGCAGTGAGCGGAGATCATGCCACTGCACTCCAACTTGGGTGACAGAGCAAAACTCCATCTCAAAAAAAAAAAAAAAAAATCCTAGATGCTGCTATTTGATTAGATTATCAGATTTTGCATAATTTTAGAATCTTTAGCAAACATACCTGAAATCTCAGTACACAGTACACATATCACAAAATTTGTGAAAATTTTTGCCTGTTTTTCCAAACAGATTGAAGCTGCATGTGATAGTTTCCTTGTTTATCTCTACTGTTCCTTCCACACACCATGTGACATTTATTTTCTTTATGGTTGACTGAGAAAAAAAGTTAACTTTCCCATGTTCTTCCCTGGTCAGCTATCCTGTTTGCCTTAACTTCTGTTGCTCTTCATTTGTGTTGGTACTTTCAGGCCTTTTTCACTAAACACTGTGTCTCTTCAAATACCTTCTCAGCTGCCATCATTCATGTTGAATCTTTCTTCAGTTAAAAAAGTTGAATGTGGACTTTTGTGTTTTACTTCATTGTTAAATGTATATTATGGGCTGGGTGCAGTGGCTCATGCCTGTAATCCCAGCACTTTGGGAGGCCGAGATGGGCGGATCACCTGAGATTGGGAGTTTGAGACCAATGTGGAGAAATCCCGTCACTACTAAAAACACAAAATTAGCCGGGTGTGGTTGCGCATGCCTGTAATCCCAGCTACTCGGGAGGCTGAGGCAGGAGAATCACTTGAACCTGCGAGGCAGAGGTTGCGGTGAGCCGAGACTGTGCCATTGCACTCCAGCCTGGGCAACAAGAGTGAAACTCCATCTCAAAAAAAAAAAAAAAAATGTATATTATATTATGGGTTAAATGTGGTTTTTTTTTTTTTTGAAAAGATGATATGGGTATAGGTACAGAATTTTTAAAAGTTTGCTTTACATCTCTGTCCTCCAGTTATCCGGTTCCTCCTTTCAGCAGTATCTATTATTGCATTTATTGTCAGTGTCCTTCCTGAGGGAGCCCTTGTATTCATGTGTTCATGTATATGTGAACACACACAGACACACACACTTACAGACACACACATAATTGTATTTTTTGTACGCAGATGATGGCATATTAGGTACATCCTTCTGATATCTCTTACTAAAAGCCAAGAGTTGGAGACCAGCTTGGGTAACATAGCAAGACACCCTCTCCACTAAAAAAAAAAAAAATTTAGCTGGGCGTCATAGTATGCATACCTGTAGTCCCAACTACGTGGGAGGCTGAGGTGGGAGGGTCACTTGAGCCTGAGAGTTTGAGGCTGCAGCAAGCCATGATTATACCACTGCACTCTAGCCAGGGGAACAGAGCAAGAATCTCTCTCTCAAGATAATCATCATCATCATCATCAAAAGAGTTCAAGACAAGAGGAAATGCTCAGAGGCATTCTTAGAGATTTCAGGATAACTCAAAAAAAAAAAAAAAGTAAGTAAAAAAGATATCCTCACTTAGCAAAATGTCTTAGAGATAATTCCATACTAATACATATAGAAATGTTTCATTCTTTTCAAGGGCTACATAGTGTATACCATTTGATGGATTTACCATAATTTACTAAATATTCCTCTGTTGAGGCTTATTAAGTTTGTTTACAGTTTTTTATTATTACAAATGGTGCTGTGGGTTGGGCATGGTGGCTCATGCCTGTAATCCCAGTACTTTGGGAGGCCGAGGCGGGCGGATCACCTGAAGTCAGGAGTTCAAGACCAGCCTGGCCAACATGGCAAAACCACATCTCTACTAAAAATACCAAAAATCAGCTCGGCGTGGTGCCATGCTACTCGGGAGGCTGAGGCAGGAGAATCACTTGAACTCGGGAAGTGAAGGTTGTGGTGAGCCGAGATCATGCAGCCTGAGCAACAGAGCAAGACTCTGTCTCAAAAACATAAAACAAAAAACAAGTGGTGCTGTGATGACATGTACACATGTTTTTATATGTGTATTATAGTACACATATAGGATTATATCTGTAAGATAAATTCCAGAAATGAAATTGCTGAGTCAAAGGGAATACACAATTGATATTCTCACCAGAAACATATGAAAGTTCCTTTCTCACACCGTTTCCATCACATGCAACATTGCTCTAGCTGTTTTTGACTTCCCTGTAGAGCCTTGAGGTGATGTTCTCCCATACTTCTCTCAGTTTTTCTGTTGTTATTATATTATTAGAAAGCTCTGCCTATTATGTTCCTGTCCCACCACAGCTCCCTCCATCCCTTCAGTCTCTTTTCCTTCAAAACTCAGGTCTATCATGCATTCATCTTAGAAACATCTTTGCTCCATAATCACCATTCTGTTCTCTAGAACTTTCCAGGCCTGGTTAGGTGCTTTCCTCTGTGTGTGTGTGTGTGTGTGTGTGTGTGTCTGTGTGTGTGTGTGTGAGGTTCCTCTGCACACACGGTCGGTTTCTCCTGCACACTTCTATTATGGTACACATCACTGTAAATTGTGTTCGTGGGTTCTTTGTACTTTCTTTCACCATTTTCATCTCTTTGTCCAAAATGTTTTTTCTATGTCAACATGTAGTAGAGGCTCAGTAAATATGTTTTTGGATGAGATAACTTAAATCCATGTCAGAATTTTAGAATTAGGGCCTTAGTGATCATTTTATATGTTTACTTTATTAGTGAAAAGTGGTGTTTTAAATTTTAATGTTTTAAATTCAAAATTCAACAATTCATTGTTTTAAATTTCTTTAAAAAAAAAAAAAAAAACAAACTAATTAAAGTCAGTAGTTTTTTACTTGCCCGTGACTCTTTTTTCCCTGAGTTCAAATCAATACCCCAGTATTACAGTCCTTAATGTACAGGATTTTTATAATGGAACATGCTGCTGTTTCTTCAAACTCAACATATATCATATATATACCTTTTTAGTTTCTTCCCATTTTCCTTCTTGCTCAACTATCCTTTGTTCTCAGGACGTTGCTCCCTAGACCTGCCCAAGTTTGGAAAGACTGAGAGGGAAGGAAACTGAAAGCAAAGAATCACTGTTCTGGCCGGGTGCGGTGGCTCATGTCTGTAATTCCAGCATTTCAGGAGGCCAAGGTGACAGGGTTTCTTGGGGTCAGGAATTAGAGATCAGCCTGGGTAACGGAACTAGAACTCATTTTTTTTTGCTGGTGAACCTGTGAAAAGCACTGTGCCTTGCCTGTGAAGGCCAAGTGATGCTCTTAGTGCTCCTGTTCCCGTTTCCTTTAGGAACGACTTGGGTCTGTAGAGCAGACAGATTCTCATAATCTCTATTCACATTGATCTAGGGCAGAGAGGAAAAGAAGAGAGAGTCTTCACTGTTTACAAACTTTAAAAATATTAACTGCACCTAGTTGAGAAATGTGGGCCACGATCCTTCTCCATAGAGTGGGTAAGAATCCAGGAAAGTTATGCCAATGCCAGTTTCCCTACCTGAAGTCCAGTCACTCAAGGGAGAGGCCCCCTAACACATGTTTCATAATGCTTTTCATTTTTTTATGTGCTCTTTTAATTGTACATATCTTTTTTATGTGTTTTGGTATTCATCTCGACATCTTTTGGTTATCTCTCCTTGAATTGTGGTAACCAAGTTTTCTTAGTCTCCAACCCCTATCATGACAAATGTTTTACTTGTTATTTTGGATTGCCAGTCATCACCCAAGACTTTTACAGCTGTGATACCATTACTCATGGCTCAGGAATCTGCACAAAAGAAAAACCTCAGATTATTCTCAGGCATTTTGGGAAATATTCTGTTAGTCCTGTGCAATACCTAGTTCCTGCTTCCATTTAATTTCATTGCAATCTAAAAAATATTTATGGAGTCCCTATTAACTCATAGTTTTGGATTTCTTGGTACATCTGCATAGAATATTTATAGGTTCTTTTTTTCTTCTTTATCCTCTTTACTTCATAGACAAGGACAATACTTAATTTTTATTAAAATATTCCCCACAGATGCCTAATTCATTTAATACTGAAATCTAAAATTAGAGCAAAATGTTGAGAGAGTCATGAGAAGAATATGTCAGTGATGTAGATATATCTTGGATTCTTTTCACTAGGTTGCTTCTATAGAGACTATTTTGTTTCAGGATCTCCTCTGTTGCTCAGTAGCTTAACATGAAGCCTTAGCATTATGCATTGATTTCTCTTTTATAAAAGCATAATTTGAAATTTATGGCTGAAAAGCAGCAATGAAGACACTGTTTTTCATTTTGCTGGGCTGTTGGCTGAATTTAGATTGAGGAATACAATGGTTCATCAGATAATTGTGAAAAGAGATGCCACATCCAAAGGCCTCAGATAATCAATCCTCTGTGTCTGGCATATAGACATTCACAATTGATAATGTATATGATGTTTTCTCCTTTTCCATCTCATCTTCTTTTGCATATTTTCAGATGCTGCAAAAAATTTAGTAATTTTCCACAAGAAAAGTCACTCCTAAAAGGTTGTCCTAGAAACAATTTTGTAAAATCTAGCAATAGAATTTTACAGTTTTACAAAGAATAGGAAAGCAAAGCGTATTTAACTTTTATGTTTGCAGTTTTGATATGATTATTAGCTCTTAAAATATGGAAACTAACTCAAGTTAGATCATCATGTCAAGGTCTTGATTTGTTTTCTTTCCATTTATTTATTTAAGCCAGTTTTAGGAGTAATTATGAGGCAATGAGAATTTTTAACAGGCCTTTCAAAACTTATACATCCAAGTGAGTTACCCCTTTAAAGTTGTGGCCCTAGGATGACATTGTATTTATTACAATAAAAAGCTGTATTGCTCAAACCATTGTTAGATTGGGGGTAGGGCAGGTAGGATTTGCTTTCAAAGTCTACAGCACATTTTTGAATCTTTTTCTTTTTCTTAAGACAGGGTCTCACTATGTTGTCCAGGCTTGTTTTGAACTCCTGGGCTCAAGCAATCCTCCTGTATTGGCCTCCCAAAGTTCTGGGATCACAGGCATGAGCCACCATGGCTGGCCACATTTTTGAATCTTTTTAGTGATGGAATAACATCAATAGGGTATATTTGAGTTTTGGAAGTAGCAACAGCTCTTCAGAATCGTCTTTTCACTAGTTTAAGTGATTAGCCTAATTATTTGTTAATCACAAAATATGGTTAGGAATTAATGAGACTGTTTCTTGTGTGTCACATACATTGTCTCTGAAGGTAATTCCAAAAGATAAACTTTAATTAAGTTTTGAACTATGGCAGCATCATTGGCATAAGTGAAGAAGATCTCAAGATGACAGTTTTAAAAATGACGACTCTCATCTGACTATTTAGTTCTGTTATAATAAGGAAAAAAGCCCATTCCATTATGTATAGTAGCATTCTGGTATTGTGAAAACACAAAGACATTTTAGTGGAATAAAAATAAAATAGTTTGTCTAGGTGTGATTACTACTAGCTCACCAAAAGTAATTGTAAGTTGGCTGATATTTGCTGGAAATGGCCCTTGGAATTGAAAGCTAGGTCAGGAAATGACAGCTAATAGAAGAGACTGAAATGCGAGAGAGTGGAAAGGTCACCTTTTAAGGACTTACTGCTGGAGTCTTGAGATAAATGGTGAGACATAATTTTCTACTCTTTGGTGCCTGTTTCATGCCCCCATTACTTAAATTTCCCTGGCTCAGGTTTAATCCAGTAATTTTCCATCATAACGATTATATGCTCGCTGTAGAAAAATAAACATTTAAAAATGACCCACATATTTCTGGCTAGGTATAGCAGATTGAACTCTTGCATATATCTTTGCTCTGTTATAATGATCGTGAGGGTATAATAAACTAACAAGAATAAAACAGATGAGAGACATCAATAACATTTTGGAAGATGTAAGAAGAAGGGACAAGTGGTAACTGTCTTACCAGAGTGGAAAAAGCTGACTTCTGATTTCAACAAGAAGTAGAACTTGGGAAAAGTTCTAGAAATAGAGGTGATGAGATACCTCAGAAAACTGGGTGGTGTAGATCTGAGAAGAGAAGGGTATCTTATTTTTGTAAGATATTAGACTCTAAAACTGTTTTAAAATGGGAAACCTGACAGTCATAGTTTTGTTTTATTTTGTTTCACATCTATAAACATATGGAAGAAAAGAGAAGTGCCAAGTCTACTCTTTTGGCTTAATGGTTATTTATGCTTTATAGCAAACAGAGATGTCTGTTTAAATGTTCTTAATAGGATAACAGATTATTAAGGAAACAAACAGAATTATAGACTTTTTAGAAGTTATACTTACCTTCATGGGACATAACAACACATTTTCATGTCTGAATTATGGGAAAGGGTCTATTGTTGGAAATAATGTTCACAAAGACTGTTCTGTGACATAGATAAGTACTTGCTTTCCTGATGATCTAAAAGAAAGGATGTTTTCTTTTCATCTTGATGGCCTTCCTTTCACCAGCAGTTGGAAGGGCCTGTAAGTGTTAAAGCTAACTATTGCAATTCCACTAGGTAGAAGAAAAAAAAGCAGGCTTGAAAAGCATAAAGCTTATAATGTGGAAATGAAAATGTCAGAAAGAGAATTTTAATCAGTGGAATATAGAACATATAGTGTGTTGCCTCTAGTGTTTGAATTTTCCTAAGGAGCAGTTGGAAGCCCAGCTCAGTTCCAGCAAGCAGGGCCAGGAGTAGGAGGTTCTCTTTCTGGAGAAACAACCCACGTTTCTGGATGGGGGGCATAGTCAGCTGAGGGCAAGTGATATACTGAAAACAAGAGTGTGTACTGATTTCTACACGTTGAATCACAGATCCTTAGTTCCCATCCCCCAGGTGGCTCTCTGAACATTGACACAAAGTTTATGCTGTCCAACCAGGAGATTGGAGGCTCACTCTCTGGGCAAAGTGATTAATCCATGGTAAAGAATCTATGGATGCTGACATTTGGGATCCTTCTAATGGAACTTCTGCCTCTCTCTAGAGATGCCCACCCATCCACAACCCTGCTGTTCTTCACAGAGCTTCCAGGGATGTTGTAGTGCTTCACTGTCAACAACAGTGGGGAGCCAAGGACGATCAGCTGTCTAACCAAAAAGAAAGAGAGCAGGGAAACAAATGAATTCAGTTGAAACAATGAAAAATTAGGGAACAGAAGAAAATCTTTAAAGCTCAAAGCTATAATAATATATAGGCCTACCTTGGAGAGACTGAGAGTTCAATTCCAGACTACCTCAATACAGCAAGTATCACAATAAAGCGAGTCACATAAATTTTATGGTTTCCCAGCTCATATAAAGGTTATGTTCAGACACCTGTACTCATATTTTCAATGAAGCACTACTCATAATAGCAAAATCATAGACTCAACCTAGGTGCTGATCGATGGTGGATCGGATTTAAAATATGGCATATATATACCACAGAATACTATGCAGTCTTAAAAAGAATGAAATGATGTCTTTTGCAGGAACGTGAATACAGCTGAAGGCCATTGTCTTAAGTGAATTAGTGCAGAAACAAAAAACCAAACATTACATATTCTTACTTGTAAGTGAGAGCTAAACACTGGGTACACATGGGCGTAATGATGGAAACAATAGACACTGAGGACTCCAAAAGGGGAGAAAGGGATGGGGACAAATGTTGAAAAACGACTCACTGGGTACTGTATTCACTATTTGGTTGAGGGGTTCGTTAAAAGCCAAACCTCATAACTATGCAATATATCCATGTAACAAATCTACACATGCACCCCCTGAATCTAAAAAAAAAAAAAAAAAGCCCAATACTGTGTTTACACTATATTGTAGTCTAGTAAGTGCAACAGCTAAAAAGAATGTATATACCCTAATTAAAAAATACTTTATTGCTAAAAATGCTAATGATCATCTTAGACTTCAGCAAATTGTAATATTTTTGCCACTAGAGGGTCTTGCTTCAGTGTTGATGGCTGCTGACTGATCAGAATAGTGGTTGCTGAAGGTTGGGGTATTTGTGGCAATTTCTTAAAATAACAGTTAAGTTTGCTGTATTGATTACTTTCACAAAAGATTTCTCTCTAGCATGAGATGCTGTTTGATAACAATTTACCCATAGTAGAGCTTCTTTCAGATTTGGACTTAATCCTCTAGAACTCTACCACTGCTTTATCAGCTGAGTTTATATTATTCTAAATCTTTGTTATTATTTCAACAATGTTCACAGGATTTTCACCAGGAGTAGATTATGCCTTAAAAATGCACTTTTTTTTTGGCTGGGTGTGGTGGCTCATGCCTGTAATCCCAGCACTTTGGGAGGCCGAGGAGGGCGGATCATGAGGTCAGGAGATCAAGACCATCCTGGCTAACGGTGATATCCCATCTCTACTAAAAATAAAAAAAGTAGCTAGGTGTGGTGGCAGGCGCCTGTAGTCTCAGCTACTCAGGAGGCTGAGGTAGGAGAATGGCATGAACCCAGGAGGCGGAGCTTGCAGTGAGCCGATATTGAGCCACTGCACTCCAGCCTGGGTGACAGAGCGAGACTCTGCCTCAAAAAAATAAAAATAAAATAAAATACACTTTTTTTTTTTGCTTATCCATAAGAAGTGACTCAGCCAGGTGCAGTGGTTCACGCCTGTAATCCCAGCACTTTGGGAGGCTGAGGAGGGCAAATCACTTGAGGTCAGGAATTGAGATCAGTCTGGCCAACATGGTGAAACCCTGTCTCTACTAAAAATACAAAACTTAGCCTGGTGTGGTGGGTGGCAGGCACCTGTAATCCCATCTACTCAGGAGGCTGAGGCAGGAGAATCACTTGGACCCAGGAGGCA
>NW_012119254.1:798054-826356 GCF_000951035.1 Colobus angolensis palliatus | reverse complement strand
GATCAAGACCATCCTGGCTAACGGTGATATCCCATCTCTACTAAAAATAAAAAAAGTAGCTAGGTGTGGTGGCAGGCGCCTGTAGTCTCAGCTACTCAGGAGGCTGAGGCAGAAGAATCACTTGAACCCAAGAGGCAAAGGTTGCAGTGAGCCGAGATTGCACCACTGCACTCCAGCCTGGGTGACAGAGCAAGACTCCATCTCAAAAAAAAAAAAAAAAGGCAACTCCTCATGCATTCAGATCTGATCATGAGATTGTAGCATTCAGTGACATCTTCAGACTACATTTCTAATTCTAGTTATCTTGCTATTTCTACCACATCTGTGGAACTTCTTCCACTGAAGTCTTTGACTCTAAGCCATCCATGGTGGTCAAACTCATCTTCCAGACTCATATTTGTGTTGATATTTTTACTTCCTCTTATGAATCATGGATGTTCCTAATGGCATCTAGATAGGGTGAAGGTTTTCAATTTACTTTGCCCAGATCCATCAGAGGAATCACTATCTATGGCAGCAATAGCCTTACAAAATGTATTTCTTAAATAATAAGACTTGAAGTTGAAATTACTTCTTGATTTATGGGCTGCAAAATGTATGTGATGTTAGTATGAAAACAACAGTAATCTCCTTGTACATCTCCATCAGAGCTCTTAGGTGACTAGGTGCATTGTCAATGAATAGTAATATTTTGAAAGAAATATTTTTTCCTGAGCAGTAGGTCTCAATGATGGGCTGAAAATATTCAGTAAACCACATTGTCAAAAGATATGCTGTCATCCAGGCTTTGTTGTTGCATTTATGGAGCACGGGCAGAGTAGATTTACGATAATTCCTAAGGGCCTTAGGATTCTCAGAATGGTGAGTATTGGCTTAAAGTCATCAGCTGCATCAGCCCTAAACAGAAGAGTCAGCCTTTCTCTTTCTTTCTCTCTTTCTCTCTTTTTGTTTTTTTTTTTTTTTTTTGAGGCAGAGTCTCAGTTTGTGGCCCAGGCTGGAGTACAGTGACACAATCACAGCTCACTACAGCCTAAACTTCCTGGGCTGAAGCGATCAATCCGCCTAACCTCCCAAATAGCTTGGACTACAGGCATGTACCACCACACCTGGGTACTTTTTAAAATTTTTTTGTAGAGACAGGGTCCTGCTGTGTTGACCAGGCTGATCTCAAACTCCTGAGCTCAAGCCATCCTCTTGCCTCGGTCTCCTGAAGTGCTGGAATTACGGGCATGAGCCATTGCACCTGACCCCTTCTTTTGAAGCTTTGAAACCAGGTACTGACTTCTCCTCTCTGACTAGGAAAGTCCTAGATGACATCTTCCAATAAAAGGCTATTTTGTCTATGTTGAAACTCTGTTGTGTGCTATAGCCGCCTTCTCTATGTTGAAACTCTTACCTAGATCTTCTAGATAAATTGTGGCAGCTTCTCCATCAGCACTTGCTGCTTTACCTTGTACTTTTATATTGTGGAGACTGCTTCCTTCTTTAAACCTCATAAAGCAGCCTCTGCTGGCGTCAGACATTTCGTCTGCAACTTCCTCATGTCTCTCAGCCTTCATATAGTTAAAGAGAGTTAGGGCCTTATTCTGCAGTCAAATGCTCTGCCACTGAGCTATACCCCCTAGGGCCTTATTCTGGGTGAGGTTTTGGCTTAAGGGAATATGTGGCTGGGTTGATCTTCTATCTAGACCACTAAAACGTTCTTCATATCAGCAATAAGGCTGTTTTGCTTTTTTGTCATTCATGTGTTCATTATAGCAGCACTTTTAATTTCCTTCAAGAACTTTTCCTTTGCATTCACAACTTGGCTGTTTGGCATAAGAGGTTTGGTTTTTGACTTATCTTGGCTTTCAACATGCCTTCCTCACTAAGCTTAATTGTGTCTGGCTTTTGATTTAAAGTAAGAGACATGCAACTCCTCCTTTTCTTGGACACTTAGAAGCCATTGTAGTGTTATTAATTGACCTAATTTCCATATTGTTTTGTCTCAGGGCATAGGGATGCCTGTGGAGAGGGGGAGAGATGGGGGAATGGCCAATGAGTTGAGCAGTGAGAATACACACAACATTTATTAAGTTCACTCTCTTATATGGGTTTGATTAATTGTGCCCTCAAACAATTATAATAGTAACATCAAAGGTCACTGATTACAGATCACCATAACAGATAAATTAATGAAAAGTTTTAAATATTGTGAGAATTACCAAAATGTGACACAGACACAAAATGAGCTTATGCTGTTGGAAAATGGCACTGATAGACTTGCTTGGTGCCGGATTGTTACAAACTTTCAGTTTGTAAAACAACGATAGCAACAACAAGAACAAAAACACAGTATCTGTGAAGCACAATAAAGCAAAGCACAATAGAACAAGGTATGCTTGTGTTCAAAGAGATAACTACTGCATTTATGAAACAAGAAAATCATACTTAAAAAATTCAGAGGAAAACACCTAGAAAAAATAGTAGAAACAATAACAAGCAGTAGACGTTTGAATAATATGGTTGAAAAAAAAGTTCTCCCAGGAAACAGGACAAAAGATGAAGAAGTGGAATATAGGAGAGACAAGATAAAAACTTAGAGGATCATTCACCATGGTAGTGATATTAAGAAAAGAAAATTTAGAGGATCATTCAGGAGACTAAGCATCTGACTGGTAGGAGTCCCAGAAAGACACTATAGAAAGGACAGAGAGGAAATTATCACAGAAATATTTTAAGAAAATTTTTCATAACTGAAGTATAGGAATTTCTAGATTAAAAGTGCCCATTGAATGCCCAGGACAGTGAATGAAAGAAGACCCACATGAAGACATACAATTTTGATGTTTTAGAATGGTGGAGATAAAAGAGAAGATCACAAAGGCTTCCATACAGGAAATAAAAGGTCACATTGGAAAGATCAGAATCAGAATAGCATCAGACTTCTTACTAGCCATACTAGGAGAGAGTGGAACATTGTTGCATAAGTTCTGCAGGGTTTCTGTACTTGCAAATCCAAACCATCAATCAAAGGTGAGTTCTCAGAAAATATATGTGCAAGATTTAAAGTAAATTAACGTGATGCATTCTTTATTTGGAAGGCATTGGAGACTGAGCTCCACCAAAATAAAAGGGAGAAGATCAAGAAACTGTGAGATATAGGAAACAGTTTACAATGAAGTTCTGAAGCCAAGGGAATTCCCAGGATCATAGATTCTAGGATTATGGCTGTACAACAGGCCTAGGGTGCAGTTAGTCCAGATGTGAGCAGGAGGATGGAAGGCCACAGGAGGGATGTAGCCAAAAAAATATTGGAATTAATATATTACCTAATGTATTTGCCCATATCAAAGGCTTTACAGTTATGTAGAAAAGTTTAGGGCTGATGTAGCTACATATGTAGAAAACTAGACAAATGAAAATAGAAGAAAATTATGGGAGGAATAAAGATACAGGTTGGGGTTGGGTTTAGTGGTCAAGAGAATGAGCTCTGTAGTCAGGCTGTCTGAATTTACTTACTACCACTAACTGCATACTCTTGAGTAAATTACCTTTCTGTCCTTCAGTTGCCTCATCTATATGGAGATATTAATCATACCCACCACTTTAGTCTACTCCTGCTTCTGTAGCAAAGTACCACAGATTGAGTCATTTATAAATCATAGAATTGTTTTTCTCACAGTTCTGGAGTCTGGGAAGTTCAGGATCAAGGCGCTGGCTGATTCAGTGTCTGGTAAGAGGTCATTCACTGCTTCCAAGATGATGCCTTGGTGCTGTGTCCTCCAGAGGTGACAAATGCTTTGTCTTCACCTGGCAGACAGGATGGAAGGGCAAAGGGGACTAACTTTCTAAAGATTTTATAAAGGCACTAATCTGTTCTATGAGGTAAGAGCTTTCATGACCCAATAACCTCCCAAAGGCCTCACCTCTTAATATCATCCCCTTGTGGGTTAAGTTCCAATGTAAAAACTTTGGAAGGATGCCTCCATTCAAACCACAGCGCCTACTTAGCGTGTTGTTGTGTGGATCAGATGAGCTAATACAGGCAAAACCATTAGATCAGTAGAAATAGTACTAGTAATCACAGTAATAGTAGTAGTAGTGGTAGCTGTGGTAATAGTAGTAGGTGCTCAAAATTGTTAACTATTATTTCTATTGCTATTATTTTTAAAACTGAAAAATAATTAAGATGTTTAATACTTTTCTTGAGAAATTTTGTGATAAGTACCCAGAAGAAACTATCTAAAATGATAAACCAAAACCAAAACATTTTTAATGACCTATAGTGCCACCGCTCAAAGGTGAAATTTTTAAACATGTGAGTGTATTTTTCCCTGTGCATTCTTTTATTTATATAATTGTTATATTCTCTATATATAATTTTGTGTTCTGCTTTTGTTTTTTAACATAAAAGAACCATATTACCTGTTAATACAAACTCTAATTAAAGAGTTTTTGTTGACTTCATTATTTTCCACTAAATGTATGGAAAATATTTCATTTAACCAATTATCTATTTTTATATATTTAGTTTGCTTTATGAATAACATTGGGTGATGGCTTTCTGAAATACATTTCAAAATTTAATTTTCTTATTAGAAACACAGTACATGTTTATTATAGACATTTTAAGGTGTCAAAATAAGATCAGTAAAATTAATGTAACAGTAATCTAACTACCTAGAGAGAAGCACTGCTAGCATCTTTGTAATGTATGCTTCTTGTCTTTTTTCTTGACAATATATATTTTTATTTGTTTTGCAAAATGTAGAACTTTTCTTGTAGATGTTGTGACCACCTTTGGATATCTTCTATGGCATGTTAGTGTCAGCAGAGTATTTAATTGTAAATTTTGGGATCTTATTTTTTAAATTGCTTTAAAATTTTTCAGTGTTTCACAATGATAATGTATTGAAAATATTTACAGCTAAAAATCTCTTTTAAAATTATTCAAAATTATTCCTTAAATTCTTAGAAACAGAATTCCAGGTTCAAAAGGTTTACATTTAATATGTATTGTCAAATTTCCCTCCATGAAAATTCTACAAAACTCTGTGCTCACAGCCTTGTCAACACTAGGTTTTCTGATATTATTTTTTTAATTCCATAAAGTATCTCCTATATTTAGAGTTATTTTCTTCATTAGATTCTTAGGTACAAAGAATATTAGAAGTTTAAGACTTTTACTGTTTTGAAAAATTGCTTTATCAAGAGGACAGTATTTGACTATCATTAACAGTGGATAATAATGTCTATTACTCTGTGTTCTTACTAATGATGGGATTGTTATATTCTTCACATGGATGATAAGCGAAGTGTTGAGAGGTTAATAGAATAGATCTTAAGCCTTGCATTATGCCAGGCAAGATAGCATCGTGGCTCAAACCAGGGTGGTAGCAATGAAAATGTTCTTATGCTGGAAATTTTTTGGAAAACACTATTGACAAAATTTTCAATATTTTGTCATATGATCACATATGATCAGTTGCATATGTGATTTGTAAGAGAGATTAAAGAGTCAATGATCACTTTATGATTTTTGGCCAGGGTAATTGGAAAATTTAAGTTGCCATTTAAGAAGCTGGGAAGATTATAGGAGAATCGTGTTGGTCAAGCAATATCAGGAGCCCAAGTTTGGACATGTTAAGTGTGATGCTTATTTAATAAGTAAGATATATATATATATATATATATATAGAGAGAGAGAGAGAGAGAGAGAGAGAGTTGGATATATGATTCCAGTGTTCAGAGGAGAATTCTAAGCTGGAGATATAAAACTAAGAGACATCAGTATATAATTGTTAATTAAGAGAAAACATTAGATGAAATCACCGAGGAAGAGAGTGTCAGAAGAAAAGAGGAGGATCAAGTACTGATCCCTGGGGGTATTCCAATGTTTAGGAACTGTAGTGATGAGAAGAAACCGACAAAGGAGACAGAAGCAGCAGCAAGAGAAAGGAGAAAAACCAGGACTGTGTGGTTCCTGGTAGGAAGCTGAAGGAAATATTTCCAAGAGGAGGGGTGATCAGCTATGTCAAATGCTGCTTATACATCAAGTAAGATTAAGACTGAGAATTAACTGTTAGATTTAACGATATAGAGGTAGCTAATTAGTGACTGTGAAAGTACAGGTTTGGTGAAGTGGTGTGGTGAAAACCAGGTTAGATGGGATCTGATTTTCAAGTGATTAATATTATAAAAATATTATAAGAATTAGAATCTTTAAGGAATATAATTTATTTGAACTATGCCCATAATTTATCTTTTTTTTAAGTGCTCAAAATCTCCATTTCTAGGGTACTCATAAGAAGTCTAAGTAAATTTGAAGTAAGTCTGGCAATTTTATCCTTAAAAAACTACAAAACATTAGTCCTTTACTTGGCTGTAATGAAGAGGAACATGTCTCCCTCTGTTGATTATTTGCAATAAGATTCACCAGGGTCTCATTTTAATTGCCTTGGTATAGTATGTTCCCTGGTACCTTGGCTTTTAAAGTGATATTGAGCTACAATGATCAGATATGCCAACAGGCCGTTATATGTTAATGGAATTTTACTAGCATATTTGTAGACTGTTAATTTGATTAAACTGTCATGTCTTGATAACTTTTCTTTATAGCAAAATAAACCTAGGAGATTCTGATTTGGTAGGTCTGAGGGAGTCTAGGTATTTTTTTTTAATCTGATTCTGCTGCAAAGCTAGGCTTGGAAAACTTTGCTTTACTAGGAACAGGATTCTATAAATAAGAGCTAACATTCATGATAGTGCCAGGCTCAACTTCTACTTAATCACATTTATTGTAAGTGCCCTAGTCCTAGCATACACATTTAAAGCTCCCTGAGAATTTTCATCAGATTGTGACTTCCTCAATAGAATGTAACAAAAATAGCCTCACCTTTAGACACAAGGGTACACAGAATATTTCTTTTATGTGCATAAGCAAAAACGGAATTATATTTACAAATTCGAAAAGTAATAAAGTGAAACTTTCATCCAAAAATCAGATATTTAATAAACTTTTAATTCCCTTTTGTAGTTTCATTTTAATTTAGTTTAAACAACATAAACGTTTTAAATACCACTCATTACATGCTGAGGGTATAGATAACTGTTTTGGCACTTTAAAAAAAGCTGAGGAATGGATGGTTAATTCTCAGTGATATTTATTCATTTTCTATAGTGAGGATTCTCTAGTATATCAAAAGGATCTGGAGGGTTGGTACATGGCTAGAGAAAGTAAGAAAATAAAGAAGGTGAAATGGAGGTGTTGGGGAGGGGTTCATAGAATGGAGAGAATGGGAAGAATGTTTTCTTTAAAAAACCTTTCTAAGCTCATAATTTGTTATTCCTCTTAAATGAAATAATGAAATTTGGATCCTTAAAGCTTCCATGTTTCCACTTCTGTTCTTCTGGAGAGCTTTTCATAGCTTAAAGACCTTATGAAGTCTTTGATTTTTGATTGTGACCCATGATATGTGGGCTTTTCTTATTTTCACTGGTTGGATTATAACTTATGATTCTTTTATATTGCCCAAAGTAAGTTACATTTAATATTTGGTGACTGCTGTAAGGAAACCATAGTAATTTGGGGCAGCATAACAATCTTTGAATGTTAGAATAAGAAGGTATAGTCAGCTTGTTACAGTATATTATAATCTTTATGGTGTATATTGTTTTGCACAATTCTGTAGGTCAGCTGGGCAGATATGCTTTATGTAGTGTCAGCTGGGATACTATTATATCTGGAAGATGCAGACTTGCCTCAATCACATGGTTGGAAATTGTTGTCAGTGTTGGCTTGGAATTCACTGTGTCTGTTAGCTAGGGACATGATTCTCCTCCACATGGTCTTTTTATGTGGTTGCTTGGACTTCCTGACAGCATGGTGGCTGGATTCAAAGGAGAATTCTACATGCATGAAAATGGAATCTGCAGATCTCAGATGTTACACGGAGCTGTAGTTTGAATGTTTGTCACCTCTAAATCTCATGTTGAAATTTAATTGCCATTGTAACAGTGTGAAGAGGTGGGACCTTTTAAAGGTGATTGATTAGACCATGAGGGCTGGCTGCACTCACAGTCCTGGGATTGGTGCCTTATAGAAGGGCAAGTTTGATTTCCTCTTGCTTCTGTGTGTGCTCTCCCTCTCTCTCACTGGCTCGCTCTCACCCTCTTTTGCCTTGCCTTACCTTCCCTCCCTCCTCCTCCCTCTCCCTACCTCTTTCTCTGTCTTCTCCCTGTCTCCTTCCTCCCTTCCTTTCTCTTCTCTCCCCTTCCTTCTCTCTCCTTCTTCTTTCCCTCTTCCCTTCTCTCCTTCTACTGTATGGTGACACAGCAAAAGAGCCCTCACAAGTTGCTGGCACCTTGATATTGGACTTCCCAGCCTCTGGAACTGTGAGCCAATATAATATATTACATTATACATTACCTAGTCTGTGATGTTCTGCTACAGCAGCACAAAACGGACTAAGACACACAATATCACTTCTGTCTCATATTTTTCACAGGGCCAGCTCACATTCAAGGGGAGAAGAAATGATTTCCATTTTGCCATTAGAAGAAGTGACAATTTGTAGCCTTCTTTAATCAACCAGTTTGTCCTTTGGCCACAAATTATTTGTGTTTATCACATATGCAGAATGCATTACATTCCTCCAGAGACCCCTGAAAAATCTTCTTCCATTATAGTATCAAGCTCGAATGCAAGGTTCAGGTTATCATCTGAATCAGGTCCAGGTGTAGATAGGTCTTCTTAGGTGAGGTAGCCCAGGTGTAGACCCTTGAACCAAAAAGATAACCTAAAATACAGAGTAGATAGGGGCAGGGTGACTGCAGTAGACACTCCTGTTCAAAAAGTGGGATATAGCAGCTTAGCAGTCACTGGTCCACTGAGTTTCTGATATTGAATCAGGTATGTCACTGGTTTTTCCTGCTTTGGCAGAAGGGAATCTATGTTGATTAAGGCTCTGCTTTGCTTCCTGGGAGCAGTCCTTTGCGGTTCTTGGGTTCACCCTCTGAGTCAATTTTTTTTTTTTTTTTAAGAAATGTGCTGGGCTTATGCTAATTATCTTTCTAGGTCTGTTTCCTGGCTATAAAAAGTTTGAACTGACTGTCCATTTTGGTCCAAGCTGGTGTGGTTCTAGTGATATAATTCTCTTGAGAACGTCATAGGTTTCATGTGAATCTCATTGACATTTACCCCATTAGACAAATCCACATCCACAGATCTTTTTGAGATAGGCCCCTCTCTACTGTGAGTTAAGATGCTGTGGGACAATGCCCTGAAGATTCATACTAGCCTTTTTGTTTAGGTGAGAATGTCTATGAGAACCTACGAGATTCTTAGAAACTCTTTTGTCTAGCTGAGGCCTTTAATAGTCTTCGAAACTCTTTTACATAGATGATTTGGTCAAGGCGAAACAGCCTTTAGTCTTTCTGAGTTTTAACAAAGGGTTTTAAAACTATACCCTTGACTTACTCTTGACCTTGAGGTTACATCTTACTGGCAGCACCTTGGATTAGATCTTTGCTCTGAGGCTGTTTCTTTGAAAATCTATTGCACATTCAAGTTTCTTTGTTCATTTGTTTGCTTCTTATGCAAGCGTCACTTCAGAAGCACATGATTTTGTTTTTTTTTTCTGTTACTGGTTATGTTAACTGTGATCACTTGGTTAAGGGAATGTCTCCAGTTGTTTTTTTTTTCACATCAAGTTGTTGCTAGGATACATTTTGAATGTAGAATTGAATGTCTGGATTTGACTGAGAGAGTTATGCATTAGACATGTTGAATTTGAGATGCCTGTTTGACATCCTAGGAGAGACTGGTTCAGGGGCAGGGGTGCTGGTAGTTGGAAAGATGAGGTAGTCCTGTTTTCATTTTTTCAGTGAATACAGAAGTGAGGTTATCTGAAGGGAGTAATAATGAGGGAGCACATTGGAGACGTGAGGAGAGAGATTTAGAAGGGTCTTCTCAGAGTAAATTGACCGGAAAAGTGTAGTGGACTTAAGGGCAGTGTTGTGATGCGGGACCATTTGACAACTGTGATCCTAAACCAGCCTATGAACATTCAAGATGTTCTGCTTCTTGGAGTCAGACTTTGACTAGTAGAAGGAATTTTACTGTGATTGAGGTTTGGTCAAGCAGTACAGTGGAAAAAGGTGTAAATTAGTTTAGAGTGTGTGCAGGGAGGTAATTTATCAGCACAGATCATGGAATATAAACTGGATTAAGTAGACAAGAAGGAGGTGAGGAGAGGGAAAAAGTGGCTCAATGGTTTTAAGTCCCAAAACAGTGAGAGAGAGTTCTAGAGAAAGATGAATAGATATGACATGGTGAATAGGGTATGTGAATGATTGAAGTCAGGATTTGAGATGCATTTCATCTGTGTTCTGGTTTAATACCATACCAGCTTTATGAAGTGGTGGTTTTTTTTTTTGTTTTTTTTTTTGCTGCCTCCATTTTAAACAGAAGCAAGTTATGTTGATCAAGATTAAGCAACTTGGCCAAGGGTACACAGTTAGTAAATGGCAGAGCTTGGATGGAAAATTAAAATATTTGTTTTTGTTTTTAACTCCCAAACCTTTGTATAATACTATACCAGCTGTCTTTGATTCATAACAGTTGCCCACTAGACAAAGGATAATCATTATTATGACTGAAAATGTTTACATTATATTTGTTTTGCTGTTTTAGGCTTATTATGGCATGCAAATGAAAAAAGGCCTCAGAAAACATTTCTAATTTTATAAACATCTACTTACTTCCTTTAGAGAATGAATGGCCTTTAGAAATTGGTTGAAAATGATTTTTACTTTTTCAGAGTTCACAAACAAGCATTCATGCTTAATAAACAAGCATTATTAAGCTATTAGCATGGAGTGAATTCTACCTGACCCATTTACATTAATGTAAAATTTCCTTTATGTTAAGGAGGTCTTCCATTTTCCTACACTTAAAATGATTTAAGTAGATGCCTATATAATGATAAACAATGATGTTCTAAGAAAAATAAGGTAATTTGATTATCTCTACTTCAGGAAGCTTCAAGAAAATTTACTCAGGTTCTAACTTTAGTAGAGGGAAAAGTGAAACTTTAAGTTTAAGGTTTCTCACCCTAATCATTAAAATAACAATACTTAGCCGACTTTCACAATATGCAAACAGACAAAACCAAATTGCATGAGCTGTTTTTGGTTTAAAATTACACGGAGCGCTTTCCAGCAATACTTGTATATAGAGGCTTGATTGAAATAGCTGCATAATTCCTCAGCAGAGGGCTTTTCTTTGCTGTAACTACATTCATGCAGTGACTCATATTCTCTTAATGCCTAGATTTTATAATTCAAAGGGAAATGTTCCCTTGAAATTTGAAAACCTGGAGGACTCAAAAGTTGTTTTAAAATTTTTTTATTATTATTACTTCTACTATTCGTACACCACAGCTAGTATTCCTCTGAGGAGTATTTGACCTAGGTGATATTGATTTCACTCATGCTGGCTCCAGTAGTGGGGTTTGACTCATGTGACAGTGATAGAGCAAGGATCCCAAAGGTGTCTAGCACAGGGATAGGGTGTTCTGCATTCAGGGACTTCAGCAGTGGGGATTTGGGGCTTTCACTCTGGTATTCACCGCCGTACAGCTCAGTTTCTTTTAAACGCCAGCTTACCTTTGACTTCTGTTTCTCTTTCCTTCATCAGCTGAATGATTTTTTTCTGAATTGACAAGTTCAGATTCCCAGGAGAGGGCACCTTGCTGGCTCTGCTGATAAACATGCCTCTGTATGATAATGTTTCCCTCCTACTTCTGGAGAAGATTTTAAGACTGATAGCAAGGTTGGAGGACAGTCCTTTGCAAACACCTGGCTAGTATCTCTCCTGTTTTGGGTAACAGGGTGTGATGCGGATGCTGGAGCAATGACCAGTTTTGCCTGAGGCAGGTCTTTCCCGTGTAATTTCACATTTTTGTTATAAGCCCTTGGAAATTTGTGAAATATATAATATACTCATGAAGACAAAAAAAAAGACAATTTTCAGTTGGATGTACATCAGGTACTTTCTTCACCACTCTCCTTTCCACCAATATTGTTCAGTTCTCTGTAAAGAATCATGATGGTCAAGGGAGGCCTGGCAGGAGAATCTTGATTGTTCACAGACAAATGTTCTTGTCAAAGGATTGGTTTAGGAGTGGCCATATAATGTAATTCTGGCAAAAGATACTTGAGAAGATTAATGCTAAGAGCTATTTTTGAAAGGGCTTGTTCACTTTTAAAAATAAATACAAGGCTTTTTTCTTTTTTTAATCTTGGAATAATGTAGATTTTATAAGATGCTGAGAATTGCAGCCATCATGTCAGGGTCATGAGAGGAACCAGTTAAGAGCGTCCCAGCTACCATGCTGATGGCAGAGCAGAAAGTTGTAAACACCCCTCATCTCATTAATGGCACTGAGCTACCACATGAACCAACCCTGGAACTGCCCTGATGTCAGGTGGGAAGATTACTTTGATGGAATTGTAGCCTCCAATGCTACAAGGTGAGCTATCCTAGAGGTGAGGGAACCAAAAGCTCCCACAGACTAAATTCCAATCCTCAAATCACATAATTCACTAAATTAATTTAAAGTGCACAGTGAGCGGCAAGAGGAAAGATTATTTGGTTGGCATACCTGGGTTAGGGGCAAGTAGGGTAGAGGGACCATGCCAGCTAATCCTGGGGTACATAGTGTTCATGTTCATACATCTGCATATGCCTTCCCCGCTGATGTTGTGGTTACAAGGACCAGAGTTGAGGTTTGGGCAAGCCTCAAAGATAGCAGTTGTCCCAAGCTAATAACACCTGCTCAGGTGTCTGAGAGATACTGGGACAAGTATGCCTAGTCAGTGGCTGTGGGTTGCCAGTTAGCTTCACAAACAGTCATGAGTTCTGTTGTGTTTATTGGACAGATAACAAATGGAGCAGGAAAGAGTATCAGCAGTTGTTAACTAGGGTGATTTTTGTCCCCTAGTGTCCATTTAGCAATGTCTGGAGACATTTTTGATGATCATGACTGTTATATGTAAGAGATGCTACCGGCATCTATTAGGTAGAATCCAGGGATGCTAAGTGTGCTATCGTGAATAAGACAGCCTCCCAAGACAAAGAATTATCTGGCCCAAAGTATCAGTTGTGTCGAAGCTGAGAAACCCCCTCATGAACATTAAGTGAATATGTATATTTAGTGTATCCTGGATATTTAGTGCCTCTTATTTAATATATCATGAACACTTATTATTCATATGCTTCAAGGGTAATTGACATTTCTTGATCTTGCAGCCCTTTCTGTCAATGTGTAACACATACACAGTCTTCTTCTTAATACTTTATACGTCTGTGAATTCTGCTCATGTCTTACTAGCAAAATATGTACTTAAAATATCTTAAAATGGTTTGCCTATATTTTATAAACCTCAAATTTATTTATCGAATAGAACTAAATATCCTCAAAAGCAAATTTACATTATACTAGTCCTGGAATTTCAAAGAAGAAATAAGGTGATAAATGTCCTCATTGTTTAATATACTTTTTGTTGTGTTTTCTATAGCTTGCAGCTGAGAGCATGCTAGCTGATTTTCACATAAAGTCATTAAGAACATCTATTCTAAAGATAAATGAAGCATTGACTTAGACTATAATTACAAGTTTCCTAAATAGTAATATAAGCATCAGATAGTACAAGATTATGGTGCCTGCATTAATGTAATGCTTATTTGATCGTTCTGTTTACATTTAAAGCAGTTGTAGGCATGGTGCTTATGATGAACCTGTGTGCTCAAAACTGCACATTTTGAAATGATTGGAACAGTTTTTGTTTGATGATCTTCAGTTCACTTAAGGACTTTTTAGTTGGCTCAATGTCTATTAATAGAGCAACACTGGAAATTTATAGCTTCATGCATTTTTAAAAATTTATTAATGATAGTTTTATTTATATTTTAGTGCTTTAAAAGATTAAAGATATTTTATGGAAGTTGTGTCTTGAGATCCCTCCATTAAAAGGGAAAGTTTTTCACATATACAAAATTAAAGAGAAGCATATTTAAGATTATAGAAACATGTAAATATTGTTGTTTAGGATAGATTTCAAAAAAGAATTATTTTCAAATGTTGATAGTATATATTCCATTTCATTTCTTTTAACTTTCTTTGCCTTTTTTTACTTTTGTGATGGAAACTAACATTTTGTCAGATGAAAATATCACGTATAACACATAAAGAAATGGTAAAACATAATATACAGTTAAAACTGTTTGATAAAAAGTTAAAATAAAAAATTAAGAACAACATGTCTTAAAAACAATGATGTGCTTACAGTAGTTTCCTGGAATTACTGGCTGGTTCAGCAGAATCAGCTGTGCTCAGCAATGGAGTGACAGGTGGTGTAGGCAGTTCAACCTCACATCCTTTTAGAAATACTGGGTGTGTGTGTGTGTATGTGTGTGTGGGTGTGTGGGTGGGGGTGTGTGTGTGTGAGAGAGAGAGAAAGAGAAAGAGACCTATAAAGTGTTGATTTGGGGGGGGTTTAAAGAATTGTTAAAGCCGATATGTGTAAACTTGATCCTGATTTTCATGTTTTACATTTTTGGGATCCTGTTTAATCATCATTTATTTTTGTTGTTGCAGTGATTTGCTGTCCTCTGAATATGTAGAGAGACACATTGAACATGGAGGCAAGACTGTGGAAGTTAAAGTAAGTGAAATTTTCCTACTTGTGGGGAAATTTATTGAGAATCTTTTAATACTACTGATTATGATTTTAATTTTCAATGAAAATCAAATTTCTAATTTGATTTCTATTATTTCTAATGTACAGTTTTGAGGGTTTAAAAAATACTTCATAATCTAAAGTTTTATCACCCACTTTGGAAAAATGAAACTTTACTTTTAGTTATCAGAAAAAGAATTTTTAGGGTACTGTAGGAATTGTTAGTCTTAGGTTTTATAGGATTGCTATACCTGCAAGTACTAGGTTGGTGCAAAAGTCCTTGTGGTTTTTGTCGTTATTTTTAATGGCAAAAACCCCAATGACTTTTTTTTTTTTGAGACAAAGTCTCACTCTTGTCTCCCACCTGGAGTGCAATGGCATGATCTCAGCTCCTTGCAACCTCTGCCTCCCGGGTTCAAGTGATTCTCCTGTTTCGGTCTCCCAAGTAGCTGGGATTACAGGTGCCTGCCACCATACCCGGCTAATTTTTGCTTTTTTAGTAGAGAGGGGGTTTCACCGTGTTGGCCAGGCTGGTCTCCAACTCAGGCAATCCGCCCACCTCGGCCTCCCAAAGTGCTGGAATTACAGGCATGAGCCACCGTGCCTAGGAAACCCCACTGACTTTTATGCCAACCTATAGTTCTTTCTTGGATTATGTCACTGAAGATAGTTTTTGAAATTTGCCTTTAGGGTTACCACTGAGAACCAAGAGGTGAAAACTTGGGGTCCAGGGTAGGTGTTTACCTTTGCATTCAGTTGTGAAAGATTCCCACCCCCGCCGCCCCCTAACCCGGCCCCACCCCACACCAGCCCACACCTCCACCAGTAAAATGTAAAATTGTTAGATCTACAGGAGATCAAGGAGTTGAAAATACCTGGAGACAGAAATCTCAGGATACTGGTTATGACAGGTAAACTGTGAAAATATTAACACAAAATTAAAAGCCTCCACCAGCTAGAGGCATAAGAATGTGGGGTTTTTCCCCCAGATCTGCAGATGGTGTAATCTGAAAGCATATGAAAACAAAAGCCACCCAAGTGTAGGGCTTCCTTCTGCTCAATGTTGAGTATAGTGACTTTTGGCCAAGTGTTTATTTTCTTCTGCATAGTGTTCAGACTATCTACTCTCCTTTCAGAATTATAACCCACTTGTTCATATTCATTTCCTTTTTCTAATTACAAATTAGATACATGCTCATTTTAGGAAACTTGTAAACAGAAAAATAGAACAAAAAAGGAAAACTCATCCTTAAACTCATCACTGAGAGATAAATGTTTTCATTTTGTTATTTCTTTGAGTTTTTTTGTCATATGCACATAGTTGTATATATACATAGATATTTACATAGTATCATATATAGCTACAATATTGTATCTGCTTGCTTCTGTATCATTTTGTAAACATTTGCCAAGTTATTTTCCCATAAAGCCTTTGTTCAGTTTTTTATGTACATATATTACTGTTGTAAAGCTTTTTATTCAAACTAAACTGTTATCAGTAACCAAAATAAATTATATCGTCCTATTCAAATGACAATCTGAAGAGAATTGAGTTTTTCAATTATATATATGTAAACTAAAAGAAAACTTTTTATTGTGGAAAAGTTTAAACATATTTCGAAGTGAAAAGAATGCTATAATGAACCCCCTCATTCCCATCATCCAGCATCAACAGTTATCAACACGTTGACTATCTTTTTTTCTCTTTTTATTTTGTGTATGTATGTGTGTGTGTGTGTGTGTGTGTGTGTGTGTAAGTGTATGTGTGTGGTGTTTTAAAGCAAATTCCAGACATTAGGATACTTTGTCAATAAATACATCCTGTATACCTATACATTTCTAATTCATAAAGACTTAAAATCTGGTAACTCTTGTAAGCGATCTAGATGTAATAATTATGCCTGTCTCTCCAGAAAGTTATCCTAAACTAAAGATTGATGAATTGAATGGTGGATTAATTTATATTACTGCCTCCCTACAGAAGGGATATCAGGATTTTTCTAGATATAACATGGGAGGATAGAGCCATTTTGTTTATAGTTGGGGAAAAAAAATTACCTAGGGATAGAATCTGCAGGTCCTTTTATTCCCATCCCTGTTCATTTGGCTTCACTTTTCTGTTTTCTATGATAATGTTTTTCTGATGTAGAGTATCTCTTATTCCCTTGTTAAATTAAAGAGGAAAGGAAACAGGCCTTTCACTATCTGTTTCCATCTGTGTCTGTCAGTGGAATGATGAAATGCAAATAGGAGCGTGGAGGGTGGACCCAGCAGATAGCTCTCTGCTGTCTCTACGGTAATATCCTTTTTCAGAAAACTTGTATCTAATCAGCAAAATGCACTCTACTCTGGATCTTAGGGCTCCATGGGTATACATAACACATGAAGCACTGACTTTGCCGCACAGTCTTTGCTGATTTTCCAACCTGAGAATTGCAGTTTCTTTATTGATGGTTTTTCTTACCCCTAAGCCTATCATACTAGGGAAATGATAAATACAAAATTTGTCCAGACTGAAGGGCCAGAGGTTGTTTCTTTTTCCCTTTAAGAAAACCACTTTGATCTCACCTTTCACCTCCATTTGTTTCCACTCCATTTAAAAATCTAACTCAAAATTCTCCTCTGGGTTTTTCCAGGAACCACATTGAAAGTGCTGAATCCTGCCCATCAATCCAAAGTCAGTAGCCAATTATTTCTCTGTGGGTTCCCTCCTGTCTCGACCTCTGTGCTTAGCTCTTTGGGATATTTCTTTTTACATGAAATCTGATAGCAGTCTATTTTCTTTATTAATGACTCATTAATACATTATAAATCAAAGCTGGAGCATTTTATATTTTTTTCCTTCTCTGCAGTACCTTTTTAAAAAGGAACTCCTAAAACTTTTACTTCTCCTTTACCTTCCATATTAGTTTGCTAAAGCTACCATAACAAAGTACCACAGACTGGGTGGCTTAAACAATAGAAATATATGTTCTCTCAATTCTGGAAGCTGGAAGTCCAAGATCAAGATATTGGCAGGGTTGATTTCTTCTGAGGCCTCTCTCCTTGGTTTGTACATGGTTTTCTTCCTGTGTCTTCACATGGCTTTCCCTCTGTGTGTATCTGCATCCTAATCTCTTCTCGTGAGAACATCATTCCTATTGAACTAGGGCCCACCCTAATAACCCTGTTTTAACTGCATTACCTCTTTAGAGACCCTGTCTCTACATACAGTTATATTCTGAGGTATTAGGGGTTAGGACTTTAACATATGCTTTTAGGGGAACACAATCCACCTATATAACACCTTCCTTAAGAGCCCTGTAAGTTTTTGGTTTTTTCTTAAAGTTGACTTTTCTCTTGGGATTGAGGTAAATGAAAGAAAATATGAAATCAAAGCTAAACTCTAAGAGCTGCTTGTGTTAATTGGCACAAGCATGGCCATATGTATCCTAAGGATGCAAATTTAAAATTAAAGTATTATTCCAAACTTAACAGTGGCTAGAAACCAGTCGATAAATGGCTGTGCTCAGGTGTCTTTGAACTTTTGGTAAAGGAATAAATTTTTCAGGAAAAAACATTTTTAGAAAAGAGCTGGATGCAGTGTCATGGCTGTTTGCAGCTACCCAGGAGGCTAAGGCGGGAGGATCATTTGAGCCCAAGAGTTCAAGGCCAGCCTGGGCAACATAGCAAGAGACTGTCTTAAACAACAACAAAAAAGTCATGGTAAATCTTTTAGATTGCAATTTTATTTTTAAAAACCTTTTCAGTGGTAAAATATACAGCTGACACAGAAATTCACATAAAACAATGTATGGGTTGATGAAATACTAAAGGCAAATGCTTTTATAATGACCATTCAGTTCAAGAAATAGAGCGTGGCCAGCTGTTTGTTTGCTGCATCCCAAACCCAAGCCCTTTTCATCCTCCTCTTGTAAGATTTGTAAACATGATCCTGACTTTTATCGTAATCCCTTCCTTGCTTTTGTTCAGTTTTATCACCAAAGCTTGTACCCCTACAGTTTAATTTTGGCTGTGTAGGTTTTAAAAATAATTTTTGGCTGGGTGCAGTGGCTCACACCTGTAATTCCAGCACTTTGGGAGGCCAAGGCGGGTGGATCATGACATCAGGAGATCAAAACCATCCTGGCTAACATGGTGAAACCCCATCTCTACTAAAAATACAAAAAATTAGCTGGGTGTGATGGCACACACGTATAATCCCAGCTACTTGGGAGGCTGAGGCAGGAGAATCGCTTGAACCCAGGAGGCAGAGGTTTCAGTGAGCTGAGATCGTACCACCGCACTCCAGCCCGGGTGACAGAGCAAAACTCTGTCTCAAAAATCAAATCAAATCAAATAATAATTTTAAAAACATTGTCTTTCTCTTTTGTTCCCCCTCGCAATTTATTTGTTGAAGAAACCGGATTGTTTATCTTATGTAATTTCCTACAATCTGGATTTTGATGTTGATTGCAATTTTGTGTTTAGTGTAAAAACAGACACATTTTGGTGATTGTTCCTTAACATAATGATTTGTGTTATCTGCAGGGACATCATCAGCCTCATTGAAATTAGTTTATCTTGTTCACATAGCTGTGCATAATTCTGATATATAAGTTGTATTAAAACTTCAAAAGAATTTTTTTTCAAAGGTTACAAAGGTAAAGTCTTTGTGCAAGAAAAGAAAGATACTTTGTGTTCCTTTAATGAGACATATTAATCTTTCAGTTACATTTATTTTCAATCCATTTTAAAATTAAATTATTGCCGGGCAGGGTGGCTCATGCCTGTAATCCCAGCACTTTGGGAAGCCGAGATGGGTAGATCACGAGGTCAGGAGATTGAGACCATCCTGGCTAACATGGTGAAACCCTGTCTATAGTAAAAAATACAAAAAATTAGCTGGACGTGGTGGCAGGCGCCTGTAGTCCCAGCTACTTGGGAGGCTGAGACAGGAGAATGGTGTGAACCCGGGAGGCGGAGCTTGCAGTGAGCCAAGATCCTGCCACTGCACTCCAGCCTGGGTGACAGAGTGAGACTCCGTCTCAAAAAAAAAAAAAAAAAATTTAATTCTGAATTTACCCATCTGTTTAGGGAGAACTTTTATGTGATTGACATGGGTTTCTAAAATAATTTTAAAGTAAAGCCTCAACTAATCAGAATACCTTGGGAATACAACTTTAATTCTGATTATGGAGAGCCATTGTTCTGGATTCATAAGACAAAGGACATTGGAATTGATGAGTAGTGGCAACAGAGTCTCAGCCATGCAGTTTGCTGCTTTATAGCTTTTTTTGTCTTGAAACAGAAAGCTGCTAATATATGGGGCTAATTGAAATGAACAGTTATATAGGCTTTAGTTAATCAGTATTATAATACTAACAGTAGTAACTATTTATTACAGTAATAACTTTTGCTGTATGATGTGATAGTCACATGAATTTGTATGTACCATTCAATCCTCAGACAACCTGTGATTATAACTATTATCCTAATTTACAGAAATGAAACACAGAGAAGTTACACAACTTGGGAAAGTAACATAGTAAGGAGTAATAAAGCTGAAATTTGAATCTAGATTTTTAACTTCAGAGCTGACTCTTACATGTATAAGATTTTACATACTATAGAATGTACACTAAATGTATGGTGTACATTCTATAGTATGTAAAATAAGATAGGCATAAAAATTGAAATGTATTTTATTTATACACATGGTATACATATATAATTCATTTTTGGTATCTAACAATTTCTCCTTTATGGTCTTTAATCCTTAAACTGAAATGGTGATCTACATAAAGACCCTTTAGGCATTTCTCTTAAATTCGGTTATGCATTTGCGTAGTTTTTCTGTAATATCAGTTGCCTTGGGCAAGAATGGTAAAGACACACTCCAGGCCAAAGCTTGTTTTATTTTTGTTTGAATGAACATATGAGGAAAATAACCATAGTATGAATTTTAGAAAACTAAGAGAGGAATGGCAAATCCTTTATATATGTCAGGAATGTGTGTAGATGGGGCAGGGAACAGATTTTCTTGTGGCCCAAAACTAAAAGTAGACATCTTTGTAGAGATATAATTTATATATCACCAATGAAAGATCATGACAGTCAGGCATATTCTGACTATCAGCATAGTTCTGATAGTAGTTTTTGGTTAAATTATTTGATCTCATATGATTATAGTAAAAAGTAATGGCCACTGAATATCTATTTTTATTAGCTCAAGTTATTTCTAAACTACTGCATGTGAGCATTCCCAACTTGTCTTTGGATTAGATTCCTAATCCTTAACAATGAGTTTGTACAATAAGTTGTACAATAACTCAAAAGGTACACAATGTGTTAGAGAAATAGTATTTCTTAAGATACCTTTTAAAATGTATTGTTTGTAAAAACAACGATCTAAAAGTATATGGTGCAATATAACACTGTGGACTCCTTTCTTAAGTGAAATATGTTCTCAGTTTGTCATTAGTGACAAAGTTTAGTGTATATACAATATAGGTTATAGTTTAGTGACTGCATTACATTTCTTTCTTTCTTCCTTTTTTTAATGACAGTACTTATACTTAACATATCCTGTTTTGGGACATAGATTTTTTTTTCAACTCCAATGCAAATAGAATAGTAGAGAATTGCTTGAATTGTTTCTTTTTTGGCCATGGGAAGCACAAAAGTATCTATTAAACTGTCAAAATGGCTCATATCTATTGCAACAGAAGAGAGGAACACAGGGGTTAATTTGCTTTTGCTTACACTGGATATAAAATTTCCTTATTGATTCTTAAAACTGCATTACCATGCAGAATCTTGGCTCTTTCTATAAGAGTAAGAAGAGTAAGCAATTAAATAATAATAAAAAAAAAACAGACCTTGGTGTGCAGTAAATTTTGCTGCATGCATTATTAGTACAGGGCTATCCATACCATTGCATCAATGATGAATCTTCTGAAGTAGAGACTTGTGTGTTTTTTCAAGTAGCTTTTTAGGTTATCTTTTGTTTTGGATGCTGTCTTTGAGATAAAATGTAAGCAACAGCCACTGTTGCCAAGTAATCTACACTAAGGCTTTTTCCTTTACTCTCATTTTCATTTTTCTTTTCCAATAGAGCAACTCAGCAACAGGATTTCTCTTCCAAAGTGCCTTCCTTATTTACAGCTTTCCCTTGCATTTGAGAAACATGCTTTCTGTCTTGAATTCTCACTTTAGTAGCTTCTCCAGAAACTCTTGGATAATACTTAGTCACCTAGACAGTAATTAAGTCACATGGCTTAGGAAGATGGCTTTAGAAATGACGTTTTTCCTTTTGAAACAGATCTATTTATAGAAGTTGTCACTTAAGCTCCTAATTTTGTCACCAAATTTCGAATCCAAGTTTCAGGCATTTTCCTTGGCTCTGTGGAGATAGGGAGGCTTCTCTCCAAGTAAACAAGCTCAGTGATGTGCATTTTAAGGGCTGGCTGATGGGCAGAGTGTCAATTGAGGGTCTTCATTCATTGAAGGGTCTCCTGCTGCCATGGTAATTGGAATATTTTTTTCTCTAAAAAGAACAGGTATATTGAGATATAGTTCACATACCATAAACTTAGGTGAGTTTTGGTCTCCATTTTGTCTCCTAGGGAACGTAGATTCTTTAACAGTATGTGTGTAAATACAGTTGATTAAAATGATCACAAACAATTAATGAAGCAATGATAGGATTGTCTGGCAGATGCGACTACCTGTATGTTAAAATCTGTTTTTATGTTTTCCTTGCTGCACCTGCTGGGAGATTTAGGTTAAGGACTCTCACTGTTAAGCTTAAACTCTGAGAGCAGAACTTTCGGTGTGGAACAGAGAGAAACTTCAGGTGCAGGTGTTACAGGTTGTGGCATGAGCATGCAGGTACCTCACATAGATTCTCTTAGACAGGAGAGGAAATTTTGGATGGTATAGCTATGAACATGGTGTCTTTCCATGCTAATCAAAACCAAGTTAACCACAAATACACAGATTTTAAAATTAGATGACTTGCAAAAATTTATTTTCAAGACCATTCTGTTGAAACAGTTTAGCCATGACTTAGTGTCAGTTTGACTAGTAATGAAACTAAAATGACTTTAAAAAATATTTGTCAGTACATCCTCAAATATGAATATTTAGTTGTTAGCTGTAAGTAGGCTAGCTTTAAACACAATTATATTTTAACGACTTCATTCTCCCCTAATTACTGAAATAAAATGATTTTTTTTTAAAACCTCAGGATATAAAGATCCTACAAGAATAAGAGCTCAACTTTCTAAAAATGATTCTATAAGTAGGGTTCACCATACACTAATTTAATGAGAAATTATTGAATTGAATTTCAGGGTGGTTATGGGAAACAATATTAGGATCTTCTGATGTAGAGATGACTCTATAATTGCAAATAGGGCCAACACAGGAAACCATGTCCCTTGGTTCCTGTGGGTTTGAGCTGCTGCCCATTTTTAAGTACTTTCATTTTTAAATAGTGAATTGTATCAGAGGAAGACTGATTAATTTTCTGTTACTCGTTCAAGAACTGTGATATTCTCACAGAAGTATTTTAAATACTGAACAAAAGTTTAGCTGGAAATATTACAGTTTTGATGGTTAGTATATGTAAGTCATAGTGAGCTAGTTTCATTGATTAATAATTACTGTATACTGCTGTCCTGTAGAAAGATTTTGCTTTCATATACTGTCTATTAACTCAGGCTCCCTAACTCAGTCTTAGGGGCAAATAACTGCCGCCAGTGGTTTACTGTTTGTCATTTGGAAGAGTTAACCTTTTCTCCTTACAAATCCAAACTCATTTTGCTTACTTAAGGCTACTGATGGATTATTCTTTTTAGTTAATGACACTCATCGTAATGGAATTAAAAAATATAATGATTTATTTTACTTCTGTTTTACATCATTGTCAAAGTTTTGTATTTTTACAAATAAATAATATGTATTCCTATAAGTGCTCACTTTAACACCAGGGATTTCCTGTCTTATGCAATCTATACATCTTTCAGTCATATGATATTCAGATGGGATCAATGCTAGTAACTGGATTTAGGATTAATAAAAGTACTGGTAATAGTTGGAGTAATAGCAAATACTTATATGATATTTACTATGTGCTAGGTGCTGGTCTAAGTGTTTTACATATGTTAAGTCATTTTATCCCCAAGTAATATCATTGATATCCTCATTTTGCCGATGAGGAAATGAAGGCACAGAAAGTTTAACCAACTTGCCCAAGAATTTTAAGCAAGGAAGTCTGGCACCCGAATGTGTGCTATAATCTGCTATAGTTTATCCTCCCTATGGAAATAAATGATCAGAATAGCAGAGGAATTAGAATGCAAATATTTTAATAACAGCACTTCTACAATTTACCATTTATAATTTACGATCTCTTTTAGTAGTTGTTGTAATAGGCCAAAATTGAAGATGTTTTAGTTCAGGTGAGTCCCAATTATTCCAGTATAAAATTTTCTTTATTCCAAAGATCAAATGTCTTCTAAAGATCCCCCACCCCTGCCTTTTTTTTAAAAACTATTGCATTTTGGAGTTCATTTTTAGTCCTTCTTTGTTCTTCATAGAAGTTGGATCGTGTATTGTTCAGCACAGGGGAGCACCATCGCTTCTAAATCGTTATAGTTTGAAATATGTTGCTGACTTGCACATGGCAAACACATGGCTCAGTTTTTATGCCCATCTTATGCCTATGTGTAAATTTATCTGCATCTGGAGTAAATGTAAAGTTTTATGGGCAAGAATAACTAAGCTGAAACATACCGTTAGCCTGCCAAGAGACTAGAAGATATTTGGTTGTATTGCCAAAGTGCTTCAAAATACCCATCCCCCTACCTCTTTTACCCTTCATTCCACAACATACACAGCCCACAAGCTGGAAGAGAGTAAAAGAGCTACACAGATTTAACAAACAAACTGATAAAGTGTTTATTTCTTCCTCACATGTAACATCAGTTATTCCAGGTATGTTTCCTAACTTTACTTTTTATCTGCCACTAGACATCATTTAGTATCTTCTGGATGAGCTTGATAATGTGTGCATTTCCCCCCTGGCAGGCTTATGCAGACATATGCTCCTCTGACATCTTGTAATCAGTGTGGTTTCAGGAAGGTCTCAGATTTCATGATTTAATTCTCTTTGCATTATAGGAAAAAAAAAAACTGGGGGGATTAAGTAAATTTTGCTTTCTCTTGGGACTGAAGCAAGGTTGCTATAGGTCCGTCATCATGTACAATGCATCAACTGCCTTAATGGCATTGGTAAGATTGCAAGTGGTCTTAACTCTGTATCCTAAAGAAAATATATTGGCGCTTTGCCAGTTTATACAGGTCAGGTGTCTTAGTGCTGGGAGAAAGGAAAAATGAAAAGTGACAGCTGCTGTCAGCATGAGTTCTGTTCCTAAGCTCTGTTTGTAACCTATTTGAGTAGAAAGTCCTTTATTTTCTTTCTGGTGTTAAGATCTTTTTCCCACAATTAAGTATCTATAGAGTTATTTCATCTGTTAATGTTCAAGATGTTATCTATAAACTTAAAAGAAATATTCAGCCATAAGTTTTTTTAAAAATCAAAGTAGCACTAGCTGATGATACTTCCAAGTATGGAACTAATTAGCTGTTTTATAATAGAATTTACTATTTTAATTCTAATTATAGAACTAACCTTTTCATTATATAATGTCTTTTCCAAATCTACTCTTGCAATTTTTTTTGAAACCAGAATGAACTATTAGAGTAATTATAATTGAACAGAAATTAGTAGAAATGTTGTTTTTGACATTAAACTGGTTGTCATAAACTACAATTATTTTCCTATTCATTAATAAAAATACCTTAGTTTCCAGTGGATAAGGTGTGGCCACTGTAAAATCAGAAAAGATAATAAAGACCAGAGAATATGTACTATTGGTATTGAGTGGTTTGAGTGTTTACAGCCTTTTTGAAGGAGGATAATTGATCAGGGCTACATTTGATGTTTTTTGTTTTGTTTTCTTTCTTTCTCTTTTCTTTTCTTTTTATTGTTTGTTTGTTTGTCTTGAGACAGGGTCTCACTCGATCTCCCAGGCTAGAGTGCAGTGGCGCAGTCTTGGCTCACTGCAGTTCAGAGTCCCAGCCTCAAGTGATTTTGCCACCTGAGTCCTACAAGTAGCTGGGACTACAGGTGCATGCCACTGTGCCTGACTAATTTTTGTATTTTTAGTAGAGAGAGGGTTTCACCACGTTACCCAGGCTGGTCTTGAATTCAAGTGATCTGCCTGCCTCAGTCTCCCAACATGTTGGGATTACAGGCATGAACCACTGCATCTGGCCACATTTGATGTTTTATCACAACAGTCTTTTCTTTGCACCTATGAGGTAGAAAAAGAGCAGGTGGCCTTGATTTTCCCCATAGCCACTCATAAACACTCAGGCATGTGGAGTTTAAGTGGCTAGAAAGCTGACATGAGAGATTAACAGTGGAATAGAAAAAAGCCAAAATTCTTAGATACTCAATGTGTGTTCTCAACCCTCATTTATTCAATAGATATGAGTTGAGTGCTTGCCATGGGCCAGTGACAGGGATATAGCTATAAACAACAGATGATGCATTTCTTGCCCTCATGAAGCTTGTCCTTTAGTGGGAAAGACAGGCATGGTGCAGACAACTACTGAGAAGTCTTTGTAAATGATAGAAATAAGTGTTGAAAAGAATTACATGTTGCTCTGAGGGCACTTGCTGGGACACCTGACCTCATCTGGTTGCTCAGGGAAGACTTTCTTGAGGAAATGATATTAATTCCTCAAGTTCAAAAGATAACAGGTGAATGAAATGGGAGCAGAACAACTTTTCATGTAGTCGAATTAGCATGTGCAAAGGCCAGAGGCCTTGATGTAGGATCTTTGTGCATGACAGGGTCAGAAAGAAACCACAGAAGGTGGACAGAAGAAGAGGTGGAGCAAGTGGCACAGAAAGAAAAGGGATGAAAGTAGGAGGATGGTATTTGACCAGAGCCTCAACTCAGAGGATATCAGGTGCAATGTTAAGGAAATCAGACTGACAGTGTTTTTGGACTTCCTACATTGGTTACTTTTTGTCTTTGTTTTCTCTTCTCTGGAAAATCTGGAAACGATTTTGTAACTCTGTGGATGGCAGAGTGGTTGCTTTGGTAATTCTGAGTGGGGTCAATAGGTATTCCACATAGCAATTAGATTTTTGGACAGAGGAAGTGCTGTTTTCTTGAGGTCCTGCTGTCTTTCTGATTAAATTAAAAAAATAAACTTCTTGAATTGTGTTAACAAATGGTAAAATTTCTAATTCCAGGACAGATCTGTGGTTTGAGGACAGTAAAGCTTAGGGACCATGAATATTGTGAGGGCTAGAAGGACCTAAACTCAAATCCTGACTTTGCCAGTTAATATACGTGTGTCCTTAGACAATTTACTTATGCCTCCTATACTTCATTTTCCTCACCTGTTAAACAAGACAAACATGTAGCTCAGAGCTTTGGGTGTGGGAAATTCTCCGTAAATATTAGTTCTGATAGCATTGTTGAGGTAAAGTGGCAATTTGTAAAGAATTTCTGGAGAAGTCTTTGGTGGCTTCTACCCATTTTTACTGCTAGTTTCTGATTCCGCTCATGACAAGAAGCATGTCAGGATCACCAGCTGCAGTCCTTCACTTCCTGCTTTATAGTAAGACAATCTTCTGTGCCCCTAGACTGTAAATTCCATACGAAGTTTCTCTAAGAGAAGCACCCGTGGGAACTTGTACTATATTATCAGCATTTAGCATAATATTTGTACTTAGAAGACAGTATCTGCTGAATGAAAAAAATAAGTGAATGAATTAGTCCAGGTGTTAGAAAATTGAGTGGTTTCTTCTGTTCAGCCAACAGTATGTCAGATGTGTAGGGAAAAGCTCAGCCTGGACAGGTCTGGGAGAGCATATTATTCCCCCTGCTATCAAAATGTGCAGTGAATATAAACAGGAAAAATAAAAACTGATAGTGAGCCTTATAATCTGCTTGCCTGATGGTAAGTGAACCCTCCATGCGGAGGCTCACATTCATGTGTTTTCTTTCTAAGGTATTTTAGAGCCAAAACTGATCAGTGTTAAATTTTAAGTCACCAAATACCAACAATTGGCTTCCGATAAAAATCTCTGTAATCATGAAATGTTTTAAACATGTTAAAAATTGTATAAAATGCCTCAACAGACATCCATGTGTAGATTTAACATAGTTCAGTGTTTTGCTATATTAGCTTTCAAATCTTTTCATGGTTTTAGAAATCTAATTATGTATCAGCATGTCTTCTGTTAGTTTTTATTTTCATTCTTGCCTTCACTCTTTTACTTGATCAGTCTTGTTAGAATTTTTTGTAAATACTCTCTCCCCACCCGCCCCTCTCCCCTCTTTTTTTAAGAGACAGGGTCTCGCTCTGTTGCTCAGGCTGGAGTGCAGTGGTGGTATCACAGCTCACTTTAACTCCTAGCAGTACTTCTCGCTCAGCCTCCTGACTACCTGGACTATAGGCATGTACTGCCACACTAACTAATTTTTTAATTTTTACTTTTTTTTTTTT
>NW_012119254.1:784328-797414 GCF_000951035.1 Colobus angolensis palliatus | reverse complement strand
TATGTATCTAAGAATGTAAAATTTACTCAAGTACCATTTTAGCAGCATCCTAAAGTTCTGCTACGTAGTTTTTTTTTTGCTGTTGTCCATGTATATGTATATATATATATTCCATAGCTTATACTATGACTTTATATGACTCATAAATTATTTATATTTTTAGAAATAATATAATTATTTTAAAAAAATTGTTTATTTGGCATTTTATTAATTGCCAGTCTTCTTTACTATATGTATCTAAGAATGTAAAATTTACTCAAGTACCATTTTAGCAGCATCTTAAAGTTCTGCTACATAGTTTTTTTTTTGCTGTTGTCCATGTATATGTATATATATATATTCCATAGCTTATGCTATGACTTTATATGACTCATAAATTATTTATATTTTTAGAAATAATATAATTATTTTAAAAAAATTGTTTATTTGGCATTTTAAAAATTTCCAAACATATGAGCATCTTTGTTGTTGGTTTTAAATTCTATTTCTTTGTGGTAAGTGCAGTATACAAGATATTGATTCTTTGAAGTTGGCCTGGTATTTAAAAGAAAAGTAACCTTTGATTTTTTAAAATAGTTTGCAAATCACAGAACAAGAAGGGATTCTGGTGGTTCAACTCCCTTCTTAATTTATGGAAACATAAGTAAGAGAAATAGTGAATGATCAGCTTATTGTCATAGAAACGCTTGCTGGAAAAAAAGGCACTTCACTTTTTCATGCTTAGTATCACTTTTCATTAGATACAACCTTAAATACTAGTTTGCTTTCCATGAAGGATATTGTTTGAGACCTCTTTAGCAATCTAATTCTTTTTACCTGTCAATAAATCCTGGTGGGCTAATCCAAAATCATTCATGCAGAGATGAAAATGACCACTGAATGCTAGTATTAACTGCTTGAGCTCAGCACGTAAGGCTCAAGGTGCAAGAGAGAAGATGCTGCAACCAGAATCTTTTTTTCTTTTCATTTTTCTTTTTTTTTTTTTGAGACAGAATCTCACTCTGTCACCCAGGCTGGAGTATAGTGGCACTATCTCGGCTCACTGCAACCTCCGCCTCCCAGGTTCAAGCGATTCTTGTGCCTCAGCCTCCCCAGTAGCTGAGATTACAGGTGTATGCCACTATGCCCGGCTAATTTTTGTATTTTTAGTAGAGACAGGGTTTCACCATGCTGGCCAGATCTCAAACTCCTGACTTCAAGTGATCCACCCACCTCAGCCTCCCAAAGTTCTGGGATTACAGGCATGAGCCTCTGTGCCTAGCTGCAACAGAATCTTTTAGCAGCCAGAAATTTTCTTCTTCTTCAAAAAAGGAATGGAGGATAGCATTGAAGTGAAACTAAAGGAGGTTATGTTTATAGTAAAAGTGGAGAAAAAATGATTTCCTTTTTTTCCTTACCTCAGACCCTCATATAGTTGTATTTCCTTAAAAAAAAGAAAACAACAAACATTTTTTCAGATATGACAAAAATACTTATTCCTCCTGTATTTTAGGAATGCACAAATATGTTTTCTCTTTGTGCAGCAATCATCTAGTCAGTTATAGTTTTTCCTCTTAATAGTCAAACATCAACTACAGAATAAGGTTTTAGGTAATTCACAGTCTTTATGCTAAAAAGTCCATATAGAGTAATGCATTTAAATTTTATTATTTGGAAAAAGGTACAATGATGTAGTGGTTTCCTGGAAAGAGTTATAATTTCATGAGTTTCTAATTATATAGTCATCATATATTATGTAGTCCACATTGATTTTCCGTTCTTCCAATTTAGAACTTACATCTCAGAGGATCTGTAAAGTCCCCTCTCTACATTATAGTAATCTGTTGCTAAGCATTTTGTGGGAACCTAAAATTTTTAGTAATCTGATATTTGTTATATTAGTGGGTGTCTAGTGATTACCTGACAGATGCAAAATAATTTCTCTCGACTATTCTGTTGTTAAAAATAAGCAATTTAGGAAGCTGTGTTTGACTTAATAAAATGGAATATTAGGTTTGCCATATTGTGTAAAAATAATGATGAGTATTTTAAAATGAAGAGATAGGAAACTAGAATGCTGGTTATAGGTAATTAAGATATGGGTTAATTTTGTTAGATGAGTGATGCTGTGGTAGACACCTCCAGTTTCTACCACTGAACCAAGCTTCTTGAAAGGAAAATTCCTGGATTGTGAATAAAAATTTACTTATCTATGTATAAAGAGATGAATGGTTGTACTGGTTTGAATAATGTTCCTGAAAATTCATGACTCCTAGAACCCGTGAATATTACCTTACTTAGAAACAGAGTCTTTTCAGATGTAATCAAGTTAAGAGGAAGTCATACTAGATTAGGGTATGCCCTAATCCAATGGCTGGTGTCCTTAACAGAGAAAGGTATAGACGTAGAGACAAAGAGACAAACACAGAAAGTTATGGCCCCTATATTTTGTGGTGTTCACCATCTTTTAGTCAGATTAACTCCTTCTTCATCATTTTTATTTCTGTCCAGTGGTTTTCTACTGTCTTTTCCTTTCTTGTGGAAACTTTTGCTACAATAATATTCTTATGCATCTTTTTTTCTCCAGTGGTAACCGTGTATCTTTTAAATGAGATTATTCTTTTTTTGTCAGCAGTTTTATTTTCTTTTAATTTTTTAAGTCCATAATATGCTTAATCCTTTTGGTTTTTTAAATGTTTTTGATTGATACTACAAGATCCTAGTGCTCATCAAAGAATATTGAAATAGTACAGAGATTTTTAATGACTGTTTACCTTTAGATGTTGTTGGATGCTGTTTGAACATTTGTACCCTGGAATGGAGTGGCAAATGTTAATACCCAAAGGTGTTAAACAGTTTTGTATATGAGAGTTACGTTACCTGTGATAAGATGGGCAGTATGTGTCTTATTGAGCTTTAGCTGATTTTTGTCTTGCAGGAAAATGGAAATGTGGTAATGGAGTCTTAACAGATCTCTTAATTTTTAGGGGAAGATGGAAATCCAAGTTCAACAACTGTGAAAGTCCGAAGTTTTATCCTACTTACAAGTTAATAGGCATTAGCTTGCTGCAGTTTTATCTATGCCTGCAGAAGACAGGAAACTCCTGGGTCAGAGACAAAGGGCTTTATTACTCTGGCTTTGGCTATAACCAGAATAGCAACATTTTCTTACACTGGTATCTTCAGCCTTAATTCCCAGAGGGTGACAGACGATAGGGCCAGGCTAACCTGAGCACACGGTGCATTGTGTTACAACAAAGAAATTCTGAATTTAGGAAACCTGAATGTTTTATAGTGGGAAGTAAACATGCCTGCCCTTTGCTTTGGAGGGAGATTTTCTCCATCTTCCAAAGCTGTTCCCTGTACAAACATCATTGAAAGGATAGCCCAGAAGAATCTCAGGCAATAAGGGGTTGTAGATACTTATTATAGTGAAATGTTACTGAGTAATCTTTCAGAATTCATTTCCGTAGGTCACATTAAATATTACAGTTTAATCATTTAAATTAAGCCTGATGATGTAAGGGTAGTTTTGTTTTTAAGGCTTTGAAAACCTGTAGTGCTAAGTTAAAGTCTAGGAAGTGTTCATTTGTATTCTTGGTCTTATACTTTTATATTTCATAGATCCATATACTAACAAAATGAATTTTGAGGATCAACATAGGGTTGCATCATTTCTTCTCTTTTGCCGTATATGAAAACAACCCTCTCGAAACATCTAAATACTATTTACTATTGCTACAAACTAAAAAAAAAATGAACCTAACCACTAATGCAATATGGCACTGTGTTCCAGGATTGGATCCTGGAACAGAAAGAAGAAATTAAAGGAAGAACTGGTGAAATCTCAATGTTCAGAGTTGAGTAAATAGTAATATACCAGTGTCAGTTATGTGATTTTGACAAATATACTAAATAAATATAAGATGTTAACAATGGGAAAAACTGGGTGATAGATATACTATAATTCTCTATACCATCTTTGCAACTTTTCTGTGTATCAGAATTATTCCAAAATAAAAGTCTATTTAAAAAAGGAAAGCAGTTGATATTTTAAATAATAAAGATAAGGAAGTAAACCCAGAACAAATGACAGTTTTTCAAAAATTAAATACATTTAGCTTTATGAAAAATTAAGTACACTATACTTATTTCTATCTTTTCGACAGGAACTAGTAAAGACTTTGAGATGCATTAGTATAGATTCATGGATTATTGGCATTTGGGAACCACGTGATAGCTTCACTTAATTTACTGTAAATGAGAGGAAATAGTCTTTTCACTTTTCTTAGCCTTTAGAATGAGGTACCTTTAGAGTCAATTATACTCTGTACCTGACCAGATGTTTAGCCTGTGTCCCTTCTGTGAATCCAGTCCGATTCTGTACAGTCACAGAGTATGAGTTTTAATTGGGATAGGTTGATGGATCATCTTTAACATAAAATTTAGCTTTTCTAAGGGTTTCCATCATGCAGCTGGCCCTAAGGAGACTTACTTTGTTATTTATTTTCTTGTTTTAATTTGTATTAGAGATAGGGTCTCACTATGTTGCTCAGGCTTGTCTTGGACTCCTGGGCTCAAGCGATCCTCCCTCCTCGGCCTTCCGAAGTGCAGGGATTACAGGTGTAAGCCACCATGCCCAGCCTCCCAAGGAGACTTACAACCGGGAAGATGGAGGGAGGATTGGAGGAGGGCAGGTTCCTGACATTGATGCCAATCAAGAGGGAGTTGAGACCAAGCAAGAAATGTGGTTTTGGCAGGCAAGCACCTGTGGAACAGACTGTAGCCATGCAGCCACTAATGTGTCAGGACAGTGTATACACCTGGGGGCAATCTAGGATGCAGTAGGGTTCAAGGGTAGGCCATTAGTTCCTGCAAGGTGGTATCAGCTAGAACAGAGACTCCCAACTATGGTAGCATATTGGAATCATCTGGGCAGATTTGTAAAATACCCAGGTCCCACCCTCTAGAGATTCTGATGCAGTTGGTGTGGGGTGAGGCTGGGTATTTTTAAAAAGAGCTTCCCATGTGTTACAATATGCTGCCAGGGTTGGCAACTACTGTGCTAGGGCGGGGTGAGAAAGGGTCCCACTTGTAGAAGAGGGTGACTGGCATGAGCTTCCCCAACTGCATGGCAGAGGCTGGTTCTAGGACCAGTGCCCATGGAGGGGGAGAAGACTATGATTCAGTGAACACAGCAGGAGGACAAGAGTTGCAGAGGCGGGTATTTTGATCTGGAGGTGCCTACACTGGCCCTGACACTTTTAGCATGACCAAACCGTTCCTATCTGCCTGTGACTTTCATAGATGTAGCACTGAATTACCAGTATCCTGGGAAACTCCTTTGTGCCAGGCAAACTGGAAGTTTGGTTTTTCTAGCCCCTTCGATCCAGGCCAAAGCATCCTGCATGGTATCCTATGATCAGCACCAGGAAAAATAAACAGCTCTGCTCTTCCTTAATATTCTTATCTCACCTCTTACCTTCCATTATGTTTCTGATAAAGCCAGCTGTCTTTTGAGGAACAAGAAACAGAGTGGAGTACATTCTTTCTGTGTCAGGAAGGGTCAGCTCAGGAACTAGTGTAAGATTTCAGTGAGCTCAGCAGTGAGGAGCTTCAGAATCAGAAACAGGAGTAATGTAAAGCAGTTGTTCTCAAACTTCAGAGTGCAGTAAAATCACCTGACGGTTTGGCTGAATTACAGTTGGGTAGGCTGCATCCTCCGAGCTTCTCAGGAAGGCTATAGCGAGGTTTGATAAATTTGCATTTCTAGCAAGCTGATGCTGTTGGTCTGAAAACTACTCTTTGAGAACCACTGGTGTAAATAACCTTGACTTTGTAGCAGGCATACCTGGGTGTGGATGATCTCTCTCAGTCTATGGTTTCTCACTTGTAAAAGGGGGGAAATAATACCTCATCAGTTGTCATGAAGTGTCATGTAATTCACTAAACAGGATGTCCAGGATATAGTAGATACTTCCATTCTCTGAAAGATCTTTCTGTATCCTTTGCCTGGGGACAGTTTTGTATTGAATATTTTTAGAGTTAACAATTCCAGATTTGATCATCAAAATCACGTAGAGGAACTTTTTACACTATAAGAAACCTGGGGCCCTACCTCCTTGGAGATTCTGATTCGGCAGGCCTGAGGGAAGGCCTGGGCATCAGTTGCTTTAGAAAGCCTACCATGGTACTTCTGAGAGTCAGTTTTGGGAACTGCTGTTTTGAGGAGCATTTCTCTTGTGCAAGGGTTCTCAGGCACTGAATTTGTATTCAGTCATTTGGAAGATTTTAACAGATGCTGATGCCTGGACCCAAGACTGTGATTTAGATGGTTGGGAGTAAGTCATGGGCATTGGAATTTAAAAGCTCCCAGGTGACTCTGAAATGCAACAAAGGTTGAGAACCTCCCCTCTAGGGGTATTCCTGGAACAAGAAAAACACGGAGTATTTGTTACAATGCAGATTCTTAGGTCTTACCTCAGAGCTGCCTGCACAAACTCTCTGGGCGAGAGACAGTATCTGCATTATAAATCAATGTCTCAAATAGTTATTCTAAACAAAGTTTGAGAATCACAGCTCAAGGGACATTATAGTATCCCTAAATATTGGTTGACTACACCTCCCTCACCTGTTTATATAGCACTTTACAGTGTACTTTACATTGTTATCTCACGGAGTCTCCTGCATATCCTTATGACACAGCTGGAGTAGATATTATCTCTCGTTTATTGGTGAGGAATTGGATATTTAGGGAGGTTTTCTTTCCAGTAGCATGTGTGGATATATGAACATAAATCAGGCAAGTGTGCTTCTCTGAAGGGAGATAATAGTCTGTTGGAGAAGTAACACAGAAACAGGCATTCAGGTAGGAAGAGATTGCAGTATGGTTGAAAAACACTATGAAAATTCAGAGAAGGAGGAGGGGTTAGCAGGAAGTAATTTATGAGAAGGGAATTTGAGAAGGCTATTTGGAGGAGGTGGTCCTGGCCCATTTTAGAGCCGTCAAAATCTAGTTTCCTTTGAGGACCTTGATAGAGGGCGCAAGACTGCGGTCTTACAGCTATGCTCCAATTGTTTCCCTTTATTAGGTTTTCCTCGTTTTATGATCCAGGCTGTGTAACCTCCTTTGTGTTATCATCTCATCATATTTATAATAAATTCGACTTTTCCTGTGAGATTTTGCTATCTGTTTAATAAAAATGCGGTATGTCTTTGAATTTTATAAATAAATGATTATTTTGACGTTCTTAGAATAAAAAATTACAGTAAATTTTTCTCCCATTAGGAAGATAAACCAATAATAGACATATGAACTATCATGTTCATTTTTATAGAGGTAGATATACTTTTAGCTATAGCTATCTAATTAGGTAAAAATAAACATTTGTATTTTTATGGCTATGTTGTTAGATCAAGGCATATGAAGAAAGTTTCAAGGACAATGGATTTATTTCTGGAACAAAAGAGACAATAAGGAATAAAGCTGTGACTGGCAGTCTGATAAAGAGCCCAACTCTGTTAGGAAAAGCCCAAAAGGCTTTTCTCTTTTCCTGCAACATCTGTCTCAGATTATTGTATGTAGTACTTACTTCCATATAGCATACTTTTGACTTTTCTTCAAAAGTCATATGAAGACATGGAGAGCCTTTATAATTGATAAGATTTGAGAAAGTTTTTTTGTTAGTGGTCTTTACTGAAATAAATAATTTTTAAGTAAAATGCAGTTTATGATTTTCAAATGCAGTGCATATTCTAAAACATATAAGTGCAAAAAATATAATTATATCTATCCCATTAGTTATTAAAATTTAAAATACGCCTATTCTTTGACCTCCCAGGTCCATGTCTAGTACTCTATCCTGCATATATACTGATAGAAGTGCACAGGAACATATGAAAGGATGTTCGTTGCAACATTATGACAGCAAAAAAGGAGATTATCTGAATGTCCATTAGTACAGGACTGTTTAAATGAATTATAGTTCACCCCCATAATGGAATAGTATGCCATCATTGAAAAATATGATATTGATATAGAAGGATGCCAAGCTTACCTTAAGAAAAAAAAAGTCAAGTGGCTGAACAGTGTACATAGTATAAAACTATTTGTGAAGTGAAAAGGATATATGTGTGTGTGTGTATATATACATCTACTTGAATATACATAGACTATTCTTGACATGGTACACAAAATGCATCAAAAATGCTTACCATTTAGAAGGCATCTACAGCTTGAATTGTGTATGTGAAGGGAGTTTTTTTATTCTTCACTATGTACCCTTTCAATTCTTAGAATTTTTGCACCACATGTGTATTAATAGATAGAATAATTATTTATAAAATAAAAATATTAAATTTATATTTAATGTTATAGTTTATATAAATTAAGAAAGCCCTTTAACAGCCTATCTCTTGGACTAAAAAATATTTCTAGGCATGTTAAAGGAAGTAAAAACTTCATTACTTCTTAGGTTAAATAATTACTGACTTATGATTAATTATCCCTGAAAAATATTACAGCACAAAATTGAACTTTCACCATTATTTCTAATAATTACATATGCCACCAGTTGAGACCTCAAGATTAGAATTGTAGTAATGCAAATTGAGATTTTTTTTCCCCTGGTGTTTATGCCTCTGCTGTAGTGTCATGGAAACATTTAATAATGATTCAACCATACTGAGCTCTTTGCTTCATTTGCCATGTTAGGCTTTTGTGCAGATGGGTCCTGATCATATGCTGTTTTTGGCTTGACTCCTATTTTTCAAATCAGACATTAGTGAAATAGTGTTTTCCATTATTGACTCATCTATATAACTCTCCCCAATATAATGGAGGAGCGTTTTTAAAAAATGAATTATTTGTCCTTTTTATGATTTAATATGACATGTTTCCAGAGTTGTGTTTTTGAAGAAAACTTTACTAATTTATAAAATAGTATGCTTTGACACTGACATATATCCTCATGACTATCAATTTCCATTGTTTTCTAGTCTGATACCATAATTCCTGAGATTATTTTTTTGTTTCTACTTCTCTTTATTTATGTTTGTTTCTACTTTCTTATCTTTGTTTCTATTATCTTCATTGCTATGAGGCTCAGACTTCTAAGAGGAGAAGGTCTGATTCAGTTAGTCACTGTCCAATATCAGGAAACACTTATAGACAGAGTTCTGTCTTTATCAGGTCATCTGTTGACTGTTGACTTTTTATGTCTGGCCAATGCAAAGCTAGATTTTGATCTCTGATCCAATTAGATGTATCCAGGAAATCAGGGGCATCTAAATGATAATGTCCTCTCATACACTCAGAATCTGATCTATGGACTGTTCACCAGTCCAACAGCCCAACACACACTATTGTAACTTTTGTTAAATCTACCCTTAGCCCTGCTGACAAAGCAACAGAATAAAAGAATAAACCAGCCTAAGGAAAAGTTTAGATTTGCCTTGCATAACTCATAGGTTCGAGGTTCAACAATAGGGGATAGGACACAGGCTTTGTACTCACATAAAGTTTTCATCCCTACTTGGCACCTCCCCAGGCAGACCACCACAGTCTCAGAGATTGTGGTTCCTATGTAGAAGAGGGATAAGAATATTTCTTTGTAGGATTGATATGAAGATTTAGTGTCATTGTGTATGTAAATTGAGAACACTGACAGACAGTAATTATAATAGCAGCAAACATTTGTTGAGTACTTCCTATGAGCCAAGCATTACTCTAAACTCTTTTATGTCTATTAGCTCGTGTAATCCTCATAACATCCCAATGAGATAATTATCTCCAATTGACAGATGAGAAAACTGAGGCATGGGCAGTCTCTGTAATTTGCTTAAGATTACATAGCTGGTAAGGGAAGGAGCCAATAGCTCACATTGTTAACATCTACACTACACTGGCTCTCCACATGAAGTCATGGCCCCGTGTTCTAGTGTCTAGGACTTGTTTCAGCCCCCAAGTCTCTGTGGTCTTCTGGGTTCCATCTTCTCCATTAAATGCAACCACAATCCTCAGTTCATGATGGTCAGTGGCTCCCCTGGGAATTTGGAGCTGGTTTAAGGTCAGGGATTGCATTGTGTACCATTTTACCTGCTCTCCACCCACTCCCTAAAGCTGAGAGTTACCAGCTTCTGTGGGATAATCTCACAAGGAGCAGTAGTCTCAGGCTAGGCTGGTTTCCTTGGATTTTGGTGGAGAAAATGTCTTCAGCCTATTACATCTCCATGTCCTCCTGTTTTCTCTCCTCCATTTGTGAAACACTGAACATTTTAAGTAGTGTTTGTCCTTAAGTCCTACCGTGAAGTAGGTAACATTTGCCTCTTTAAACCACCCATCCTATCAGTCCTTTCTGTTTCACTCTTTCGTATCTCAGTGAATCAATTTAATTAGAAATTTTCAGCTACTGAAGAAATAGGAGATTAGTGATGGAATGGGAAGAGGTCATTTAGAGAAGAGCTTCTCAAACTTTAATGTGCAAATGAATCACCTAGGGACTTGTTAAAATACAGATTCTCATACAGTAGGTTTCGGGTGGGGCCTGAGATTCTGCATTTTTAACAAGCTCCTAGTGATGTCAATGCTGCTTGTCTCTGAACTGCACTCTGAGTAGTAAGTATTCAAAAGTGACATCCTAAGATGGCAGAAGATTTAACTTCTTACCTTTCCAGGCACATTTAACCAAATAAGTGAATCTCTCTTAGTAGAATCTTGTTAATGCAATTGGATGCTAAGAAAAACTTCACAATTTAAAACGCTGCCCATAAATTGCTTACCAGTTAAAGCCATTGCTGGTTTGAGAAAAGAATGGTATGAACTTGCTTATCTGGTAGTCAAGTTTTGATATAAACACTGTAAAAACAAGCATTTCCTCCATCAATATAATTTACTGACTCTCAAATGATTTATATTCATTTTTACTTAGCTTTGTGTAAAAGAGCATTGCTTTGCTGCTGCTCATGATTGAGTTGCTTTTTTTGTTTTTTGGAGACAGTGTCTCTATTGCCCAGGCTGGAGTACAGTGGTGCCATCTCGGCTCACTGCAACCCCCACTTCCCTGGTTCAAGCGATTCTCCTACCTCAGCCTCCAGAGTAACTGGGATTACAGGCATGCGCCACCACACCTGGCTAATTTTTGTATTTTTATTTAGTAGAGACAGGGTTTCACCATATTGGTTGGGCTGGTTTGGAACTCCTGACTTCAAGTGACCCACCCACCTCAGTCTCCCAAAGTGCTGGGATTACAGGCGTGAGCCACTGCACCTGGCCCATGGTTGAATTTCTTATAACTAGGAAAGCAGATGATTAAACTTTGGTGCAAGGGCCACATACGTATTTCCTTTCTTTTCTTATTTTTTTCATTTTTTCTTTTGAGACAGAATTTCACTCTTTTTGTCCAGGCTGGAGTGCAGTGGCAAAATCACAGCTCACTGCAGCCTCGAACTCCTGGGTTCAAATGATCCTCCTGCCTCAACCTCCCAAGAGGCTAGGACTGCAGATGCATGCCACCACATCTATCTGATTTGTAAATTTTTTTTTTTATAGAGACAGGGTCTTGCTATGTTGCTCAGGCTGGTCTTGAACTCCTGCCTCGCCTCCAAAAGCATTGAAACTATAGATATGAGACACTGTGCGTGACTCCCCATGTGTATTTCAATATCTCTTTCTTTGTTCCTCTAATATCACCTACATAAAAGAAAGGTTAAGTCAACTTTTATTTCCCTGAATCTTGATTTGGAGTCAGCTCACTCAAGAGTGTTTATGAATAATTCTGTTAGAAAAGGTTTGATAATGCTAATCTGAATAATGAAATATCATGCAGAGCTCTAGATGTGGAGGTACATTGTGAGTAGAAACCTCCTGTGAAATAAAGCAGCTGATTCTCCTTGTGATACAAAGGCTTACATTCTTTATTTCTGTTTTCAGGGAGGAGAGCACTGTTACTACCAGGGCCATATCCGAGGAAACCCTGCCTCATTTGTTGCATTGTCAACATGCCATGGACTTCAGTAAGTGTTCAAAAAGTATTTGTACTGTTTATTTTTTCAATAATTTATTTTCTTTAGTATGAATGCACTATAGTAGATATCCCTATTTTGTGTCAAGAAATAATTTTAAATCAGTGATAGATCTGATTTTTTTTTTCTATTTTGTGTTTTATAAACCAAGCAGATTTTTTTTATTATTATTACACTTTAAGTTCTAGGGTATATGTGCACAACATGCAGGTTTGGTACATATGTATACATGTGCCATGTTGGTGTGCTGCACCCATTAACTCGTCATTTACATTAGGTATATCTCCTAATGCTATCCCTCCCCACTCCTCCCACCCCACAACAGGCGTGATGTTCCCCTTCCTGTATCTAAGTGTTCTCATTGTTCAATTCCCAGCTATGAGTGAGAACATGCGGTGTTTGGTTTTTTGGCCTTGCAATAGTTTGCTCAGAATGATGGTTTCCAACTTCATCCATGTCCCTACAAAGGACATGAACTCATCCTTTTTTATGGCTGCATAGTATTCCATGGTGTATATGTGCCACATTTTCTTAATCCAGTCTGTCGCTGATGGACATTTGGGTTGATTCCAAGTCTTTGCTATTGTGAATAGTGCTACAATAAACATACGTGTGCATATGTCTTTATAGCAGCATGATTTATAATCCTTTGGGTATATACCCAGTAATGGGATGGCTGGATCAAATGGTATTTCTAGTTCTAGATCCTTGAGGAATTGCCACACTGTCTTCCACAATGGTTGAACTAGTATACAGTCCTACCAACAGTGTAAAACTGTTCCTATTTCTCCACATCCTCTCTAGCACCTGTTGTTTCCTGACTTTTTAATGATCGCCATTCTAACTGGTGTGAGATGATATCTCATTGTGATTTTGATTTGCAATTCTCTGATGGCGAGTGATGATGAGCATTTTTTCATGTGTCTGTTGGCTGCATAAATGTCTTTTGAGAAGTATCTGTTCATATCCTTTGCCCACTTTTTGATGGGATCATTTGTTTTTTTCTTGTAAACTTGTTTGAGTTCTTCTTAGATTCTGGATATTAGCCCTTTGTCAGATGAGTAGATTGCAAAAATTTTCTCCCAT
>NW_012119254.1:774493-776882 GCF_000951035.1 Colobus angolensis palliatus | reverse complement strand
ATTGGCTGTGGGTTTGTCATAAATAGCTCTTATTATTTTGAGATACATCCCATCAATAACTAATTTATTGAGAGTTTTTAGCATGAAGGGCGGTTTAATTTTGTCAAAGGCCTTTTCTAACCAAGCAGATTTTTAAATCAGGATTGCAAATGGCCGGGCTTGGTGGCTCATACCTATAATCCCAGCACTTTGGGGGGCCGAGGGTGGCGGATCACCTGAGGTCAGGAGTTCGAGACCAGCCCGGCCAACATGGTGAAACCCTATCTCTACTAAAAATACAAAAATGAGCCCAGCATGCTGACAGGAGCCTGTAATCCCAGCTACTTGGGAGGCTGAGACAGGAGAATCGCTTGAGCCTGTGAGGCGGAGGTTGCAGTGAGCCGAGACCATGCATGCCACTGTACTCTAGCCTGTGGGACAGAGTGAGACTCTGATTAAAAAAAAAAAAGAAAGAAAGAAAAGAAAATGTCTACATTTTGCAAAAGAAAGAAAACATATATAGTCAAGAAAAAGACAAGAAGGATACATTAAGATGATGCTAGACTCCATCTCAAACAAATTCAATAAAATTAGAGTCGCAGAAAACAGAGGCTTTTGAATTTCACAGTGATACTTTAAAATAATATTTGAAGCATTTTTCTAGTTTCATCCAAATTCAGACAGGAGTGGTTTGGGTTAACTTCGGTGTCTGTTTCTGTGGATGTTTAGCCCCTTGAAATACCCCTATTCCTTCTTCATATGTTTTTATGTTTTCCTCAAATAATAGAAGTTTCAGTAAATGGTAACTCTTGTCTCCTTACACGAAGAGAAAAGGCTTCTCATGACCTCAAGAGCGCACATGTCTTTGCCCCTTTTTTCAGCCCGAATCCCACCTAATTCATAGCAAAACTGTGGGAGGGTCTGTCATTTCTCAGAGATCTCCAAGGAACAAAGTTCATCCTTCCTCAGGGCCTTGCTTCCTTCTCATAACCTTCTCTATCGAATAATGTTTGCTGATGTTTAACATGGGAATACGTCCACTTCCTCCATCCTGTCGATAATGATAATGCACAGGTGGTTGTTTCTTACTTGTTTTGTAACCCCTTATAAAGCTACCATGTCATTCCTCAGCATTCTCTTTTAACTAAATCATTTAATTTCCTTCTTGTGTGTTTTAATTTTTGTCACAGAACAAGCCAGCACTTTGGTTTTGTTAAATTTTCGCTGAGGAACTTTAAAATAATTCCTTTTTGTTACCAAGTTAGATATGTGGCTTTTCGTCTAACAAGCAGTTACTGGGTGTTTCCTGTGTGCCAACCCTAGGAATATTAAGGCGATTGAAACACAAGTCCTGGGAGTTCACAGTCTCATGAGGAGTCCAAATCTAGCCCATTTCCTGATGTAGAACCCCTTAGGTATATTTGATTTTTTTTTCTTTTAGAGAGAGAGAGAGAGAAAAGGGAAAAAATGCAAGCTAAGCATTGTCACTGAAGAACAGGTAGCACCTAAGGGCTCCGGAGACATGCCACCCAAAGACGGTGGAGTGCAGTAGGTTGGAATAGCATATCCAAGGGAGCGGGTTACACTGACAGATCTTAAATCTAGGAAAGAGCTAATGGACACGGCCAGAAAATCTAGCTAGTCTGCCTGAGTGACACCTCTGGTCAGGATCTGGGAGTAAGCATATTAGGCAGAAAGCAAAGAAGAATATAAGGGTAAGTTAAATAACCAAAGATAGGAGGCCATATGCCTGAGAGCATGGAAGACTTCCATTTCCTTGTTTGTGCTAAAAGACTACTGTGAATAAAGGTGTACATTTATTTACTTTAAATACATTATTTGAAGAAAGAAGTTTTTACAGACATGAAATCCATCTTAATATCGGGCAGTCTCTGTTTTCTTATTAGGAAAAAGAAACATTGAAGTCCTTTTCAGCAGTAAAATTGTTACATCTGAGCTCAAGACAAGCACATCTGTCACCTAGGAATAGTACAGTGAGACCTGTCCCCATTTGTGACAGCAAGTGTATATTGGAGGGTAATGAATGAGGTGGTTGTTTTCCTTTCTCTCTCTCAAAATCTCAATCTAAAGTCACAGTGTCAGCATCATTCTCACTACTCATTCCAGTCTGCCTTCTGGTTTTCCAAATGGGCTCAGTGTTGTCAGAATCAGAGAGAAGATATTTGTGCCTTCTAAGGGCTATAAGTGGACCTGAGAACCTAAGAATGATACCTGTTGGTAATCCTACTATAGTCATATAAAGAAAGATTGAAAAATAACTTTTAGGCCGGGCACGGTGGCTCACCCCTGTAATCCCAGGCGTGAGCCACCATGCCCTTTCCTTTCCTTTCCTTTCCTTTCCTTTCCTTTCCTTTCCTTTCCTTTCCTTTCCTTTCCTTTCCTTTCCTTT
>NW_012119254.1:751102-774093 GCF_000951035.1 Colobus angolensis palliatus | reverse complement strand
TCCTTTCCTTTCCTTTCCTTTCCTTTCCTTTCCTTTCCCTTCCCTTCTCTTCTCTTCTCATCTCTCTTCTCTCTTCTTTTGTTCTTTCATTCATTTGTTCATTTGTTTATTCGTTCATTCATTCATTCTTTCTTTCACTCTTTTCTGTCAGAGTCTCACTCTGTCCCATGGACTGGAGTGCAGTGGCATGATCTCAGCTCACTGCAGCCTCCGCCTCCCAGGCTCAAGTGATTCTCCTGCCTCAGCCTCCCAAGTAGCTGCGATTATAGGCACCTGCCACCATGGCTGGCTAATTTCGTATTTCACTTTGGGAGGCTGAGGTGGGTGGCCCACCTGAGGTCAGGAGTTTGACACCAGCCTGGCCAACCTGATGAAACCCTGTCTCTACTAAAAACACAAAATTTAGCTGGGCATAGTGGTGGGTACTTGTAATCCCTGCTACTTGGGAGATTGAAGCAGGAGAATCACCTAAGCCCAGGAGACAGAGGTTTCAGTGAGTTGAGATCATGCCATTGCACTCCAGCCTGGGCGACAGAGTGAGACTCTGTGTCAACAAAACCCAAGGAAAAATAACTTTTAGGAGATTGTATAGTAACTGGATCAGGAATAGAACTCAGAATCCTGCCTTAGCTATTTATTTTTATTTATTTTATTTTTGAGATGGAGTCTCGCTCTGTCACCAGGTTGGAGTGTAGTGGCACGATCTCAGCTCACTGCAACCTCCGCCTCCCAGGTCCAAGCCATTCTTGTGCCTCAGCCTCCTGAGTAGCTGGAATTACAGGTGCCTGCCACCACGCCCATCTAATTTTTGTATTTTCAGTAGAGACAGGGTTTTGACATGTTGACTAGGTTGGTCTTGAACTCCTGACCTCGTTATCTGCCCACCTCAGCCTCCTAAAGTGCTGGGATTACAGGGTTATTTTAATTAAGTAGATTTTACTTCTCCTTTTAAAAATGTTTTTATTTGAAACTAAATAAACAGAAAACCTATCATGCATCTTGGAACATTGTCAGAATTGTGTATGACCATTTTAAGCTTTCTTAGACTTTTATGAGCACGTAGGATAAATATACCCTTGTATTATCTTGTTATTTAGTAATTATGACTTCTCATCTTAACTTTACCTTCTGAACAAAAATTTCTGGAAGAAATATTTTGGGGCAATGTTATGAAATATTGAATAATGTATGTTGTCCCAATTACAGTGGTTTAGATATGAGATGTATTATGTCATCCATGACTCATCCTTTATAAATTACCAAGTGCGTATTTTTTTTCATTTTTGATTTCTTAAATCAGTTGAATAACATAAATAAGGGAAAATCAGATTTGTATATCTTTCCCATAAAGAAACTGCAAGGTCACATTTGTTCAGAGTCAAAGGACTAATACGCAATGTTTTGGTTTTGGTGTGTTTGGTGATATGACAAAAATCTTGTTACTGTGGGAACCTTAAAGAATGGAGTTAAATGTGAGTTTATTGCCCTCTTGTGGAAATTTGTAAGAATGGTTTTTTCCTTTCAAAATCTTATTTTGATACAACCTTTTGAAATTTTAGCTCAATTGGTCTGTGATGACTTGGTCTTAGCTATAGGTTTTTGTCAAGTATACTATTATGGACTCAATATAAAAGGATTTATATAAATAAACAAAAATATTTCGGTTCTCAAAGCGTATAAAACACAAGTATTTTTTCATTATTAAGGAATTAATAATGGCACATTATCATATAGCAATCTAGAGTCTTCTGAGATACAGACAGTGTCAGAATCTGTTGTCTTCATATTGCTTACATGATATTTAAGTCCACTAAAAAGAAATGACTTTCCCATTGGACATTAACCTAATGTAAGGATAAATAACACTCAGTACTATTTTAACAAAATAATCTGCTTGCTACTTTGTTGGTGTTGCCACATGAATTTTGGCAAAGTGTGATGGTTTCATATGACTTTCTGGATGAATCTGGCTAGTTCTCAGCAAGGGTAGAGAGATACTCCCTGCCATATTTGGTCTACTTTTTTGAAAGGCTCTCCGTCTGACTCCTTGGGCACATATTGTCAGTAATGTCTTACAAACTGCATCTGTTTATCTTTAAATTCCAAATAGAATGTCATCCAAATTCAGAAAGTACATGTGGCTGAAAACAGTGCAGCTGTGAGAGCAGTCATCCTGTGAGTATATAGAAGTTGAGGACATGTGGAAGATGTTATAGTAGGAATGAAAGAATTTGGATAGAGGCAGAACTTGGAGGCCATTATAATTATAGCTCATGGAATTTCACCAATTTCACTAAGTCTTCAATGAAAAACAAATACTAGTTTATGTTTAGGAGCTTGGCTGTCATATAGTCATTTCTACCAAAAACTAAAAAATTACCACAGAAGCTCATAGCTTTGCTACCTTCAGATGCCTGAATGATAAGACAAGTTTCTTTAACATCATAAAGGGTCTGATCTCAGTAAAAGGATCATGTTCTTCTAAAAGCAGCAGCTATCAGAATCTGTCTGAGTGGGAGTTGAGGCCGTTTGTATATTTAAGTGCTCTCCAGAGGATTTCGCAGATGGCTGGTGGCCACCCCCAGCCTACGAGGTCCAAAATGGATTTTTTTTTTTTAAAAGAAATATAGGGTCTTGCTCTGTCACCCAGGCTGGAGTGCAGTGGCACAGTCATCAATCACCGCGACCTTGAACTCTTGGGCTCCGGTGATCCTCCCACCTAAGCCTCCCAAGTAGCTGGGACTACAGGTGTGCATCGCCAGGCCCAGCTAACTTTTTAAAAACTTTTTGTAGAGAGAGAGTCTTGCCGCTCACTACATTGCCCAGGCTGGTCTCAAACTCGTGGCCTCATGTGATTCCCCCCACTTTTTCTTCTGAAGTGTTGGGATTCCAGATGTGAGCACCATGCCCAGCTCAAAACTGAACGCTTAAAGAATTTGCATGCTTCCCTCTGCTCCCTACTTCCCTAGGCCCATCCCAATAAGTTCCTTCTGCATCCCCCCTCACCCCCTACTTTTTTTTTTTTTTTGAGACAGGGTCTCACTCCGTCACATCTTTTTTTAAAAATCTTGTTAAATGACACGTCTGTTTTTCCAGTTGCTCAGGTCAAAACTTGGAGTCTTCACTAACTCTTCTCTGTTTTACATACTTCATTTCAAATCCATTAATAAATCCTATTGGTTCTACTTTCAAAATATATCCCGAATTTGACCAGTTCTCACCACCTCCACTATTACTGCTCCGATCTAAGCCAGTACCTTCTTTCACCTGGATTATTGCAGTAACTTCCCTACTTCTATCCTTGCTGTGCTAAAAATTATTGTAACACAGAAGCTGGCATGATCATTATAAAACTTAAGGAAGTTTGTATTTCCCCTCTGCTTAGAACTTTGCAGTGGCTCTTCATCTCTCTTAGAGTAAAAGCCAAGGCCCTAGGAGGTGCCCAGCTGGTATGGCCCCCACGGCCCTCTGGCACCATTTATTGCCCTTCACCTGATTATTTTCTTCCCTAGAATTTGTCACTGTCTCTCTCTCTATATATAGTATGTCCTCCCTAGAATACTCATCAGTACCACAAGGACAGATAATCGGTCTGTTTTGTTTGCTATTGTGTCCCCAGCACCTATAACAGTGCATTGTAGGTGCTCTGTAAACATGTTGATTGAATGCATGAATGCATGAATGCAGGTAGATAGCAGGTTGCAAATGGGCAGTTCATGGTCCCATTTGTCTGGGCTCTATTCCTATTTCTGCTCTTACTGGTTAAATAATTTGGCAAGTTACTTTATCTCTTTGGGTTTCAGTTTCCTTACCTGTAAAATAAGGATAGTCGTTGTACTTCCCTTGTAGATTTGTGGAAAAGATTAAATGAGTGTAAAGTATTTAGCTTGTGGCACGTTGTTCAAATATGTTAGCTCTTGTTACTAGAGCATCTTCCATGTTTATGGTAGGTCGGTCATTCTCAGTATAGTCCCTGAAAACTTGCCTCAGGATCACCTGGAGCTTATTTAAAATGCAGTTTCCTGGGTTCCAGTCCAGAAATCTGAGAAGAGTCCTGAAAGACGTGTGTTTTTACTAGCTCTCCAGGTGGCTTTTTGCATATGAAAATCTGGGAATTCTATGTTAGACAGAGGAGTGATGGGCAACAGCTAGAGCATGGCAATCCTGAGCACGGGGTCAGGTGAGAATGAGGGGACTCTACCTGTAAGTAATCGGAAGGAGGGGCCTTTCCCTCTCAGTGGTGTGTGTGGTGTGTCTGGAGGTGATGGATGGGACTGGGAAATGGACACTGAGAAGCAAACGGGTCCTCTGGCTGCTGCTGATTTTAAAATGATCTTGTTCTGGGATGAGAGTCGATAGCCATGCCTAATTATTTTCTTGTCATTGGCAGTGGGATGTTCTATGACGGGAACCACACATATCTCATTGAGCCAGAAGAAAATGACACTACTCAAGTAAGTGCTCCTTCTGTTTGTTGTGGCAAATGGAAATGTTTGTGCTGAGAGCTTTTCTCCTCTCCTTTTGTTTCTACTTTATTTCATTTTTATATTGTTTAGGGTTAAGATAGTAAACATATGTACAGATTCTCCTTGACTTATGATGGGTCTGTGTCCTGATAAACCTATCATAAGTTAAAAATATTATAAGTCAAAAATATATTTAATACCCTGATAAATGCATCATAAAGTCAAAAACATGTAAGTTGGGGACTGTCTGTATATTTTAAACTAAATATTGAGTAAGTCAAAACCACAAGTGTTTTTTAAAAAATTTCTTGCCAGGTGTGGTGGCTCACACCTGTAATCCCAGCACTTTTGGAGGCTGAGGCGGGCATGAGGTCGGGAGTTCGAGACCAGCCTGGCCAACTTGGTGAAACCCCATCTCTACTAAAATCCAAAAATTAGCCAGGTGCGGTGGCATGTGCCTATAATCCCAGCTACTTGGGAGGCTAAGGCAGGAGTATTGCTTGAACCTCCTGCCACTGCACTCCAGCCCGGGTGACAGAGAGAGACTCTATCTCCAAAACAAACAAACAAACAAACAGAAAATTTCTTTTGTTTCTTTCTCTTTTATTTTGGAAATATAATACTTTCCCTTTCAGGTGTTCTGAAACCTCTGTTTCCATCTCCACCCTAATGTGTTATGATCTTTCTTAGTCTGACTTGGCTACCATAACAAAATCCTGTAGACTGGGTTGCTTAACCAACAGAAACTTTTATCTTTATCTCAGTACTGGGCATGGAAAGTCCAAGGCACCAGCATGGTTGACATCTAGTGAGGGCTCTTTGCTTGAGTTGCAGACGGCTGCCTTCTCACTGTGTTCTCCCATGGCAGAGAGAGAGAGAGAACTCTGGTTGTCTCCTCTTGTTATAAGGGTTCCAGCTATACTGAATGAGGATCTTACCCTTATGACCTCATTTAAGATTTATCACTCCCTCACAGGCCTTATCTCCAGACAAAGTCATCCTGGGTGCCAGGGTCTCAATATGAGAATTTTGGGGACACACACACATTCAGTCCATAACAGATCAAATTCACAGGTCTGTGATTTTTCACCTCTCCTCTCTTTTCTAGATTCCAGATTTTTCTCTGTTGTCTGTTCCTTTTAAGGCTCTGTGCTGATGAAGTTTAGAGAAACCTGAGTCATCTTAATCCTCTCCCTCACTTTAGCTGAAACATTCATTTCCCACAAATTAGAAGAAGTTGAATTAATATTATAGACTACAGAGAAACATAATACACTTTCATTCTATCTCTGTACGTACAAATGTTCTTCCTTGTATTACACAACATTAGTCAAGCAGAGAGGCAAATCCTTTCAAGAAACATACATGATTTTGTCACCCATAAACCATCTTGTTTGGGAAATTCTCTGTATTGTATATTATTTTATGGGTACCCACTGCTGCCTGTCTTGTCACTTTGCTTGACAGTATGATTTTTTTTAAGATAATATGAAACCTATGACATTCTAATTTTTTTTTTTTTTTAGTAATTGGATAAAGCCAGATGAAATTATATTTGAGTGTTTATTAACTTTTTAGAAGAAAAATATGACTTTTTATCTCTTGCTTTTTAATATAGCTTGTATGACACTTGAATTTCAGAACAGGGTCCACTTTGGACATTTACTTATACCAGGCATCCTGCTCCCCAATACTTTGAAAATTGTTAGCTCTGTAGTCTTTCCCTACCAAAGCTCTCTGACTTTTAAAAGGCTGCAGGAATCCGTGAAAGGAACCAGTAATAAAAAAACATTAAGTCATTTTGCCAAATGTCTTATTTGTCCTTGGGGGAATAAATTCATTCATTTGTTTTCCATTACTATAGGCTTTGGCTTCTCTGTGAAGGCATTTTTCTTCTCATTGGATATTGCTCTGGTGCTGAGAGAATTCAGGAGCGAATAGGAAGGGTTGGGCAATGGTTCATCACCTTTCTAAACCCAGGAGAATGCATAGGCAAGCTGTGGTTCTTTTAAGGGTCTCCAGCTACGTTTGCCTAAGGCTGGAGATAATTCGGTTGTACACGCTTAATCACTGTTACTTGTGTCATTTCAGGAGGATTTCCATTTTCATTCGGTTTACAAATCCAGACTGTTTGAATTTCCCTTGGATGATCTTCCATCTGGTATGATGTTCATATAGTGACTTTTTATTTAAAAAACAACTTCAGTAATTTATTTAATGCCTTAGAACTAATCTATTTGTGGAGTATCATTAGCCCACATCTGCTTTTGACGTGTTTAGAGGGAGAGCCAAGTCACATCAAGAGGGAGAATGAAATGCAAACTGGCCTCACAAATGAGTTTGGAAAGATGTGGAGGAAAACTTAAAAAAAATTTTAAATTGCAAATAAGGCACTAAAGGAGAAACAAGATTAGAGCCACAATTGGTCTGTGAGACAAAGTACATGCAAATTCATTCTTGGTGAAATACTGGTCTTGTAAACATAGGGATGAACTCTTAATCATTTCCCTATTTATTGTTTTCCTTGTCTCTTTTTTGCTCTAGCATTTTAAGAAAGAACCATTATAGGTTAACTTTTGTTATCATTATGTGCTATTTGTGAAATTAGTCTTTTCTTCTCATCTACACTGAAATGGACCTAGGTTAATTTTAAGAGTGTTTGTCTCCCAAGATTACTTACGATTTACTATAATAAGTTAGAAGAAAACAAGAAATAGACAAATGTCAAAAATACAAATTTTGTGAAATATTTTCAAAAGTAAGCTTATTTATTTTAGGTCGAATAAATGGACCTAGCAACCTATGTTGCTTCTAGAGTTGCTTCCAAGTCTTCACATGACAAGAAGGGCGGTGCATGCATACTTTGCCTTCCTTAGTGGAGCAGTGATTATGTAGGGTACGTTTCTCTTTGGCTGTGCTGGACTCATTTATTTTCTCCTGAAGATAGACAGCACTCGGAATATCTTTATTCAGAAGATATCTGGATATCTGGTATGGAGATGCTTCCTCCCCTATTTAGTGGACCTTATTTAATTTAATTTAATTTAATTAATTAATTTATTTTTTGTTTTGTTTTGTTTTGTTTTTGAGACAAAGTCTTGCTCTATCGCCCAGGCTGGAATGCAGTAGCGCGACCTCAGCTCACTACAACCTCAGCCTCCTGGGTTCAAGCAATTCTTCTGCCTCAGCCTCCCGAGTAGTTGGGACTACAGGCATGCACCACTATGCCTGGCTAATTTTTGTATTTTTAGTAGAGACAGGATTTCACCATATTGAGTAGACTGGTCTCGAACTCCTGACCTCGTGATCCACCTGCCTCGGCCTCCCAAAGTGCCAGGTTTACAGTTGTGAGCCACCATGGCCAGCCTGATTATTTTAATTTTTAATCTCATTTTAAGCTTTGCAGCAGCCTTGTAAGATTAATGTTATTCCCGGTTTGTAGATGAAGAAACAGAGCTCAGCTAGTTTGTCTTTTCCAGGGTCCCACAGCTAAGTTGAATTATGACACTATGAAAATGTACTATGGTAGAGAATCACAGAGGGAAATGGAAAAATCGCCAGCCTGAGAGTAATCCTAAACTAATGCTTAGAAAATCACTTAGAAGTTTACATTGTCCCTTCATCAGAAAATGAAATAAATGTTTCCTAATGTTCCTTTCTCTCTGACATAAGTTTTTAACTCCTTATCCTCCTGTAATTTCCCTAAAGAGAATGAACATTCTCTCCCCTTCTTTCCTGTTGCCAGAGGGAGAGAAGATTTAATAGAATTTACTATTTTGAAAAATTTTCAAATGGGAATATAGATGCTCTTACCTCTCACAGACTTTTTAGACGGTTCTTTCAGTGGTCTTATAAAACTTTTTACAATCCCTATTCTGATAAGAAAATAAATCATGACTAGCTGTGTGGGAATAAAGCTATAATTTAATGGGTATTACTGGAAGCAGTCAACATTAATTAATATTTAAAGTAACAAATAAAGATTTTCCCCTAAAGACTTGATTGTAGGCTTGCTAGGATTTTTTTTTTTTTTTTTTTTTTTTCTGAGGAAATTGTTCAGGGTTTCTTTCTAGCAGAAACTTTGATGGTGACTTGGCAGTTTTGCTGTTATTAAAATGATTTTTAGACATATTCTTTGAAAACTCAGGTCTGTTTCAATTAGTTTCTAGTTTTCCTCATCAGAAGTTGGCACTGTCAATTTTGAGAGAGTTTTGTCTCCCAACATTACTTATGATTTACTGTGATAAATTAAAAGAAAACAAGAAATAGACAAATAAATGTCACAACTACAATTTCTGTGAAATAGTCTCAAAAGTAAGCTTATTTATTTTAGATTGCATAAAGTTTAACTGGATTATAGATTATCAGCATCATCATCTTGTTATGTTTTGTGTATTTCCCAGAGATAGAAATAAGATCAGCTGTTCCCCAAACTTGTTGGACTGTGGAACGTTTCCTTTACATGGCATGCATGTGTCTCAGGACTAGTGTTTCTGAGAACATATTCTGGGAAAATCCTATTTCCTATGGATGCCTATGCACCCAGTTAAAAAAATATGCAATGAAATATAAAAGTCTTGTGTACTATTCAATAAATTTTTACATACATACACTCTTGTTGAGAGAGAGAGCATTTCTGTTACCCCAATAACTTCCTTTGTACCCTCTGTAGTCGGTGCCTCCCACCTCTGCCGTTTCTTTTGTCTGTTGTAGAACTTTATACAGATGGAATCATGTACTATTTGCAGCTTCTTTTGCTTAGCACATGCCTATGAGGTTTATGTTGTCAAAAGTAGCAATGGTTCATTCTTTTAAATTATTGAATATATTGTGTCCTATGAATATGCCACTTGTTTTCTGCAGGGGGATGGGTTCTTGCACTGTTGCCCAGGCTGGAGTGCAATGGTGCCATCTCGGCTCACTGCAGCCTCCGCCCCCTGGGTTCAAGCAATTCTCCTGCCTCAGGCTCCCAAGTAGCTGGGGTTACAGGCGTACGCTACCATGCTTGGCTAATTTTTGTATTTTTAGTAGAGACAGGGTTTTACCATGTTGGTTAGGCTGGTCTCAAATTCCTGACCTTGGGTGATCCACCCGCCTTGGCCTCCCAAAGTGCTGGGATTCTGGCCTGAGCCACCGCGCCTGGCCTGTACCACAATTTTTAATCTATTAAGTTGATGGACATTTGGGTTGTTTCTGGTTTTTGACTATTATGAGAAAAGCAACTATGCACGTTCTTATACAAGTCTTTTCTGTGGGCACATATTTTCATTTCTTTGGTAAACACCAAGGAATACATTTGCTGGGCCGTAGGGTAGGTACATGTTTAACTGTGTTGAAAGTGTCCTCAAACTTTAGCATGCATCAGAATCATCTGGAGGACCGGTAACTACAGATTGCTGGCCCTATCTTGAGAGTTTTAAATCAGTATATCTTGGGTGGGTTTGGAGAATTTGCATTTCCAGTACTTCCCAGGTGATGTTAATGCTGCTGGTGCTGGAATCACACTTTGAGAACAACCGTTTTATGAGGAATTGCTGAAACCTTTTTCCAAAGTGGGTACACAAAGTGGTATACTTGCGTCAGCACTCTGAGAGTTTTAATTGTTCCACATCTTGACCAACATCTGCTCTGTTATTCTTTAATTTTAGCTGTTCTAGTGTATTTGGTGCTATCTCACTTTGGTTTAAATTTGCATTTTTCTTGTGATTAATGATGTGTAGTATATATACTTATTTGCCACTAATCAGAATTTCTGTCTTTTTGTTGTTAAGTTGTAGGAGTACTTACATATTCTAGATAGAAGGCCTTTGCCAAATATGCCTTATGAATATCTTTTCCCCAGTCTTTGGTTTGCTCATTTACTTACTTAATGGCATCTTGTGATGAACAGATGTTTTAAATTTTGTGAAGTTTAACATTAGTTTTTATCGTTATTGCTTTCTCTATGCTAAGTAATTTTTGCTAGCTCCCAAGTTTTGAAGATATTATCTGGTGTTTTCTTCTAAAAACTCTATAGTTTTATTTTTTATGTTTAGATCTAGGATCCTCTTCAAATTACATTTTGTTCATGGTGAAAAGTAGGAGTTAAGTTTTATTTTATTATTTTTTATGTGAATATACAATTATTCTAATACCATTTTTTGGAAAGAGTTTCCTTTCCTTTTATCAATGAATTGTTTTGATGCCTTTGTCAAAAAGTATTAATATGAGTCAATTTCGGCCGGGCACAGTGGCTCAAGCCTGTAATCCCAGCACTTTGGGAGGCCGAGATGGGCGCATCACGAGGTCAGGAGATCGAGACCATCCTGGCTAACCTGGTGAAACCCCGTCTCTACTAAAAAATACAAAAAACTAGCCGGGCGAGGTGGCGGGCACCTGTAGTCCCAGCTACTCAGGAGGCTGAGGCAGGAAAATGGCGTAAACCCGGGAGGCGGAGCTTGCAGTGAACTGAGATCGGACCACTGCACTCCAGCCTGGGTGACAGAGCGAGACTCTGTCTTAAAAAAAAAAAAAAATGAGTCAATTTCTTGACTCTTACTTTATTTGGCTATGCTTATCATACTTTGTTTTGCTTACTGTGGCTTTATATAAGTTTTGAAATCAAATAACATAAATCCTCCAATTCTGTTTTTTTCCCCCCAAAATTCTGGCTATTCTGGGCCCTTCACATTTCCCTACAAATTTTAGAAACTACTTGTCAATTTCTATAATTCTGAGATTTTTATTAGAATTGTATTAAAAGTATGGATTAATGGGGAAAAACAACATATTATTAGTAGTGAGTCTAAAATTTCTTTCAGTATTTGGTCATTTTTAGTGTAGATGTTGTATTAGTTATTATCTATTGCTTATCTATTGTATTATCTATTGCTGTGTAACAAATTACTCTAAAACCTAGTGGCTTTAATAAACAAACATTATTATCTCATGATTTCTGAGAATCAGGAACCTGGGTGTGGTTTAGCTGGGTGCCTCTGGCCCACAGTGTCGTGAGTTTGTAGCGTAACTGTCAGCTGGGACTCCAGTTTCATTTGAAGGCTCAACTGGGGAGGATTCGCTTCTGAGCTCGCTAATATGATTGTTGTGAGGCCTCAGTACCTCACCACATGGGCCTCTCCACAGGGCTGCCCCCCCACCAACCTGGTAGCTAACTTGTTCTAGGAGAGAGTGAGAGACCAAGAGAAGAGAGAGAATGAGGCACGATACCTAAGATGGAAGCTACAGTCTTTTTGTTAACCTGATCTCAAAAGCAACATCTGATCACTCTTGCTGCATAGTATTTATTAGAAATGAGTCACAGGGTCCAGCCTTCTTTCAAGGGAATGAGATTATACAGTGGCATTGTATAGTTATCTATTGCTGAGGAATACATTTTTATTATGTACAGAAAAATTAGAAAGTAGCTGAGTAATAAATTACCACAAAATGCACCTCTTAAGACAATATACACTTATTATCTCATAGTTTCTGTGGATCAGGAGTCCAAGAATGGCTTTGATGGGTTCTCTGCTTCAGTGGCCCTCACAGGCTGCAGTCAAGGTGTTTGCTAGGACTTCGTCTCGTCTCAAGGCTCAACTGTGGAATGATATGCAATGGTTGTTGGCAGAATTCAGTTCTTTTTAGCCTCGTAGACCAAGGGCCTTGGTTTCTTGCTGGCTTTGGCTGATGGTTACTCTTTTTCTCACATGGGCCTCTCCATAGGGCAGCTCACAACACTGGTGCTCGCGTAATGAAAGCCGGTAAGGAAGAGTCTCTAGCAAGATGAGTTACAATCTTACATAATGTTTTCTGGAGAAATGACCTTTGCTGTATTCCATTGGTTGGAAGCAAGTTACAGGTTTTACTTACACTCAGAGAGAGGGCATTACACAAGGGCGTGAGTACCAGGAGGTGGAGACTATTAGAGGTCATCTTAAAGTTTGTCAAATTCTTCTCTTTGGCCCTCAGTGATTCCTGTCTCTTTTACCTACAAAATACATTCTCTTCCTTTCTAGGTCTCTAAGAGTTTCATTCTGTAATAGCATCTGCTCTAAGTCTAGAATCTCATTATCGAAATCAGGTCCAGGTGTGGATGAGGGTCGTTGGGTGTAATTTCTCTTAATCCTTCTGTATGTAAAACTGAAGAGACAAGTTATCTGCCCTTGTACTCCCAGGATCCAGTAATGGGCCAGCTATAGACATTCCCTTACAAAAGAGGGAACATTTGAGAAACAAGAAAGACACTGACATTGCAGTTCTGAAATTCTGCTGGGCAAATGTTGACCCTTTTTGATTGGGTTTCAAGGCCTGGAAATAATTCTCCATGACTCTTGGCTCTATGTTCTCAGCTCTTGATTCTGCTCATCCCTCCTTTTCTATGAAAGGTAGTACATATTTGCAGCTGAGTAGTTTTATCAGTCTGCTATTCTAGTTTGCTAAGAGTTTTTATCCAGAATAGGTGTTGAATTTTGTCAAATGCTTTTCTATGTCTATTGAGATGATCATATGATTTTCTCCTTTAATCTGTTAATGTGATGAATTGTATAAATTGATGTTTTGAATATGAAACTAATTTGCATTCTCAAATGGGCCCCAGTTGGTTATGGTAGATTATATTTTTGTGTATTACTGGGTTTGATTTGACTATGTTTTGTTAAACATTTTTAATGTATAGGTTCAGAAAGCATATTGGACTCTAGTTTTCTTTTCTGGTTTTAGTACCAGGGTTTTGCTGGTCTTACAAGATGTGTTAGGAAAAGTTTCCGACTCTTTTTTCTTTTTTAAGTTTGTGTAAAAGTGGTATTATTTCTTCCTTTAATGTTTGGTAGAATTCATCAGTGAAGTCATCTTGCCTTGCAGTTTTCTTGGAGAGTTTAATTAAGAATTAAAGTTATTTAATAGATACAGGATTATTCAGATTATCTACATATACACATGTTCAAGGAATTTCATCTAAATTAACAAATTTATTGGCATAAAGCTCTTCATAATATCCTCATATTATCTTTTTAATATCTATAGAATCTGTAGTGATTTGCTTTCTTTATTGGTCAAGTCCTGCTGATCAATTTTATTGATTTTTGTTTTTAAGTTTTTAGTCTCACTTTTTTCTATTTGATTTGTGTTTAATTTGCTCTTATTTTTCTGGGCTGTTAAGGTGGAAGGTTAGATCATAATTTAAACTTTTTTTTTCTTTTCTAACATAACCACTTAAAGCTATGCATTTCCCTTCAAGCACTAAATGCCTTACCTGCATCCTTCATATTTTGACTTGTCGTATTTTTATTTACTTTAGGTCAAAACATTTTCTAAATTACCAGGTGATTTCTTCGTTGTCCAATGGGTTATTTAGAAATGTAGAGCTTAGTATGGAAATACTTGGTTATTTTGTTCCAAGCACCTTTTTATTATAGATTTTTTAATTTAATAGAATTGCAGTAAGAGAAAATACTCTGTGTCATTTCATTTTCTTTAAATAAAATTTATTGGGACTTGCTTTATGATCTATGATATTGCCTGTCTTGGTGAATGTTTCATGTGTTCTTGAAAAGGATATGTATTCTTCAATTATTGGGTAAAGTGTTAAAAATGCCAACTTAGTTAAATTGGTTAATAGTATAGTCTTCTGTGTCCATATGATTCTGTTTGCTTTTTTTTTTCTTTCAATTACTGAGGGAGGATTGTTGAAATCCTTAACTGTAACTTTGAATTTGTCTATTTCTCCTTTCAGGTCTGTCACTTTCTGCTTTATGTATTTTGAAACTCTGTTATTAGGTGAATAAACATTTAGGAGCATTGTGTCTTTTTGATGAATCAACCCATTTATAATTAGGAAATAGTTTCCTTTCTCCTAGGTACTTATTGTCCTGAAGTTACATTGTCTGATATTAATATTTCCTTCACAGTTCTCTTGTGATTAATGTTTGTAAGGTGTATCCTCTTCCATACTTTAAATTTAAAGTGCCCCTCTTCTAAACAGCATATAGTTAAGTCTTGCATTAAAAAAAAAATCCAGTCTGGCAATCTTTGCCTTTTAGGCACAACATTTAGTCTATTTACATTTAATTATTGATATGAGATGGGTTACTTTTGTAATCTTGTTTTTCTGTTTTTCCTGTTAGTTTTTTTTTTTTAATTATAAAAGATAACTTATTCCGTTTCTCAGCAAATCCCTTGTATGCCCAGGCCATAGCATTCTGAAAAATGACATGGTGGGAGAATATTTGAACATGAAATAAAGAGAGAATATTAATTTCCTTGCCCTGATTTTATTATTCAGCTTCTTGGTCACAGATTTCTCTGACCATTATTATCTCTCCTTTATGAACAGTATCCAAAAATAATGATAATGGTTTACCTTGAGTGTTTTATAGCATTATTCCTATAATAAGTCCCTTCAGGTTGTTCAGTCATCAAAGTTTTAGGAAATCTGTACCCTAGGGAAAGATTGCAACTTTCCATTCACTTTGTAGAACAATCCTCCCTTGTAAATAACCTAATCTTATATTCAGAGATGAATCTATGTGCATAAACAGTTGATGTATGATTTTCACATCTGCTACCAAGAGCAGATAAAGCCTGAGATTAATTTGGTTATGGGCAAAGAAGAATGTAAATTAATTGGAAAAAATTAACTCAAAACTTTGGTGTCCTGTAACAATTTCTTAATAAATTATGAACTCAGGAATGTGTGATTATTTTTTCTTCTTCTTATTGCTCGTCTTCTTTCTTTTGCTGCCTCAAGAAGGTTAGTAATGGAAGTGAAAGTTGAGTTGGCTGTTTAGAAGATTCCTAGTAAATAATGTAATGATATTTATAGGAGAAATATGAAATTTTTTTGAAGTAAATTAGAACAGAAATAATGTTCTATATTTTGCAAATTATATTCATCTTTTAAATGTTTATTTAGTATTAATATAGTAAATTAATGTTTAGTATTGACATACTAAATGTTTTGTGTGATCATTAAGTACAGCGTTATACATTATAAAATTCATAAGAAGGAAGGGCAGGTAAAACTTTACCCTGTATTGAAGAAATATGACAAATTCACTAAGTTAAGTTAAATTTAATTTCCTTTTAGAATTTCAACAAGTAAACATTACTCCACCAAAATTTGTTTTGAAGCCAAGACCAAAAAGGAGTAAACGGCAGGTATGTATTCACAGTGGTATGTCGTGTTATTTTAAAACAATTGTCAACTGCCAATCATTTTAATCTACAGTAAGTCTGTGTGAGAGGGTGAGTATTAGTTTGGGAATTTGTCAGGCTGTGGTAAACCGTAAGGGTGACAGATCTGAAGAAGCAGTAGAAAGGGGAACCATGTTATTTCACAGATGCAAAAAGGATTCAAGACAGTGGTGATAATATGTTTCTTCATCATATTATGGGTTATGAGGCTCCTGCTTGTGGCATCTCAGGTTCTTTCTACAATAGGCTTCTTTCCTTGCCCAGATATGTACCACATTGTGGAATCCACTTGTATGGTTTATATCCTTGTATTTATTCCTTGAATATAACCCCTTAGGAATGAATCAATCCAGTTGTGAAGCCACAAAATGCTTTTGTCTCACTTGAGTAATCTTTGGAGTCCAGGATATAAAATTAGGTCACGGGCTTTATGATTGTTCCACTGGATATTGGACTGGGTAATAATAACTGTTGATATGGTGCTTTAAACCAAATGAAGTTGGTACTATTATTCACCTTTCACTGAAAGAAAAATGATGACTCTGACATGAGAAAATGACTTGCTCAAATCACAGAGCTGGCAAGTAGTTTAGAAAAGTTAAGAGTTGTGGCCATCAGAATCAAGATATCACCACTGTGGTGGTGTGGGCAGGGGAGGTGGCCTCCTATGAAGGAAATAGATCTCTAGTAAGATCAAGAAGTTGAAGGAACCAGGTGTCTTCTTTTTATTACCTTGAAATAAAATACATGTTTACAGACAGATTTTTATTGTGAATAATTATTGCTAAATCTTATTGAATACTATTGAATGCTTACCTTGTCAAATTCTTATAATAGGGTCTATTATAAGAATTTTAACTATATTAACACATGTAACCCTCAAAAACCTTAAGAGGAAGGTGTTATCACAGGTTAAGTACACCTTTTCCAAAATGCTTGGGACCAGAAGTGTTGCAGATTTTGATTTGTGTATGTGTGTGTGGCGGGTGGGGGGGTAGATTTCAGAATATTTACATTATACTTAGTGATTCAGCATCCCTAATTCAAAAATTAGAAATCTGAAGTGCTCTAGTGAGCATTTCTTTTGAGTGTCATATTGGTGCTCAAAAAGTTTTTCATTTTGGAGCATTTGGAGTTTTGGATTTTTAGATGAGAGATATTCAACCTATAATATCCTCATTTTACTGATAAGGACATTGAAGATAAGAGAATCAAGAAACTTGCCCAAAGCCACATAGGGTGACTCTGGTGGAGTTGGGATTCTGACCTAGGAAGTCTGGTCTCAGAGAGGTGCTTATAACCACATATACGCCATATATTGCCTCTCAGACCCATGTGTTCCATGAATTACTACTACGACCTTTATAAATGTTGTGAATGTTTATATATGTATATATACACACACACACATATACACACACATATGTACTCATATATATGATTATGTATAAACTCATATATATAGGTAGAGACATATTTATCTTGAGGCCCAGTTAGATAAAATGATTACCATCAGGATTTAATGTGAAATTATTGTTTTTGAATTATAGACTGAAAGAATAGGACAATATTCTAGAAAGCTAGCTGTAATAGATAACTCAAGACAGCCTGGGAGTTCTCAAAGCTATTCTAACAAAGACCCCATGTCATTTGGGGATCCTCTGAACCATCCTAGATGAAGGCACGTGACTCATCCCAGTTTGGAGATTAAATAATAAAAGTGCCAATCACTCCATTCCCTGTACCCTCTCAGAGATCCTCAGAGGACCTTAAACCCAAAAGAATGCTCTTCATATGTTCCTATTTTCAAGATAGACTGTTAAATAAAATTGCTGGATGCACAAAGGAGTGAAATAAACGGAATTACAAAATAAAGGATATATTCACATTTAGTTTTATATGCATAAATATTTTTGGAAGGAACCAGTAACTTGCTGTATCCATTGTGGGGGAAGGACTAGGAACTGAGTAGGTGGAGAATAGAGGTGAGAGGAAGATATTCGTCTTCTGTTCTTTTATACTTCTTAAATTTTCTGAGCCATGTTAATTTATTACCAACTCAGAAACTAAACAAATTGATGAAAACATTTTTTTAATGCTGAAGGAATAAAAAGGGAAAATTTTGTTTTGTCAGTTTCCTCCATATTTTTTAGGTTTTCACAGCCACGTTTAGAGGGCTGAATTAGGTGCTGTTTCCTTTCCTGTGTTACAGCTTCGTCGATATCCTCGAAATGTAGAAGAAGAAACCAAATACATTGAACTGATGATTGTGAATGATCACCTTATGGTAGGATTTGCTGTTGTTTTTAAGCCTGTTCGTGCCTAGGGTAAAACTGGTGAGTGTAAAAATATGTTTAGAAAAAACAAGAAGCCCATCAAGCTGTAACCTGGAGAAGGTATTTGTATAATCAAATGTATTTGTTAACTAGCAACAACCTGCAATTAGGAAATATTCATAGGTGGAAATAACTAGCAGTAATTTTTGAGTTTTCAAAAATACTTTGTGACTCAGTATCAACTTCTGAATTTGCTTGGTTAGTAGAGGTGCTAATATTTGAATCTCCACTTACTAAAATGACAAGGTTTAAAAAAACGGAAATTCCATTATATATTGAAAAAGTGAGGCACCAATTATGTGACATTTTAGTTTGCAAGGTACAACTTTATCTTAATAAAAGAAAAGCAATTTTTCTATTTTGGTGTTACTGTGCAGAAATCATATGCAAATGCTTACATAGCTAACCAGTGAAGATTCTTAAGATAAGAACTTGACAAAATTTTCATGTTGTTGAATAAAATTATTTTGACCCATAGTGTTTATATTCAGTTAATGGGCATATTGCAGGCAGTATGATTACATTCATAGCACAACAGTGAGTTATAATGCTAATTGTTCCATGTAACCAAAGTTTTAAACTAAAAATGTTTAATGATGCATATTACCGAATTTTACTTAAGTTCAGGTACAAGTGCATTTTACTTTAACTACTTATTTGAGGAAAAGATTATCATTTATTTATGTATGATTAAATACATAATTTAGATCTTAATTATTATGGTTGCTAATAATAATAATCGCAACATAATCAGGATTGAGTGCTGCTTCCTTGTTCAAGCTAGGTCTAAGTTTTATCTTTCCACCTATTTGAATCCAGTGAATGTTACTGTTCTCCAGGACTTTTATAAAATAAGTTACAACAACATATATTTTGAGCATTTTAGATAGTCACAAATTTAGATATCCATAGACGTCTGTAGACATATACCATAAGTGAAATGAACCAGGTATAAGACAGTATAGGTGGGTGAGGCCTGTGGTGAAAAGAGTGGTGCGCGGCCTGGCTAGGGGGAGCAACTGCCTCTCAGTGTTTGCCAGTTATTACCAGGTGGGAATGCTAATTTTAACTGAAGCCAGAAATTGGATTTTACATGGTATTTCCTGATTTTTAAAACACATTTGAGACTAATCAAAGATCTATGTGATCCACATCTGCCCTGTGTGCCACCTTGTTGTGACCTTTATCTTAGAGCTTTCCTCTTCCTGAATAAGTCTTATAGAACTTTTCAATTTGTATACTTTTAGCAGTGTTCACATCCACTTTACTGTGTATACCCCTACTTAGATTTGTATGTCTTGCAATTCATAGACAACTTTCATATGTTTTATCATTTTGAATAACAATGCCGATAAAAATAAATCTATGAAATGGATGGATTGGATATTTTTTACTTCATCTCCCAGATTAATAAATTGAGGCCTCAATCCTCTAAGAGCCTTGTCTCAGGCAACACAGCAGATAAAGAACTTGATCTCAACTGACTCTGACATTTTTTTACAGAAAGCACATTTTTACAGAAAAGATTTTTTTTTACATTTGTAGGGATCTTTCAATTGCACCATGTTTTCTCTGATGAGATGGTTGTTTTCTGATCACTTTGGAAGACCTTCACTTTTTTTCTTTTGCTTTCAGTTTAAAAAACATCGGCTTTCCGTTGTATATACCAATACCTATGCGAAGTCTGTGGTGAACATAGCAGACTTAGTAAGTATCAACCCAGTCCATTATTGCCCTAGAAGAATCTTATTTCCTAATTGCTAATAGAATGGATAATATGATTCTTATAGTTTCACTGCTCTATGTTGCACTTCAACCAAGGTGTCTAGTAAGTCCCAGGTGACCTTGCAATAGACTTTATTGACTTTGATGTCTGGCTGGGAAGAGGAACTGGTCGAAATTATCCATAGATATGCCTGAAATTCCATCCTGTGTTTTTCACCCTGTAAAAACAGAGGTTGTGTCATACCCCTAACAAAGATATTCACAGTGACTTATAATGACGGAGAAGCAGTACAACAGCTGTACCTTTTTCAAGAGTGCCTGGTGCTGTGGCAGTGATACAACTAAATAATTCCACTATACCTCCATACTTCCCAAATCTTCCCTTGACGAGGCTGTGCTAGTACCTTCTTCACAAGTCTAATCAGAGCCAGTCAGGTTGTATATAAATTATTTCTTTGGAGAGTCGTCATTGCTCCATTTTTGGCTAAGGGAACTCAAGCATGCATGAATTCTTTTTCCAGGATACCAGAAAACAGATTCAGGTGGAACTTTGAATAGGGTGCAAGTATTCGTCAAAAGGGACCTTTTGTTTCCAAAAAGTGCTCTGTTCTTTGGGTATTAGTCAACAATTTCAGTCTCAGTTACTCAAGGGAAATGCATGTAAATTAGAAAGTTATCTCGCTTTAACTAAAACTCAAAAGAATTTTCCATGAAAGGAGTTTTGTAGTCCTGTTCATAAACTGTTTGATTTTACCACATATACAACTGATGTGTTCATTTTATTAATATACTAGATATATAAAGACCAACTTAAGACCAGGATAGTATTGGTTGCTGTGGAAACCTGGGCGACTGACAACAAGTTTGCCATATCTGCAAATCCATTGATCACCCTACGTGAGTTTATGAAATACAGGAGGGATTTTATCAAAGAGAAAAGTGATGCAGTACACCTTTTTTCGTACGTAACTTCTGTAATGATGTATTACTTTTTCTGATTTCATGTTAAATGCTTTATTGTGACTGAAATGTATCCTTTCTGCTACATAACACAATTAGGATTTGACATGGCAGATGGCAGATAGATTTGGAAAAAGTTTTAAAGTATAGATTGTTTCAAATTGCCATGAAAGTGTAAAAGTTTTAATTTTGAGTTATTTTATTACTTAATATTTGTTTTATTTAATTTTTCAAGATGTTTAAATAGAGCATTTACTGAGTAAAAATACTGCTAATACTCATATATAGTATTCTGAACTGCAGATAAATTATATTCTTTAAAGTTACTGTCTTTTAAATGTTAATGTTTTCTCTGTTTTTGGTTCTAAGATGAGAGCTTAGTATTTCTGGAATTTATTTTTACTTTTTTCTCACTCTTATGTTCTTTTTTTGATAGCATGCATATTTGACGTAATAGCAAATTATATATAGTAGAATTTTAAAAATCTATCATCTAAAGTCAGAACTGTTGAAGAAAGTTATAAAAGGAAGAAAGATATATTTTGGGGTAACTTTATATATAATTTCAAATTTAGAGAAAAGTTGCAAGAATACTACAAGGAAATTGCATATGCCCTCTATTCAGATTCATCAGTTATTCACATTTTCCCCCATTTGTTTCATAATTTTCTTTTTTTCTTTTTTCTTTTTTTTTTGAGACGGAATCTCGCTGTCACCCAGGCTGGAGTACAGTGGCCAGATCTCAGCTCACTGCAAGCTCCGCCTCCTGGGTTCACACCATTCTCCTGCCTCAGCCTCCCGAGTAGCTGAGACTACAGGCGCCGGCCACCATGCCCGGCTAGTTTTTGTATTTTTTTTTTTTTAGTAGAGACGGGGTTTCACCGTGTTAGCCAGGATGGTCTCGATCTCCTGACCTTGTGATCCGCCCGTCTCGGCCTCCCAAAGTGCTGGGATTACAGGCTTGAGCCACCGCGCCCGGCCTGTTTCATAATTTTCTTCCATTCTCCCTCCCTTCCTTCCATTCATCCATCCTTCAGATTTTTTGTTTGTTTTTGTTTTTTTTTTTCCTGAACCTTTTGAAAGTAAGTTGAAGACACTTACTGGGGATTTATTATTAAATAGTATATATTCTCTAAGAGTAAAAAGACATTCTCTTATATAACCACAGTAAATTATTGAAACTGGAAAATTTAACATAAACAATACTCTTATGTAATCCATTGGTCTATATTCAAATTTCACCAATTACCTCAATAATGTCTTTTATAGCTAATTTTCCCCATCCAAATCCAATCCAGGATCACACATTGCATTTAATCATCATGTCTCTTTAGTCTCCTTTAATCTGAAAGATTTCCTCAGTTTTCTTTTGTCTATTTTGAGTTTAATACTTTTGGAGAGTATAGGCCAATTATTTTATTGACTGTTCCTCATGGGAATGCCTGATGTTAAGTTATGTATTTTTGGCAGAAATACCAGAGAAGTGATTTTGTGTCTTTCTCAGAGTACATCATATCAGCCAATTATTTTTTAATAGATATACTTCAATTTAAGATATTTATTAATCTTGTGAGAAAACATCCCTCATAAACCTTTGTCTTTGGTTACGTGTATAAACAATTTTCACATTCTTCCCTTGCAGCATGAATATATTGTATAGAAATCTTATGTATATTGAGAAAATAAATGTGGTAAACTAATAATGAGAGGTGCTATGATGTTTGAACTGTGAACAGTAAGCATTTTTCATTTCCTTTTCTAAAAGGGGAAGTCAATTTGAGAGTAGCCGGAGCGGGGCAGCTTATATTGGTGGGATTTGCTCGTTGCTGAAAGGAGGAGGCGTGAATGAAGTAGGTGTGAACATCTGTACAATACAAAGTGGTATGATGGCTGAAAATGTTTTCCTCGTACTTAAGAGAGAATTTCTCAGTATTCACATACTCCAGATGTTAGATTGCTATATTACAAATCAATATGGCGGCCTGTCACAATGGCTTATTCCTGTAATTCCAGCACTTTGGGAGGCTGAGGTGGACAGATTGCTTGAGATGAGGAGTTTGAGACAAGCCTGGGTAACATGGCAAAACCCCATCTTTATCAAAAATACAAAAATAGTAGCGTGTATCTGTAGCCCCAGCTACTGGGGAGGCTGAAGTGGGAGGATGGCTTGAGCCTGGGAGGCAGAGGTTTTATTGGGCCCAGATTGCACCACTGCACTCCAGCCTGGGCAACAGAGTGAGACCCTGTCTCTAAATAAGTAAGTAAGTAAGTAAATAAATAAATAAATAAAATAAAAAATTAAATAAAAAACTAATATGGTTACTATAAGTGACCA
>NW_012119254.1:742371-751052 GCF_000951035.1 Colobus angolensis palliatus | reverse complement strand
AACAGAGTGAGACCCTGTCTCTAAATAAGTAAGTAAGTAAATAAATAAATAAATAAATAAAATAAAAAATTAAATAAAAAACTAATATGGTTACTATAAGTGACCAGAGAACAGACTGGGGAAATACTGGGAGATAATATGTGATAATTATTATATATTCATGTTATACTTGGAATAATTTCCAGATTAAGCTACTTACAGATTACATTGAGAGAATCTTTACCTTTACCTTCATTGAAAATAAGGCCCTATTATTCACTTTGAATGATTTTCCAGGGAATTGAATAATTCCCTGAAGCATCAGGTTGTCACCTAACAAACCCAACTGGATATTTTTTCCTTAGTATTTAACAGATTTGGGGATAAGAAAAATAGAGTAGGTTTTCCAAAGGGTTTCTCTTACTCCTAAGGCCCTAAACCTATTAGAGATGATCGAAAAGAAAATACTTGTATCTTTAAGAGGCTACAAATTGAAAAATATATCCTCAGTTCTTCTTAACTTTCTGTTGGCCAAAGATTGTCACTACCTCCTGTTACTCATTTCCTTTGTTTTCTGAAGCTACATTCTATTCCACTTGAGGGGAATTTCAGGATTACAAGTGGACACAAAGATGAACAAGTTCTAAAAACAATTACCGATTTAATTTTATTTTGTATTATCCAAAAGACTGATTTAATTATATACCAATATTGAATTTTTCAAGAATGTCACTGGTGAAATTTGGACTCAGATATACATTTCCAAAACCCAAAAGCTGTGATTATTTCCTGACATCTAGTATACCCTGTAAGACCTAATCAAACATGGATTTTTGTTTCTTACCACTTTTTCCCAAATGCATATTCAGTGTTGGCTACAGTGTGTTTAGCCTCTGCTAAAGAAATTGCTTAGAAATTACTTACTTTCAGCGATATTGTGACATTTTTCTCTGGTTCTTTTTCAGTGACAAGTTGGATTTATATATATTTTATTTTTGTTTTTGTTTTTGTTTTTCAGTTTGGGAAAACTGATGTAATGGCTGTTACACTTGCCCAGTCATTAGCCCATAATATTGGTATTATCTCAGACAAAAGAAAGTTAGCAAGCGGTAAGTTTAGTGCATGTGTGGTTAGCTGTATTTAAAATAGACTATTTGTAAAATATTTTGGAGTGTAAAATTTTTTGATTTAGTTGCTTGATGAAAAGAATTTGAATGGTAGTAAAAGATAAAAGATAAACAGCACAAACTGTTGTTTTCCAAAGTAATACAAAGAAATATTTACATTATAGGTGGAAATTTCTATGCCTATAGTGAACTTTAAAGCCATGTGATAATAAATTCAAGCTGAATTTAACCTTATAAGGGAAAAAATAAGCCCAGTTTGTTCATCATAAATGTTTAGTAGAGAATTCTAGGCATATAGGTTTCAGACATACTGTTTTTTTATGTTTTATTTAAAACATCTCTGAACGTGGCCACAGACGTAGAATTTCCCTGTCAGGATCAGACCTGATAAAAAGCTTAGTTAATAAATGGACCTAGTAAAATATGCTAGGTTTGGTATCTATGAACAATGTCTTTTCTCAAGTAGGTAAAGTCACTTTACCCTGAATGGTCAAATACTATGTGTTTACCATTAAAATTTGATTATTTCCATTTTTATTTTAGTAACAAACGTTGTAAGTATTTTTATAATCTGGAATCCCAGCACTTTGGGAGGCTGAAGCAGGTGGATCACCTGAGGTTAGGAGTTTGAGACCAGCCTTGCCAACATGGTAAAACCCTATCTCTACTAAAAATACAAAAATTAGCCAGGTGTGGTGGCAGGTTCTTGTAGTACTAGCTACTCGGGAGACTGAGGTAAGAGAATCACTTGAACCCAGGAGGCGGAGGTTGCAGTGAGCCAAGATTGTGCCATTACACTTCAGCCTGGGCCACAGAGCGAGACTCCATCTCAAAAAAAAAAAAAAAAGCTATTACCATTTATAGAGCACTTATTATATGCCAGATGATTGAGTGCTGGTATTACTTCCATTTAGATACTCATTTAATTTTCCAGATAATTCTACAGAGCACCCATTTTTAGCCCATTTTATAGGTGAAGTGACTAGATCTTACAAGTATAATGTCTCTAAGATTACGCCTATATCAAATGGCAAACTCAGGTTTTGAACCCTAGTGTTTCCTGATTCTGAAGCCCTTCTGCTTACCCAATAATATTCCAATGCCTTCTACCAGAAACCTTGGTGCATGCAGAGACTTTCAAAAATGGTCAAGAAATTACAGTAGTTCTCATAAAGGCCTGTGAAACTGAGATCCTTTAATAGTGCCATAAAGTTTTTCATGCTTCCATTGGTATTTGATTAAATGGTTTAAATATGGCCATTTGTTAAAATACAATTTTTTTTGGCAAAAATTATATAATCTTGATAGGGTCAAAGTATATTTTTGTTTTATATTACATAAAAACTATTGTAAGATGAATTAGAAAGAAGCTATTACTTTTTAAAAGGTATTTTAAGGAATAAAATGGAGATAATGATTTTAAAACAGAAACTGCTTTAATGTAACTGTGTTCACTTTATAACAAGGCATATGTGTTAATTTTCTCTTAGGTGAATGTAAATGCGAGGACACGTGGTCCGGGTGCATAATGGGAGACACCGGGTGAGCCACTTGTATTTGAAAATAACTCAGTGTTACATTCCCTGCTGTGCTGTTGTCTTCTGAGGAATATGACACTCAATAACTTAGTGCATTGAATCTAGCATTTATAAGACATCAGAAGTAACTATTCTTAATGGTTCTGTATATAAAATATTTTTGCAAAATAACCTCTTATTTATAAAAACAATTGATGTCGATTAAGTTGGTAGACATCAGAGATTTTTTTTTCTTTAGCCTTAAATCTAGGCTACAAATGTAATGACAAATGTAATACAAATGAGGGACAACTTTGTTTTTGATGGCTTACCTGCTAATTCCCTTTCCTTTTATTTCCTTCAATTCTAATTAAATGGTTTATAAACAGTACTGTGCTGGTAAGTTAACTCTTGAAAACAAAAATTAGAAAACAGCCTGGATTTGTAGCTTTATCACTTTTCTGAGGTGTAAATATTCCCACAATGACTTACTTCAAGCCGTCACTGATGGCTTCATAATGTGGTATCACTGAAAAGGGAGTTGGGAAGAGAAATGTACAATCTGCTCTCCTGAGAAAGGTTTTCATTTTACACTGTCCTCCCCTTCACACACTCAGTCATCAATGCTTGTCTTTTATTCTTGTAAGTAAATTTTACAGTTATCCCTTTTATTCCAAGCTTATCATTACTACCCTAGTTTAAACTTTGGCCATCTTTTGCTGTTATTATTTTAATAACATTTCAAATACTGAGTATAAATTGGATTCAGTGCTTGGGTGATAGGTGCACCAAAATCTCATAAATCACCACTAAAGAACTTACTCTTGTAACCAAATACCACCTGTTCCCCAGAAAAACTCTGGAAATAAAAAAATTTGGAATGCTACTAAAATAATAACAGCAAAAAATGGTAAAAATTTAAACTAGGGCAATAATGATACGTTTGGAATCATCATCATTAAAAATGTATGAAGAATAAAACAGTGGACATTTGTACACCTGTTATCCAGCTTTTAAAAAGTAAAATACTGCATTTGTGGTTAAATCTCCCTTGTGTCCTCCATTATTAATCCCTAGCCCCAGCCAAGGTCACCACCATCTGAGTTTGGTTTCTATCATTCTCAAGTCATTCTTTATACTTCTACTGTGCAGTATGTATGTGTGTTGGAGTAAAACATAGCATTTGGTTTGCATGTTTTTAGTTTATGTGAAATACATCATGCTGTATGTATTCTTCTGTGACTTGCTGTTTTTTTAATCAACATGATGTTTGTGAGATTTATCCATCCTGTTAATATACAACTCTTGTTCATTAAATGCCATCATCCTGCTCAGAAATTTTGTGAGTCTCTGATGTCTAAAGAATGTGGTTCAAAATCTTAGCTTCATTATTTAGATGCCCATAATCTTTCCTCATTCTCATCTGCAATCTCCTTTTCCCCTACTATTCATGATTGGTTTGCTTACCATAATTGTACAGGAGTTTCTAGCTTTTTCGACTTGCTAATCATAATACTACATAGATTTTCAGCTTCTTAAATACTTGTTCACCATAATTGTACATTAATTACCAACTTCATTTGATTTCCTCAATATATTCTCTTCATCTGGAATACCTTTCCCTTTTTTCTCTATCTAACCACATTTCTAACCATCTGAGATTTGTTATAATTTTAACCCCTGCATTATAATTTAATCATGTGTACTTATGCTGCCTTTCACAAATTAGCTATACATTTTTGAGAGATTGCTTATTATGTTAACACATATTTCAGACATCACACCATAATCCTTTGTACAAACTTGATTTTCAACAAATATTTCTTGATTGTATTTGAATTTTGAACGCGCAGGATATGTATAACAAGGAAAATAAATGATGGAGGGAATATATATGCAAACATATGTTTAAAATATTTTTCCAGTCGGGTGCGGTGGCTCATGGCTGTAATCCCAGCATTTTGAGAGACTGAGGCAGGCAGATCACTTGAGCCCAGGAGTTTGAGACCAGCCTAAGCAATATGGCAAAACCCCATCTCTACAAAAAATACAAAAATTAACCAGGCGTGGTGGCACATACCTGTAGTCCCAGCGACTTGGGAGGCTGAGGTGGGAGGATCACCTGATTCTGGGGAGGTTGAGGCTGCAGTGAGCCATGATTGTGCCACTGAATGCCAGCATGGGTGACAGAATGAGACCCTGTCTTAAATAATAATTAATAATAATAAAGTATTTCTCCAAAAATCTTTGTACTTTTTGTTTAGTAATGAGAGGAAATGATAAAAGTTCTATAGTTGCAGTTTTAACAATTAATTTCATACTGGAGATTCTTGTCTTTTAAATCCTACGTAGTATATTTGATTATCCTGATTATTAAAATGTTTAATAGATAATCTGCATAGCATTAAGCATAATATACAGTGAAGTCAAATGGCTACCTTCAGAGACGTACAGCTGTGTACACTGGAATTCTTACATTAAAGAGATGCAAGTAAGAGAAAAGCCGTTTGTATAAAACTATGGGATATGATGCAATAATTTGATTACGCCAAATATCACCAAGCAGCAGTAATTATGGACATTTGTTCCCATGGGTACATTCCCTACCATTTCTACTTTCTGAAGTTCTGTACAGCTAAATATTAGAAAGCAGGGTTGAAATGAATACCTTCAGTCCTATTTAAAGGTACAAAAATTAAAATTTGAAGGATGCACTGAATACAATAGCTATATTATTCTGTGAAACAGAAGTTGTGGGGGCAGAGGCAGGGGAGAGACATGATATCTGCCTTCAGATATTTGAAGGGGCTATGTTAAGGCAGAGGAATATGGCTTTATATAGTTAAGAATACAGAACTGTTCACAAGTTAGAAGTCAGATGTGGAAAAATAAAGGTAAGAACAATCCACAAATTTTCAACTGTTCATATATTTTAAAACCTTCCCTGTTGGGGAGTATCTGTCACTGCTAAGTGTTGGAGAATAGACTGAGCTTTCTCCCAGCTCTGCAGTAGGCAGGAGGGTGGGCTTGGCTGTGACCCCTGAGGGTGCTTTTACAGAGAGGCCTTTATAGGAGGCTCAACTAGACTTTGACTTCTAAGAGTCCTACACTAAGAATTAGTGACTTTTTACTTTGGCAGTATGGATCTAACTCAGGTTTTGACCAGTAGGATAAAGAGGGACTTTGGGGCTGGACATGGTGGCTCACATCTGTAATCCCAGCACTTTGGGAGGCTGAGGCAGGCAGATCACCTGAGGTCAGGAGTTCAAGACCAGCCTGGCCAACATGGTGAAACCCCATCTCTACTACAAGTATAAAAATTAGCTGGGTGTGGTGGCAGGTGCCTGTAATCCCAGCTAATCCCAGCTACTAAGGAAGCTGAGGCAGGAAAATTGCTTGAACCCAGGAGGCTTAGGTTGCAGTGAGCTGAGATCACGCCACTGTACTCCAGCCTGGGCAACAAGAGTGAGACTCCATCTCTAAATAAATAAATAAATAAATAAAATGAGACTCCATTTCTAAATAAATAAATAAATAAATGGAGGGACTTTGAAAAAAGACCTATTTAAATTTGATAACTCTGGCAGAGATATGTTGGATGAATTAGAGGAAAAGGTGATAAAGACATTGGCGGGAGTAAAAGCATTGCAAGGAAAAAGGAAGTAATATTGTTACTGTAAAACAGGTGGCTTGGTTGGTCACTTGGTGGGTATCAACTTAATTATCATAACCAAGGAAGATTAAATGAAAGAGATTTTATTACTTTTAACAAGTAAGTAGAATACCATGGATAGTTCCCAAAGCAGTGTCTCCCTGAGCTGGAGGCTGTGTCAGGTTTTATAAGCATAGGGTAATGAGGCATGATCTGATTGGATCTTGCAGTGAGGTGGTGCTAGGAGGCATTATTGGACTGGATGCCAGAGCTCAATCTGATTGGATACTGGATCCTGTCATTCAGTGTATATTAGTTTGTTTTTCATTGTTATAAATGAAAACCTGAGATTGGGTAATTTATAAAGAAAAGAGGCTTACTTGGCTCACAGTTCTGCAGGCTGTACAAGCATGGCACCAGCATCTGCTTGGTTTCTGATGAGATCTCAGGAAACTTTTACTTATGACAGAAGGCAAGGGGAAGCAGGTGTGTCACATGGCAAGAGAGTGAGCAGGGGAGAAGGAGGGGGTGCTAGACTCTTTAACAACCAGATCTCGTGTAAACTTAGTATCAGCCATTTCCTCTTGAAGGGCACTAAGCCATTCATGGGACTCTCTCATTAGACCCCAGTCTCAATATTGGGGTCATATTTTAACATGAGATTTGGAGGGGACAAACATCCAAACTTTATCATCGTGTCTGCTGCTTAATTCAGTTCCTGCTTCTCGGCTGAGCATTTAGATTCCTCCTGTGGTTGCACCATTTGTTCATCTGAGCATGGTCAGGCTATGTGACCTGAGGGTCCATGGCAACTGAGAAACAATTCATAACATTATTACATAAAAGTTGAACCAGATTGGTCTGGTGCAGCTACAATATGTGTAAGAAACTTTCAAATGAAGAATAAAGTTTATGTCTTGTTAGGATTTGTTACTTGAAAAAAACCTGGTTCCTTTGCCTGGCAAGAACAAACAACTCTTCACCAGAATGCAGGTTTTGGCTGGCCCAGTCACTCATGCCTATAATCCTAGCACTTTGAGAGAATCACTTGAGCCCAGGAGTTTGAGATCAGCCTGGGCAACATGGGGAAACTTTGTACAAACTTAAAAATTAGCTGGGCATGGTGGCACACGCCTGTAGTCCCAGCTACTCAGGAGGCTGAGGTGGGAGAATCACTTGAGCCCAGGAGGTCCAGGCTGCAGTGAGCGGAGACCACACCACTGCACTCCAGCTTGGGCAACAGAGTCAAGACTGTCTCTCAAAAAAAAAAAAAAAAAAAAAATATATATATATATATATAGGTTTTGATCAATGGGAGTTTTATTACTAGTCACAAGTAAAGAGAGCTCTGGGAGTGTTCTGTAGCCGAGTGTCTTCCTGAGGGAAAGCAACAGGAGGGTTTTATGGGGAGGTGGACAGGGAGAGAGTGTGTCATCGCATGTAGAGGAGGGGTCCCAGTGGTACAGATACAGTGAATCATTATGTCAGTACGTGGGTTTCAAGTTATAGTAATGAAGCTGTAGTTCCTCCCATGGTGGAGACTTTAGCATGGTAATGAGGAAAGTTTACTTGGGTTCATTTATAATTTGTCAGAGTTTGTCCGGAGCTGGTTCCAGCTGACTAGGTGACCACATTCCATACAAAGTGTGGGAAAGAGCAGGCTGCAAGGCAGGAGGCTGTAAAACAGGCTGATTGTTCAAGTTGATTAAATTCCTGTAGCACCTGGAAACCCTCCTCATCTGCTTATAGGAAGTGGAGGTGAAGGAAGTAAGGGAGTTCGGACAACTTAAACCCAAGACAGCTTTATTTGGAGAGTTTAGCATGAAGCACTTTAGAAATGAGTTTAGGGTAAATAATCATTATAAATCCCATTAATTGATAACAAAGTATTAACTATGCTTAGAAGTAGTAGGGATATAAATGGACAGTTTTTGCAGGCTACTGGGAAACTTTATGAATCTACTCATTCTTTTTTCCCTTTTTATCAAAGCTCAATGTAAAACAATGTTTTAAAAATATAGAAAATAAAATTTTGGTGACTTTTCTCCAGTGATAACCTTGGTTGATATTAAAATACTGCTGTATTTTAATTCAGTATTTAACACTGTATAGTCAGCATTTTTCTGAGCCTGTTCTTCAACACCGTGATAATTAATAACTATATGGTATTCTGTTTTATTACTACATCACAGTTTAGTTAACAGTTCTTACTGTTGAACATTTAGGTTATGCTTTCGTTATTTCCTGTTATAAATTGTGTGACCACAGATATCTTTGTTCATACATCTTTGTGCACATAGCTAATTATTTCCTCAAGAAAAATTTCTAAAAGTAGAATTACTAGATCCAAAGGTATGCTCTTTTTGAAGATTCTTAATGCATTTTGCCAAATTATTCTCTAATCAA
>NW_012119254.1:684448-736036 GCF_000951035.1 Colobus angolensis palliatus | reverse complement strand
ATACATTTTTTTTAAAAAAACCTCAAACCTGAAGAAGAGTTGCAAGATTAATAACAAAGAAACTTTTTGTCTGGTGGATCATAAATTGCTTAGTATGCCATTACTCCTAAACACCTGACTTTGCATTTTCTACAAAGAAGTACATCCTCCTACATAACCACTATACAACCAGCAAAATTATCTAATTCTTAGCCTTCATTCAAGATTGTCCCAGGTTTGAATATTGTCATTTGTAACAAAAGGAATCACATTTCGTTTTTATGTCTCTTTAGCTTTCTTCAGTCTGGAACAGTTCCTCTTTCTTTAAGACCTGACACATTTATATTATAGGTCAGTTATTTTGTGGAATGCTCTGCAGTTTGGATTCTAGCTCAGTTTTAGTATTTAGGGAAGACTCATTATGAAATAAATTTTTCCCAACTCTCCTTGATTTAACTTGAATGCACATGCAAATAATGAAAAACCCACAGTAACTATTAGTCACCAAATGAAGAATTTAGAAATAATATTAATTGAACAAAACTCTTATAGATTGAATATAAATGTCATACATAAGTAGACTTTATTCCCTCATTTCAAAGAGTAATATACAATTTTAAGTGTTCAGTTTTCAGACATATTCACAAACGAGAAAGATGAGTTGAACCCAGCTATTGATTTTCTTCTCTTTTATAGCTATTATCTTCCTAAAAAGTTCACCCAGTGTAATGTTGAAGAGTATCATGACTTCCTGAATAGTGGAGGTGGTGCCTGCCTTTTCAACAAACCTTCTAAGGTAATAAGTGTGGTTAATAAGGTTTATAATATTAATTATCAACCTTTATAAAATATTTTATAAATACACATTTTCAACTATTGAATCTTAGAGAGCTTTTCAACTTGCCCTATATGTACATATTCTAGATATGCTATATATCTGAAGATTCAAAGTCAGCTTTAATGTTGGGCATTTTGGGCTATTCTGATGGGAATAGAAAGCAGGTAGAAATAACAGTGTTTGCTGTCTGAAAAATTTCCACTTTCTTTTTATATAGCCAAGTGATGATTCAGGGTTAGTTTACAAAAATGGTTTTATTACTTTTCTTTTTTATTTTCTTGATGCTTATTTTTTTTTTTGGTTAGCTAATCACAACTCATACAGGTAGAACGTGGGGGCATATCCACCCTCATTACTCCATACCACTGCTTTTCTGAATGAGCAGTATGTTAAAATTACAAGTATTTCTCAATATGAAAAGCAAGTCTTTCTAAAGCAGAAATGAAGACGGTCTTGGACTTTGTCACAGGCTTTTACAACTTGCAGTGCATCCTCTGGTTACTGACTAGAAAGAAGGTCTTCCTTCTGCATTTTGAAGACTTTGCATGTTAAAAATAATTGCTTTGTCCTTGTGAATTATGTGAACTGTGAAGTGCTTCTGTGCACCACAGGGATAGGCACCATTGCCTTTGAAATCAATTTAATTTACCTGGTTTAATTTTCTGTTCACTACAGTGAAATTTAGAAATTTCACTGAATTGAATTGAAAAGCGAATTGACAATTTTAAGGCTCTTCAAAAGATTGGAAAGAATATTTGAACGGTGTCACTGCTGCCGTAAATACTAAACAGTTCAAGTCTTTTTACCAAAATAATTGATTATTGTAAACCCAGAGTAAGAGAGTAAGTGGGGTTTTCATTTGGATAAGTTTCCATTTTGACTGTTTTTTATTTGTTATGTTCTGTTTTAACCAAAAATGAAATATAGACAAAAGTTGACTCATTTGTAGAAGAGAGAATATTTAAAATCAAGTGGGTTTTGTTGTTGTATATATTCTTTATTTTGTTTTTTTTTTCCTCTAGTTAGTTATGAAAGTATATGTGTGCATGTGTATGTCCATCTGTTTACTGGTGTGTGTACATTTTCATTTTATGATATGTAGACTTTGATTAGCTTTTGAATTAATATTATGTATCTGGCATATAACAGTTATTTACTAATTTTACCTATCACCATAGGATACATTATATTCAAAAGAGAACAAAATTGATGAAGAGCTAAACAATAAAACAGACCTAAAACATACACTTGGACAGGTCAAAATGTGCTTCAATCTCTGGGGAAAATTTAATTTTAGTTCGCTGCAAAACTATCTTAATAGGAGGAGGTGTATTTTATATTAAGTAGATCAATGGATATACTAATTTTTTGATGCTTTTCTCATTGTCTATGAAATAGTTTCCTGTATCGGAAGGAGATATAGTAATAAAGCATTTTTCACAGATGGCTAAACTTAATCCTCAAAAATTTTCTGATGTAAATGGACAACTATTATTATTATTATTATTATTATTATTATTATTATTATTATTCCTGTTCTAGATATTAAGGTCTCTGAGATGTTAAGTAATTTACCCAAGATAAGTACTTGAGCCAAGATTTTCATCTAGACATCTGACTCCAAATCCCCTGCTTCTGGTTTCAAATGAATTTTCAGGAGAGAGTCTGGCTTGATTTTAGTGAATGGTTAGATCATCTTTAATTTTGATGACATTTACCAGAACCTATGTGGTATGTATGTTATATATATAAATATATAGGTAAACTATATACTATGTATATTAAATATGAAAAGGAAACAGAAGTAGACACTTCTGTTCTAAAGTTCCAAGTTCTGAGCTCATGCTTTCTAGTTTAGGAAAATAAAACTATATTTTAGAATGACTGGCAGGGCAGGTGTATTTGGGTATGGCACTTATGGTCTCTCAAAGTCTTTGATGTTGATTTTTCTATATTTTAGTTCACTTTCTGGTTTTCCTTACAGCTTCTTGATCCTCCTGAGTGTGGCAATGGCTTCATTGAAACTGGAGAGGAGTGTGACTGTGGAACTCCGGCCGTAAGTCTCTGGGTGTTTTGATTATATTTTCAAGGTAATTGAGGGTCATTCCAGGTCCACACACTGAGACGTATGGAGCAAGTGTCATGCCTGGAAATTTTGTAGGATTTGTGGAAGAAAAATTATTGTGAGTTTGTACATTTATTTTAGAAAATATCCTGTTACTTTCAGGAAAGTGACACCATTTTCTGATGTTTTGAAAATGTTTATATTCCTTAGGAATGTGCCCTTGAAGGAGCAGAGTGTTGTAAGAAATGCACCTTGACTCAAGACTCTCAATGCAGTGACGGTCTTTGCTGTAAAAAGTGCAAGGTAAATAAATGTTAATGATCATTTGACAGAAAAAAAAGAACATACTTGATTAAATCATTAAAGCTGGGTACATATAATCTAATAACAAAAATAGTATCTAATACATATTAAATGACTAAGCGCCAGGTGCTTTACAGGATCCTCACAAAGTCTTGTGTGGTGTAGTTGCTTGTTATTATTCCCATCTAACAGATGAGAATACTAAGGCTTGTAGTGGTTAAGTAGTTTGCCCAAGGTCTTACACCAAGTAAGTTGGGGAACTAGGGTCTGAGTCCTGTTAATCTTCAGAGGCTGTCCTTTCCATACTTCCTGTGGAGCATGCACATTAAATGAAACCAGGTGTTACTAATGTTTAAATGATGTTTGCCTTTCTTGGTAAAGCCAAGGAGACTTTCAGTAGATCTTTTCTTGTTGCTCAGCTTGGTGTATCTCTTACATTAGCTGCTGAGGAAGCAAGGGAGTACTTTGAGATGTGATTATACCATGCATATATTATTGGTCCTGAAAGTTTAGAATGCATTTTCACACACTTTATGTTTTTATCCTCCCAGCAGCATCCTCATACCTATCTCCAAATATTTAAGCCTTTACATCAAGACTAACAATTGAGGCTTACTTCCCCTGAAGAAATCTAATTCTTGTTTTCTCATATAAAATCTGGTATAATAGTCTACATTATTTCTATCTGTCTCTCACTTTCCTCTGTACATTTCATGGAGCAGAGCCGGGCACTTAGACAGTAATTGGTATACATTCTCAGTAGATATTTGTTGAGTGAATGAATAAATATGCACAGGACTCTCTTAGTGATAATTTACTGATTAACTTTAATGAGTTAAAGGAGGATGGGATATGAAACTATATAGTGAGTATCTATTGTGTGCCAGAGATTATGCTAAGGACTTCAGTATCATATCTGAATTTCTCAACTCTGGCACTGTTGATATTTTTGGCTGGATAATCCTTTGTTGTAAGGGTATGTCTTGTGCATTGTAGAATATTTAGCAGTATTTCTGCATTCCACCCATTAGGTGCCAGCAGCACCCCTCCTAGGTGGGACAGCCAAAAGTGTCTCCAGACACTGCCAAATGTTCCCTTGCGGGTAAAATCACCCCTGGTTGAGACCACTCTCTGAGATAATGCTCACAAGCACACTTTTGGGATAGGCATTATTGTCTTGATTTTTGTAATTAAATAATCTCAGTCTCAAGGAAGTTAAATAACCTCTACACAGGCTCACTCAGCCAGTAAGGAATAAATGTACAGTTAAACCCCAGATCTGCTCTTAGCAGTTTGTTGTTTCCACTCTACCACTATGTCTCCTGGCAGCTTTTTAAGACAAGCAGACACTGGCAGAGATCTCTGAAAGCACTCTGTAAAAAAGAAGATTAAACCAAATGTGAAAGACATTCTTTGATTTTGGCTACCACCCCTGTTTATTCTGTCAACTTTTTCCACTGCCGTAACAAGAGATCCTGAATCGTTTATCTTAATCCTCAGTGTTTTAAGTCGGCCCATCTATAAAATGTGTTTAATTACACTGTTTCCCTTTGATTTATACAACTAGGCTCCCTGTGATATAATTATTTCAAGGAACAAGTAGAAAAATAATACAATTAAAATACATAAAATAAAATGACATGATTGCTATCCCTCAAAGTAAGTTATAGCTGTATCAGTCAAGAGTCAAGTGAGATCTTCTTTGCCACTTTCTTTACCATCCTCCCCAACTCTCACCTGACACTCTGGACTCCTAGGGCAGCCAGAGGCAGGACAGTGAATGGAGGAGGGAGAATAGAAGAAAAAGACGTGTATCTCTATTTTTTTCTACAGGTATTTACAATAGTGTATCTATAAGCCAGCATTGGCATAGTTTTTCTATAAAGAGCCAGATAGTAAGTAGTTTAGGCTTTGTGGTCATAAAGTTTTTGTTGCAGCTCAGCTTTGCCTTTGAAAGCAGCCACTGAAGATACAGAAACAAATGGGCATAACTGTGTTCCAATAAAATTTTATTTATAAAGATAAGCAGTCAGTGAAGTCTGACCCATGGCCCACAGTTTGCAGACCACTGCTGTTAAAGAGTGCTTGTTTACTTGTTTATTACTTTTCTTCTCCCATTATAATACAAGTCCAGTAGGGCAAGGATTTTGGTTGATTTATATACCGTTGTATCCTAGCACTTAGTTCAAATCCTGCCTCACTATTCTTTCTTTTAGAAGTTCTTGGAACTTCTTGAACATTAATGCACTCCTCTAAACTACCCCAAATTTGCTCATATTTCTACCCTAGATACTCTAAAATCGTCACTTGCCTCAGTCCCAAGGAAGAAGAGAAACATGTGAAATTAAATTTTCTTATTTCTTCATTTTTAACCCACATTAAGATGCAAGTTCTTTATGAGCAGGGTTCTTGTATTTTGTTCTCCATTGAGTTCCCAGTAGTTAGAACAGTGCTTGGCATGTTATTAAATATTTGATGAATGGATGAGTGAATACATATTTTGTTTGGATCTAAAAAAAATACTTGTTGAAATCCAGATCGGGGTTTATAGTGGGCAGTGCATGTTCTAGGAACAGCAGGAGACTCAAATGCCTGTAGGGTTCTGAGCAGCTCGAGAAGATAAAGCTTATCTAGAAAGTGGAGAAAGCAGAATAACATGTGCCTTTGGGTGAGCAGAGACAAAGCATGTAAGGATCCAGCCCTGAATGCTAACATTTTTGAGAGGTAAAAAGAGAAGGATTCAGAAGGGAAGGGGAAGTACTTTTAACTATACATCTCAGGTCTGTTTTGTTTTAATGAGTACTCCTGCAATTCACATTTTTAATCTAATGAAGTTAAACATTTGTGTAATTCTCACACTTGCAAGAAGTGTTTGAGATGATGGAAAACAGAAAAACAAAAATGCCTATACAAAGACATAAATCATAGAAACACTAGAAAATAATAAAAGACCAAGATCTAAATCCATGTAAAAATGAGGCAGGTGAGAAGAAGGGTAGAAGAAACATGGGAGGAAATAGCTTTGTCAGAAAATCTAAGTTTTGTGGTCCAACCCAAAATGAAATTTTTAAATTCTTGGTAGATAAGGCAAAAAAGGATAATGTGATTAAAGTGTCAGTGAGAATGAAGAGTAAAGGGTAAATTCAAAAGCTATTTGTACAGAAAAATTACTAGAACCTGGACTAACTGGTCTGTCTTGTGGAATTTAGATAAAGCTTATGTGTAATGACCATGGAAATTACATCATACACAAGAAACTGTTTCTTAAAACTTAAAAATTTTTTCAGTAACTGTGGTTTTGACAGATTACCATCTTACAGTAGTTTAAGGTATTTCTAGCAAAACAATTTTCACTTTGTTTTTTTCAGATGATATTGTAAGATTTTTTTTTTTCCTCCCTACAGTTTCACACATTGATTTTTGTTCCTTTTAGTTTCAGCCTATGGGCACTGTGTGCCGGGAAGCAGTAAATGATTGTGATATTCGTGAAACATGCTCAGGAAATTCAAGCCAGGTAATTTACAAAATAACTGCTCTATACCTTATGGGAAAAAGTGGGGGTATCTTTAGTGCACTGACCCTCAAAGAGAAGTGTAAATGAACAAGTTGCTCGTGTCTCTTTCACATCATTTCTCTATTTTTTTTTTAGGAATTTAAGTTTCAGTGATTGAAGCTTGAGCAGATGTTGAACATAATTTTGTCTTAATGTTGAACTAACCTCAGACTGCATGCATGCCTTAACTATTTTGTTTTTGTATTAAGTAGGTAGTACAAGGCATTTTCTTTTTGTCTGCTTAGTAAAGGAAGAAACAAAAAAACTCTTTCTCTTCAGCTGATAGAACAAGAAGTCAGTGGAGGCAGGGACTCACAAGCACACTGGATTCTTAGAGAGGACTCTTTTCTTTCTCTTGACTCTTACCTACTACAGCTTTTATCGCCTCAGCCATTTATAGCTGCTCTTGAGTTTTATAGCACTTAGTTATAGACAGACAAGCTAGAGAAATTAAATAAACTTTGGTGGGGGTTCACAGATTTCAAAATGGTCAGTGTACATACAGACTGTCCTCACTTTGAAGGGTAGTGCCAAACCATAAAAATGACCATGCAAGCTGAGACCATGCAAAGTCATTTTAATAATCAAAGGAAAATATTTCAGTTGTTTTACAGCCTTCAAAAAATGCTGTCAGATTATTAAAAACTCTCTTACTGCTGGTTTTAAATGGATAGGAAGGTGAAATAATAATATTTATTTAGCATACTGTACATTAAAAGAGAAACATTGAGAATTAAAGGATTTTATTTATTTGTAAAAACCTTAGGAGTAGTTTGAATAGAGCTTGCCTTCTTACAAGCTTTATGATATAGAGTGAGCATATTTTCTACGCCTTGTTGAACTGTCACACTCTTTTCTAAGTTTGAATCAGCTTTCAACATTTTATTCTTTGTGCTTTCAAAGTCATGAGATACCCCTGAGAGATGTGAAGATGTGAATGTGAAGTTTCTTGCTGGCATTATGCCGTCTGGGACATCATCACCTATATGTCATAATCACCTTATTCACCAATGTCATTAAGTCCTCCTTCAGCAAGTTCCTCTGGTTGCATGTCTAGAGGCTCTTGGATAGCAGTATTGACATTCCCACAGTCAGCAATTTTTTTCTATAACTCCATTTAAAAGTTCAATTTGCATTTTACTTCTGGTGTCATCACTTTTCTTTGCTGCACTTCCATCTCTGTTGGCCAGTTTCCTCTCTTGATATTCTGTTTTTGCAAAATGGCACATGATATCACCAGAAGACAAAGAGGCAACATAATTGCACACTTTGCTCTCTGTTTATACTCATTCAATAATGCCTTATAATTTTTCATAATTGCTGCAAGGAAAAAAGTAGGATTATAAAGTATGTCCTTGTCTGACATTCTTAAAGTGGACTTCAGCTTGAAAGTCATTATTTTCAGTATAAGCACTATGTTTCTTCTCATGGCAAAAGAAAGGAAACTGTAGTTATTGCTCCATCTATGCAGACTTACTCCTTATGTTTGTTTTGTTCCCTTAGCTTTCTTGCTCTGAAAAATAGTATATCTGTATGAATCAAGATGCTTTTAAATGTATCATCAATTGAGTCTATTGTAGTCAGTTCTTTTTATTTGCTGCTATGTAATTAACTGTTTTTGTCTGGTAGATTCATATTTTCAGGGTCAAGTGTAGCCATTGTTTTTCCTCTTGCTTTCTCTTTAATTTTTTAAATTTATTTTTTACCAAATACTCAGACTTCAAGGACATCCACTTGCTTTCTCTTGACTTCCTTTACATTTTGTTTTATAGATGGTATAAGGGACTAGCCATATTAATAAATATGTTTTTAAAAATGAAAACATTAAAGGGTTTAGCTCAGCCTTATATTTTGCACCACATTTCGTTCATAGTTGTTCTGTTTTTCCTAGTGTGCCCCTAATATTCATAAAATGGATGGATATTCATGTGATGGTGTTCAGGTAGGTCACTTCATTTTTACCCATATTTTTCACATGTACCAGCGTAGAAGGAATACTGAAATCTTACCAAAATAGGAAGATCAATTTAAATGTTTATAATCAGTTCTGAAGCTAAAAGGCCTTTCTACTATTCATCTATTATTTTTCCCAATCATAGTTTCTTTTTCAGTTATCTGACATAAGCAGATATTGCATCGCTAATGGGTATTCGCTTTTCTGTTTTAGGGAACTTGCTTTGGAGGAAGATGCAAAACCAGGGATAGACAATGCAAATACATCTGGGGGCAAAGTAAGTAAATAGTGTGGCTGGATCATTGTTAAAGCATGATATCAGGCAGACTTCTCAAGGACATGTGTGCTGGAAGTAAATTTTTGACCACTTTATGACTGGGGGATTCTCAAAGCTACCACAGGTCTTAGCAGGGGCATGTTTCTGGAAATTAGAGTAAGGCACCCCTTTGAGAAGACAGCCCCACACATCTTGCTAGTTGGCAGTGCCCATGGACAAGACAGAAAGTGCCTTTGCTGCCAGGCAGATGAAGCCCATGCCAGGGTGCACAGCTTAGAGATTAGAGCAAACCTGGATTTCAGCTCCATGTATACTCTTTTCAGCTGAGTGCCCTGAAGCTAAAGCTTACATAACCATGTGGGATGGACATGGACCCTGGACAGGACGTCCTTAACTTAGAACAGCAGCATTTTATCTAGAGTCATTTTTTTCCTCCTTGGATGTTTTTCTTAAACTCCAGTTGGCTTTCCTACTTAGAGATGAACTTCTGCTGAAGTGGCTTTGCTGTATCAGAAAGAAATGTTAATGTTTTAGCCTTTAAAGTCTGTCAGATTTTCAAAGGAAAATATGTAACATTTAGATTTAAATTATACTCTATTTAAATGTTTATTTAAATGTTGAGTAATGTATTGTTTTCTAGAAGTCCTACTAGCCCAAACTTTTGGAAGCAGTTTTGGTTTTAAACTGTTTCAGGAGACAATTTGTAGTAGAAAAAAGGCTATAAAAATGATGATAATTTTTAATTGTTATAAGTAAGTGCCACAATCCTTTTAGGAGGGGAAGTGTATGCTCTCTTTAAGCAATTGGAAACATTGGGATGGGAAACCATTTAGTCATGCAGGTTTGTACTCTGAAAAAAGATATCATTTTTGTTTTATCCACTTGAGCAAAAATAGTAGCTGACAACAAGAAGTAGGAAAAGAAACTACCAACATAACTAGCTGTTTTTTTAAAAAAATATACCAACAGTTATCCTTTGATTAGTTTGCATTTCGTCCTAATTCTTAGATAATTCTATCAACCATCACTGGTTTTAGAAAAGATAAAAGCCTGAAAAAGATACTGATGTACCTCAAAATGTTATTTGACTTCCATAGATTTAACATGAATTCAAGCTTGTCTTAAAGTGAAGTAAAATTGCTTTTGATAGCTGCTAAGAAGTGGTGAGCAAGGTAGAAATTGTACCACTGTTTCTTTTTTTTTTTTTTTTTTTTTTGAGACGGAGTCTCGCTCTATCACCAGGGCTGGAGTGCAGTGGCCGGATCTCAGCTCACTGCAAGCTCCGCCTCCCGGGTTCTCGCCATTCTCCTGCCTCAGCCTCCGGAGTAGCTGGGACTACAGGGGCCCGCCACCTCGCCCGGCTAGATTTTTGTATTATTTTGGTAGAGACGGGGTTTCACCATGTTAGCCAGGATGGTCTCGATCTCCTGACCTCGTGATCCGCCCGTCTCGGCCTCCCAAAGTGCTGGGATTACAGGCTTGAGCCACCGTGCCCGGCCGTACCACAGTTTCTTGAATCTAATTATAGGATATAACTATTTTAATAAACTTGTCTTTATGATTAATAAAATATGCTGAATGAGAAATTCATGTATTATATTTAGCACTGAGATTAAAGAATGGAGTATATATGCAAGGAACTATTTGTTATTGCCTTCCCTAATTATTGGCCAAATTCTTTTTTTGTTGTTGTTTGAGATGGAGTCTTGCTCTGTTCCCAGGCTGGAGTGCAGTGGGGTGATCTCAGCTCTCTGCACCCTCTGCTTCCTGGGTTCAAGCGATTTCCCTGCCTCAGCCTCCCACGTAGCTGGGACTACAGGTGCATGCCACCACACCCGGCTAATTTTTTTGTATTTTAGTAGAGACAGAGTTTCACTATGTTGGCCAGGATGGTCTCGATCTCCCCACCTCATGATCTGCCCGAATTATTAGCCAAATTCTAAGGAGTGTTGATTTTTGTAGCCTACAGCCTGAGTCCCAGCAGAGATCTAAATATATTTGCTTTCTAAATTTCAAATGAGCTTTAATGAAAACCTGAGTCATGGATATATATGATCCATGGTAAAATTGTGAACCATTGGTAACATTTTTGGAATTGATAACACTGTAGTCATGAAAAGTCCTTATATTACAGTTTTTCTTTTCTGCAAAGATTTTGAGCAGCCAAATGTTACTTCCATCACTGATAGAAAATTTTTTTCTGCCTTAGAGGTGACAGCATCAGACAAATACTGCTATGAGAAACTGAATATTGAAGGGACGGAGAAGGGTAACTGTGGGAAAGACAGAGATACATGGATACAGTGCAACAAACGGTGAGGTGGAGAAGTCAGCCCAGAATTCATCCCCTGGTCAATTACAAGTGTACTTTTTTGAGTGAATGGGAAATTTCTGTGTTCTGCATCACACAAAGTGTGCTCTTGCCTCCTTAACCTCATCTCTTCCCAGTGTTCCAGCATCACCTATGCAGAGGGCTTCCAAATCTTGATGTGTATTCTCACCTCTTTCCTAAGGCTAGGTCATACTTGCAGCCACCTCAGGATTTTCTTACCTAGAAGACACCGTTTAGTATCTTAAAAGCAACAGAACTTAAAGCCACAAGAATATGCACTGAGTGCTATTGAATTGAATTAACTGGCTCTAACTTTCCTAAACCACCCCCTTTTTGCCAAAGGTCTCAATATTTCACTGTCCTTCTGTCTAGAAGGCTTAAAGTGATCCTTCCTTCTACACATTGTCCAAATGCCAAATTACATTCATTCTTCCCTTTGCTTTGCCACCGTTTGTCTTTAATTCATGTATTCACTTACATTCCTATTGCCATTACCTGAACTAAGACCTATATTAATCCTTCAACTATTACAAAATTCTTTTAACAGTTTTCTGTGCCAGCATTCCCTAGTGTACTATCATCAGAATAATCTTTTGGATCTTTTTTACTGTCAATTATTTGTTGAAAGTTCACTGGTTCCACATGACTAATTAATAGTGAGAACAGTACCCAGCACTGATTGAGTGAACACTGTGTGCTAAGCACTGTATCACGCTTTACATAAGCTATGCCATTTAATCTTTACGGCAGTCCTACCATTTTATGGAGGAGGAAACTGAGACACAGTTAATTTGCCCAAAGGCATGTATATGGGATGTAATAATAAGCAGAATTAGAATTTGGAGAATATGATTTCAGAACTCTCTCTTCACCACTTTGCTGAATGTCATAGTCTTGTTAACAAATTAAATGGAACCTTAGCTTGGCACTGTACCTATTCCACAATTGTCCCCAACCTACACTTTTTGTCATTTCATTTATATTCTTCCAAATCTAGCAAACCTTACCATTCCTAATATGTCCCTACCTCCATGCCTATATTTATCCTCTATAATCCTCCAGAAGCACCCTTTAACTCATACCATCATCAGCCAAAAATATATCTATTCTTCAAAGCCCAGCTTGCAAAACACTTTCTATATATAAATTTCTTTCTGATTTACTCTAGAAATAAATAATCTCTCTCTTCTTTGAACTCCCACAGTCTTTTGTACTTATTTGTCCCTGATTTTGTTTTATAAGATGTTTTTGTGTGATTTATCTTCTCATCTAGAGTATAATTTTCTTGTAAATGAAGATTATATCTAATTTTCTTTATATATTCTACATTACATAGGTTCATATACATAAATGATATTCAAAAAAGTTTTGAATATTCTCTGTTGAGAAAGCATTTTTGTTTATGATAGATACAGTAAAATGATGACATAATTTTAAAAAGCATTTTTAAAGAATGATAGTACGTTCTTTTCTATGTTGGTGAAAAATATAGGTTCTAATCTTTCTTTTTTCTCCATCTGGTAAAGTCTGATATTTTTGTATATAATCTTGCTGACTTACTAATTACTCTTCACAAGATATTTTAAAAATATGTTTATTGTTATCTCTACTAATAATTAAAATGTGTTGGATATAAATAATACGTAAGATAGTATTAACAACAGTAAAGATATTTTATAAGTTAAATTAGAATCATATGTAGTAGTTGGGGAAGTAGTGAACTATATTGAAGAAAGGATAATGAGCCTTTGTAGTTGGCATCTATAAACTAAATGGAGTCTATAATTTATTCTTTAATTCTAGGGCAACAGGTTGAAAAAACATCTGTATTCCAAAAGAATGCTCATCCAAATATCATTCAGTTACCAAGTTTTAAAAAAAATTGGCTGGGCACAGCATCTCATGCTTATAATCCCAGTGCTTTGGGAGGGTGAGGAGGGAGGTTGCTTGGGGTCAGGAATTCAAGGCCAGCCTGGGCAACATAGTGTGAGACCCTGTCTCTGTGAAAAATTTAAAAGTTAGTTGGGTCTGGTAGCATACACCTGTAGTCCCAGCTACCTGGGAGGCTGAAGCAGGAGTGTCACTTGAATCAGGAATTTGAGGCTGCAGTGAGCCATGATCACACCACTATACTCCAACTTGGACAACAGAGTAAGACCCTGACTCTACGGAAAAGAAAAAGAAGAAGAAGAAGAAATAGATTAGTATATCCAGTACTGTGTTATGGGAAAAGAGATTTCAATATAAAATAAGCCAATTTGATGGATTCTTTAAATACTTGAACTAATAGACAGTAAAGAAAAAGCTAGAAAACAATTGAGATTTTGGTACATTAATAAGAGTTTCAGAGAAGACACTTTTTAGAGCAGGTGGCACACTAATTTGGACTTATTTTATTTTGCTTAGCATATGCGTAGATAATATACTTGATGAAAACCAAATGCTAAAATGAGAGGAGATTATTCTAACTATACATGGTTTGCTATATCTTTGGGAAAAGAAGTAATTGGTAATCTTTTGATACAGGGATGTGCTTTGTGGTTACCTTTTGTGTACCAATATTGGCAATATCCCAAGGCTTGGAGAACTCGATGGTGAAATCACATCTACTTTAGTTGTGCAGCAAGGAAGAACATTAAACTGCAGGTAATTATCTAACCATTCTGTAAGAACCTGAGTCATCTTATTTCTCAGGAATGCAGTTTAGGATTCCTTCCATTTTCAGTTAACGTACATGTTAGTAAGTCGAAATATAATCTAGTCTATAGAGGCGATTGAGTAAATTCTAACAGAGAAGAGATAAAAAGAAGACAAAAAGTAGTTGAATGAAGAATATTATGTGATTACTAGAGTTAAGTTTAGATTGGTCAGTAAAGTCTTACAGAGTTTGGAAAATGAATGAGGACTTCTCGGTAAATCAGTGTATTAAATATATGCATCTACTTTTGCTCCCTTATGAAATCCCACTAAAAAGATAACAAATGGATCTTTTTTTAGAGTTCTTATATCCGCAGAGAGGCATAGAAAGAGAGAAGAGACAATCGCAACAATATTTTGTTATGTATAAAGCAAATGGATGTGTGGCACATGACTTATCAAAGCTGAGAAAGCTGAATTCCTAAGTCAGTAATGAGGAAAACTGAGAATCAATCCAAGATACACTCTGATTTCCCCACAGGCTCAGAAATTGGCAGCATCATCTACTTTAGGAAGAGGGAGGGAAGGAGTGGAGGGAAGGAGCTGAAATACAGAAAATAGATGAAAGGCTGTTTGAAAAGCAGTTAGATACTCAGATTACTTCCCCAACTCAGCTAAACTGGGGATTTCCCACCCTCCCATGGAAGATTGGAGCTTGATACTCCATAGTGAATAACAGAGGAGGTTTCTAAGCTGGAGAACAGCAAACAATATTTATATAAGGGTTGTATGGAAGTAGTCCAACCTCAGTAGTACAAATTTCCAATCATCTGTTAGGTCTCCTGACTCAAATATGAGCAGGTTATCAGAGATGTGAAAAAAAGTCTGTAACCTGAAAAAAAAAAAAAAAAAAGACAAAAACAATGAGACAATGAAGGGGAAGAAGACAAAACCACTTATCAGTATTTATGAGAGATAAGAGATTTCTATCATGAAACAAGAAAATAGGGTGCTGTTTTTTTAAACAGGGAACATTCAGAAAGAAAAAATTTAGTAGTTGAAATTATATTCCAGAAAGTAAAGTAAAAAGGCAAAGAAATGGACCATAGAGAAAATCTTACGCATTAGAATAGCAGTAATAACAGAGGAAACAGCAGGGAGGAAATTTTCAATGAATAAGTCAAGAGAATTGTCTAGAAATAAAGGACTTGAGTTTCCATATTAACAGGCTCACCAAGTGCTGAATACAATGAGTGAAATTAGAGGTACATCTAAACATATCATTGTGAAATTTTAGAACCTTAGGACAAAGTAAAGAATTCTGGAAGTTTCCAGAGAGGAGAAAAAAATCAAAGACTTAAGAATTAAAATGGTTTAGGTTTTAGCAACAGGAGCCCTGGGAGTCAGAAGACAATAGAGAAAATTATTTCCAAAATAGAATTTTGTACTCTGGCAAAATATCAAACAAGTGTGAGGATAGATAATAAAGACATGTTTAGTTATGCTACAAATTTCTCAGGAAAGTACTAGAATATGCACTCCACCAAAACAAAGTAAACCAAGAAAGAGAAAGATAGAGAATACAGGAAACAAGATTCCACAAACAGAGACTGGGCAATCCCCAAGTTGATAGTGAGGTGAAAGTCAAGATTTACAGTGCTATGAAACCGACACATGTGGACAATCAGCACAGACAAGAGCAGGCCAGAAACTCCAGAAGACTTTCATAAATAACAAAAGAATGAATTAAGAGTATAAAATGGTTTTCTCCTAGAAGGAGTATCTGGAAGAATGTCTAGAGAGGCAGAGAACTGCTTTATTGTGTTTAAAAACAATTTATCTATTGATTCTTTAAACTATGTGCATATGTAATTTAGATAAAAGTAAATGAAGTGAATGGGTATTGAATGTAAATGGGCTAAATACCCCATTTAAAAGGTACCAGAGTGACAAGCTGGAGAAAAATAAGACCCCATGGTATGCTGTCTTCAAGAGAGCCATCTTGTATGCAGTGACACCTATAGACTCAAAATGAAAGGATGGGGTAAAATCTACCAAGCAAATGAAAATCAGAAAAAAAGCAGGCTTGCAATGCTAATTTCAGACAAAACAGACTTTAAGCCAACAAAAATACAGAAAGACAAAGAAGACCATTAGGTAATGGTAGAAGGTTCAATTCAACAAGAAGAGCTAACTATTATAAATATATATGCACCCAACACAGGGGCACCCAGCTTCATCAAGCAAGTTCTTAGAGACCTACAAAGAGACTTAAACTCCCACACAATAACAGCAGGAGACCTCAACACTTCACTGATAGTATTAGATAGATCATCAAGGCAGAAAATTAACAAAGATATTCAAGACCTGAAGTCAGTGTTAGACCAAATGGATCTGATAGACCTCTACAGAACTCTCCACCTAAAAACAACACAGTCTATATTCTTCTAATCATCACATGGCCCATACTCTAAAATTGACCACACAATTGGACATAAAACAATCCTCAGCAATTGCTAGCTAGAGAACTGAAATCATACCACACCCACTCTTGGACCACAGCATAATACAAATAGAAATCAAGACTTAAAAATGTTTTTAAAACCATGCAATTATGTGGAAATTAAGCAACCTGGTCCTGAAATGACTTTTAGGTAAATAATGAAATTAAGGCAGAAATCAAGAAGTTCTTTGAAACTAATGAGAAAAAAGATACAAAATACCAGAATCTCTGTGTCACAGCTAAGGCAGTGTTAAGAGGGCAATTTATAGCCCTAAATGCCCTCATCAAAAAGAAAGTTCTCAAATAAACAACCTAACATTACAACTATAAAAGAACTAGAAAAGCAAGAACAAATGAACCCCAAAGCTAGCAGAAGACAAGAAATAACCAAAATCAGAGCTGACCTGAAAGAGACTGAGACATGAAAATCCAGGCAAAATATCAACAAATCTAGGAGTTTATTTTTTGAAAAAAATTAATAAGATAGGTTACTAGATAGACTAATAAAGAAGAAAAGAGAGAAGATCCAAATAAATACATCAGAAATGACAAAGGGGATGTTACGAATGACCCCACAGAAATACAAACAATAATCAGAGACTACTACAAACACCTCTGGCACACAAACTAGAAAATCTAGAAGAGATTGATAAATGCCTGTACCAAGACTGAACCAGGAAGAAACTGATTTCCTGAACAGACCAATAACAAGCTCCAAAATTGAACCGGTAATAAATAGCCTACCAACCAAAAAAAAGAAAAAAAAAAAAAAAAAAAGGACACGACCAGACAGATTCACAGCCAAATTCTACCAGATGTACGAAGAAGAGCTGGCACCATTCCTACTGAAACTATTCAAAAAATTTGAGGAGGAATGACTTCTCCCTATTGCATTCTCTGAGGCCAATATCATCCTCATACGAAAACCTGGCAGAGACTCTTAAAAAAAAAGAAAATTTCAGCCCAGTATCCTTGATGAACATTGATTCAAAAATCCTCAACACAATACTTGCAAACCAAATCAATTAGCACATCAAAAATCATATCCACCATAATCATGTAGGCTTTATTCCTGGGTTCCAAGTTTGGTTCAACATACGGAAATCAGTAAATGTGATTTATCACATAAATAGAACTAAAGACAAAAATCACATGATTATCTCAATAGATGCAAAAAAGGGTTTTGATAAAATCCAACATCCTTTCATGTTAACAACTCTTAATAAACTAGGTATTAAAGGAACATACCTCAAAATAAGAGGCATCTGTGACAAACCCACAGCCAACATCATACTGAATAGGCAAAAGCTAGAAGCATTCTCCTTAAAAACTTATACAGGACAAAGATGTCCTGTCTCACCACTCCGATTCAACATAGTATTGGAAGTCCTGGCCAGAGCAATTAGGCAAGAGCAAAAAATAAGGGACATCCAAATAGGAAGAGAGAAAGTCAAACTATTGCTCTTTGCTGATGACATGATCCTATATCTAGAAAACCCCATAGTCTCAACCTAAAAGCTCTTCCAGCTGATAAACAACCTCAGCAAAGTTTTAGGATACAAAATCAGCATACAAAAGTCACTAACATTCCCATGCACCAACAATAGCCAAGTTGAGGGTAAAATCAGGAATGCAATTCCATTCACAATTGCAAAAAAAATAATAAAGTACCCAGGAATACAGCTAGTCAGGGAGGTGAAAAATCTCTGCAATGAGAATTTAAAAACTCTGCTCAAAGAAATCGGAGATGCCACAAACAAATGAAACAACATTCCATGCTTGTGAATCAGAAGAATCAATATCATTCAAATGGCTATACTGCCAAAGCAATTTAGAGATTAAATGCTGTTGCTGTCAAACTATCAATGACATTCTTCACAGAACTAGAAAAAACTTAAAATTCACAGGGAACTAAAAAGCTGGGGGCATCACGTTGCTTAACCTGAAACTATAGTACAGTGCTACAGTAACCAAAACAACATGGTACTGGTACAAAAACAGATACATAGACCAATGGAACAGAATAGAGAGCCCGGAAATAAAGTCGCACACCTGCAGCCATCTGATCTTCGATGAAGCTGACAAAAACAAGTAATGGGGAAAGGACCCCCTATTCAGTAAATGGTGCTGGGATAACTGGCTAGCCATATGCAGAGGATTGAAACTGGATCCCTTTCTTACACCATATACAAAAACCAACTCAAGATAGATTGAAGACTTAAATATAAAACTCAAAACTATAAAAACCCTGGAAGACAACCTAGGTAATACTATTTTGGACATGAGAATAGTCAAAGATTTCATTATGAAGACACCAGAAGCAATCATAACAAGCAAAAATTGACAAATGGAATCTAATTAAACTAAAATGCTTCTGCACAGCAAAAGTAACTATCAACAGAGTAAACAGACAACCTACAGAATGGGAAAATTTTTTTGTAAACTATACATTTGACGAAGGTCTAATATCCAGCATCTATAAGGAAGTTAAATTTACAAGAAAAAACAACCCCATTAAAAAGTGGGCAAAGGACATGAACAGACCTTTTCAAAAGAAGACATACATGTGCTCAAAGAGCATATGAAAAAAGATCGATATCACTGATCGTTAGAGAAATTCAAATAAAAACCACCATAAGATACCATTTCACACCAGTCAGAATGGTTATTATTAAAACGTCAGAAAATAACGTGCTGGCGAGGTTGCAGACAAGGGGAACATTTACACACCTTTGGTGGGAGTGTAAACTAGTTTAATCATTGTGGAAAGCAGTGTGACAATTCTTCAAAGACCTAAAAACCAATACCATTCGACCCAGCAATCCTATTACTGGGTATAAGCCCAAAGGAATATAAATCATTCTACCATAAAGACACAGGCATACGTATGTTCACTGCAGCACTGTTCACAATGTCAAAGACATGGAATCAGCCTAAATGCCCATCAATGGCAGACTGGATAAAGAAAATGTGGAACATAAATATACACCATGGAATACCATGCAGCCATAAAAAAGAACAAGATCATGTCCTTCACAGGACATGGATGGAGCTGGAGGCCATCATCCTTAGTAAACTAACATAGGAACAGAAAACCAAATACCACATGTTCTCACTTATAAGTGGAAGCTAAATGATGAGAACACATGGAAACAAAGAGGGGAGCGACAGACACTGGTACCTATTTGTGAGGGATGTGATGAGGAGGAAGGAATGGATGAGAAAAAATAACTATTGAGTACTAGGCTTAGTAACTGGATGATGAAATATTCTGCACAACAAACCCTCATGACATGAGTTTACCTATATTACAATCCTGCACATGTACCCCGAACATAAAATAAAAGTGACAAAAATGGGGGCTTTTATAGTAGCATTGACATGGCCCCATATGAATAAATTATGAATATACATTTTCAATTCTTACCGTAGTTTTAAAAAACATTTCTAAATTATATATGCAGGTTTGTTATGTTGAATAGTGATGCTACAACAGTTTAGTCATTCTCAAATGTAATTGGTACATATGCAATCTTTTTGGGTCAACCAACTTATCAAATTACATGCTAGTAATAATGCCTTACTTACCTTTTGGTTGGTAGCCAAGTGAAATGATAAACCTGTTTCAATTCAAGCCCCAGTTATAGTAATTATGTTTAAATCCTAAACTACATCAATTTCTCCAAAAGGAATTAGATCAAAAGATTCAATGGCTTTTTCTGAGATTGAACTGGCTTATGCTACTGGTCTTTAATGAGTAATAAATAGGATAGAGGAAGCAATATTGCCCACTTTTAAGTTTTTGAGTGTGTTTTCAAAATGAATTTGAATTAATAGACATTTTTTGCTCTCAATTTGTTTTAGTGGTGGGCATGTTAAGCTTGAAGAAGATGTAGATCTTGGCTATGTGGAAGATGGGACACCTTGTGGTCCCCAAATGATGTGCTTAGAACACAGGTGTCTTCCTGTGGCTTCTTTCAACTTTAGTACTTGCTTGAGCAGTAAAGAAGGCACTATTTGCTCAGGAAATGGAGTAAGTATCCAGTACCTTGTCAGGATCTATTTATTTCTTTTATATCACAGAAATAGGACGCTAAACTATTTTTCTTAATTATGGAAGACATGATTTTTCATATTTCTAGTTGTGTAAATACTAATTCAATTATAGCTATTTGAATATTTCTGTTGTATAATCTGAGAAAGCCTGGGAATAAGGAAAAGAATAATCTTTCTAACCAAATTCTTCCATCTTTCTTTTCTATGTTACTATGATCTCATATAATATAATGCCAACTTTTTACAAGTGAACTAGGAGATACATTTTAACAAACTATGATGGGATTTTAAGAAAGACAATAAAAATTGGATGTGATGGCCACAGTATTTAAAAACGATGTGGTCTGGGTACTGACAAATCTGAATAGACTATCAACTGCTGTAGCCACACCAGAGGGTACAAGCTGAGGATAAGTCCTGGAAATAAAAATAGATTAACTTAGAGAAATGTTTCTTACAGATGAATAGGAAAAAAATGGCATTTGAAAGACTTGTAATTCTGTTCTTTCAGTTATGTATCAGATAATGTATATCCTGTACAGGTAAGTTTACAGGTTAAATATTCATCCTCTACTGGGGATAAAGTTTTGTCAGTTTCAGTTAGGAATTCCTATACTAACAAAAAAAAAGTTTGTTCTATTTCTTTCAGCATGTGCTATAGCGTGCTTTTTATTTTTGTTCCAGATTTTTTGCTTGAACTGTTGTATTCAGTTAAGATAAAGGATCCCTGTTTTGGAACTGTAAGCCTTCAATCCTGGTCATTCCATACATATCCTCAGGGATATTCCAAGAATTTATTTAGGGAAGTAACTAATTGTTACTTCTTGCCAAAGCATAGGAATTCTCATGGCATATAAGAGTAGAGCAGACATGTACTAAGTAGCTCTGCTCCTATGAAGGAGTCTTCCAAGTCTTATTTTCTTAATCTTTAAGAGGATGTTAGGGGATCAGAGGAAAAGAATAATGGAATTTTTCTTGATCATCCATGCTAATGAATAACCATGTCTTATTCTTCGTAAGGTTCTGAAACAAAATACAAGAGACCAAACATTGTTATGCTTAGTAAACATTTGTTTAATTAATTAGTAAAAGAATAATCAGTGCAAATAAATCAGATGGCAAATCAGCATCCAGATGATTTACAATTATGCATAATATAATTATGTATTCACAATAATTATGCATAATTATATTTGGCATAATTTTAACTTACAGCAACTCAACTCTGTATTTGTGACAAAAATTAATATGAGAAAATTAATACAAGTGAATATTCTTTTTTTTTTTTGAGACGGAGTCTCCCTCTGTTGCCCAGACTGGAGTGCAGTAGTGTGATCTCCGCTCACTGCAAGCTCCACCTCCCAGGTTCACGCCATTCTCCTGCCTCAGCCTCCTGAGTAGCTGGGACTACAGGCACCCACCACCACACCTGGCTAATTTTTTGTATTTTTAGTAGAGATGGGGTTTCACTGTGTTAGCCAGGATGGTCTCGATCTCCTGATGTCGTGATCCTCCCACCTCAACCTCCCAAAGTGCTGGGATTACAGGTGTGAGCCACCGTACCTGGCCGTAAATATTCTTTTTGTACCATATATCACGTAGTTAAGAGCATGGGCTTGCAATCATACAGCCTGGGTTTGAATCCGAACTTTGCTTTTTACTAGCTGGGTAACATAGGGCAAATTTCTTAACCTTTATGACTCAATTTCTTCCTCTGTAAAATGGAGATAATAGTGCCCACTTTAAAGAATTGTGCAAAGAATGAGTTAACTTGTAAAACACTTAAAACAAGACTGGGATATGGGAAGTGTTCAATAAATGTAAGCTATGCTATTTATTATGATTACTGTACACTTGAATCATTGTCTGTTCTTGTCACTTTATCACTGATACCTGACATATGATATAGCAACTGATGCTTGAAGAAGCCAGGAGACTTGATTAGGGTCCCTTAGTAAGACAGGAGTGATATGGTGAATCAAATCTAGGCCTTTTAAGCCTAAACCTTTTCCTTTCTGCATATTTATTAATGTGTAGCTCTTATTGAGGCTGTGTTATAGTTACATATAGATGTGGGTGTATGTTGTGTTCCTGAAAATTAGATCAGACAAGACAGAAACCCCTGTAGTAAAAACCTGTCTCAGGAGGAACTTGGCTGACCTTCAACCTAACTTAACTCTCTCCTGCTTCTCTATTCAGAGTTGTTTTGAATTAGATTTAGGTGTATATTCTGTTTCCTGAGTGGACAAATGAAGAGAGATTATTTCCCTATAATATAAAAAATGGTATCAATTTTATGTGAATCCTTTTTATATACTCTTTTTGTGGGAGTTCTTAGTTCCCCTGACCCTGACATAGCTAGTAGCTACAGCATGGGTTGAAGTGCCAAGATTATAGCCTTGTGGAACTTTCTTCTCAGCCCACTGCAAAACATCAGGTCTCCTCTCTTCATCAAACTTTTATTTCATTTTGCTTCCTAAGAAATGAATAACATTTTTGCATAAAGACCCTTACTAAGGAAGGAAGGAAACCTTTATGTTAGATAGTTGACAGATGATTGTATTTCTGCTTAGCTTTTTAAATCTTCCTCATAAAATTTAAGTTAATGAAAGTCAAAACAATAATTTCTTTGATTTTTTTTATAGATGTAGATGAATTTCTCGGTTAAGATTCATCGTTCCCTTTGGGTTAGTTGCTGGTCTCAAAGAAACATTTGCTTGAAGTACTGGAGGGAGAAATAATGTAATTAGTTATTAGGAAGAACGTACTAATAATTTTTCGAAATTACCAAATTCTAAGCATATAATAATAAGAAATTAGTGTTTATTTTTCATGCTTCTGTACCAGAGACTTGACATTTACTCTAACTTGATTGTGGATTTCAGGTTTGCAGTAATGAGCTGAAGTGTGTGTGTAACAGACACTGGATAGGTTCTGACTGCAACACTTACTTCCCTCACAATGATGATGCAAAGACTGGTATCACTCTGTCTGGCAATGGTAAGTACTTAATTTGGTAACATTATGTACTCTTTATACACAAAGAGAAAACTGCTCTCTGAAAACTTTTATTTGAGTTATTTTTGTGATAATCAGAAATACATTCTCATAATAATGAGGTCCATTTCATGAAACTGATTATGTCCATTAAATTGTAATGATATGTAATATTGTGTATAACTTAGTCTATTTGATTTAGCTTTATCTTGTCCCGCTTCATTCTGAGATTTTTCGAGTATTATACTTGTCTGAAGCTGTCAATAAACCCTAACATTTCTTTCAAATGAAGAAAGTAGTCATAACTCTTAACTGTGTGCAATTAAAGGAAGAATTTTATATTTTTGAACTGAATAAAAAGGAACAATTAAAGAATTGGTTTTAAAATATTTTAATATTCTTTATTATAGAAGCTCATTGTTGTTCAATCCCAGTTCTGTAGCCTGAACTGGCTGCAGGTAGTAATCCTGGCCAAGGTTCCTGGAGGGGCTTTAAGAACATAGATAAGAAATAACAGGTGCAGTCCTAAAAGCTAGGGTGGCCCAAGCTGGGGTATAGAAGTCAAATGCAGATGGTTGAAAGAACTCATACATTGGAGGCAAATGTCCCCTTTTAAACTATTTAATCATTTCATTATTGAGTATTCTTTTATACAAGATAATGCTCAAATCCTGAAGTTCATTCACTCTCAAAGGATGAGAAAAAAGGAATATGTTCATTCTGATAATCTAGAAAGGATAAACAGTTTTAGCTAATATGACTTTTATAAAGAAAATCATAGGATGGTTAAGATTTTAGAGTCCCCAGTCTTAGCAATGGTAGTGTGGCGTTTGTTCCAGTAATTAATTCAAAGGCAATAATATTTAGGCACATGGATTTAAATGACATGTCAAAAGCCATACCATTACTTAGAAATAAACAAGACTAACATCTAAGTTTATTGATCTCTGTTAAGTCCCTGGAAAAAAAGGAAGGGAAGACAGACATGCTAGGTCTTGGAGTAAGAAAATCCTAGTGACCCAAGAAATCCTCTGGCATCTGCATCTGTGCATCCCACAGAGGACCTGGCAGGTTGGACTCCACTAGTCTGCTCAGATGACCTAGCCCTGCTGTCTGGCATGAATTCTGAGGGCTCCCAGACAGAGAGACTGCCACTCCTATCATGGAGAATTGAAGTCTTCTCAAGTAGCCCATGACTCCTGACCTTTGATGTGTAAAAGGATGCCTCAGGAGTGGAGCAGACAAGGATGGATCTAAGTTGCTCTGGGTGAAAGCTCTGCAGTTAACCATGTGGCATAAATCATTATCAGCAAAGCAGGCCTTCTGGTGTCAGAGCCAGGCCTCATTCAGATCAGCCTTTTCTGCCTTTGAGCCCTCATTTGAGCTTATCGACGAAGACTTTGACTCATGGTGCCATTCTGCTGTGATGATCCCCTTAAAGATTATATCTCAGCCTGCCTGACAATGGATACTGGCACAACAATGCCATCACTGTGTTCTGAGCTTCAACCCTGCCCTGGATTCTGCCTGCCTGTCTCTCTGCCAGTGTGGTGTTGCCTCCCTCTCCTGCCACTTCAGCTCCAGTCCTCCAGCTCACTCGACTCTTTTGTTCCTCAGGGTTTTCCTTCTGTAGAATGCCACAGCCATCATTGCCCAGACGGGGAATTACAAGTCCAGTGTTTTTATCACCTACACCACCTGGGTAGTAACCATACAAGTCTGTGGACATGTTTTCTCCCTTAAGAAGCTTATATTCACTTTGAGAGAAACAAAATATAACACACACACAAAACCGAGAGCAATAAGGACCTTGCATTAGTTGTCAAAGTGGAGTGATATGCACAATAACATTTCTAGAATTTCTGAGAAAGAGGTAAGGATCAAAAGGAACACAGGTTTTCTCCCTGTTCCTCCCTAAGTATCATTACTCTTCCCTCTTTTAGTTTAATGACATCATGTTTTCTGGAAGATACAATTGTGCAAAATGCATTTGGACAAGAATTAAAAAGGACATATGCCAAACATTATTTTTAAATCAACTGATGTAGATTGCTGAATTATGGTTGATTTTTTCTTTCCTTTGAAAAATACCCATTTTTGAAAACGAACAGTGTTGTTAGTGTGATGATTACAAAACTGAGCAATGAAGTTTCTGAAAGAATTTTATACCACTGATCTTCCTTCTTTCTTTTTTTTCTTCTCAGGTGTTGCTGGCACCAATATCATAATAGGCATAATTGCTGGCACCATTTTAGTGCTGGCCCTCATATTAGGAATAACTGCATGGGGTTATAAGTAAGTGAAATGTCTCAGTCTTGTTACTATCGAAATATACTTCTAAACATTTTGATTACATGAAAGCATCTAGAAAGTTTTGTATCATTGGTTGAATATACTTGCAATGAAAATCAACTTGGCTCAGCAGCCAGTCAATGCTTATTCTTGGCATGGTGAGAAGTGATAATAACATCATTTTTTTAGATTTCGAGACAACTTCCTTCTATTGTAAAACGACTGAGTTTTATTTTAAAATCTTTGAAGTGAATTGAAATCAGTCTAAATTTTTAAAAGCTTATAAGTTGTAACTTTTGAAGAGAATTTGATAGCCTTAAACATTTTGCTCAGTAAATGCCTTCAAACATTGTAAACTTTTTTATCTATTTAATGTGTTCAATTTTCTTTTTATGATTTATACAATCTGAAAAGAAACCAGAATATTCAATTTCCTTTTTAAGTGCTTTAATCTCATGATGTGAAAAATTTCTTTGTATTCAAATAGCTAATTTAAGTTTAATAAGTTAGAACTTAAATGTGATGAATCCTAAATTTTCTTTAATATTTCAACTTAAAATCATATTCTGCTGATCCTTGATAATGTTCCAGTTCACAGGCCTGGGGCTTTTCTCCATTTGGAAGGCCTACAGCTTGTGCTAGGCAGTCTGGGCATTACCTCATTTCGTAGCACATTTTTCCTCATGGATCAAACTTAGGTAACTCAAAGTTTTGGGAATTAGAATCAACATTTTAGACTTTTACCCCACGCCTTTTGATGGACACCTTTGTTCCTTGAGTTAATATATGTCAAACACTCAAAGTAGTACCTGGCCCACAGTAAGCACTAGGTAATTGTTTGCTATGATTATTACCACTTAACAAGGTCTTAAACCAATTGCACCAAAGGAAACACCTTTATAGTGTACATGGTAATTTCTTGTGAGGTCAAAACCATGAAAGAGTTTCTTTGGCTAAAAAGGAAGAGCAGTTAGTTTACTGGCAGGATAAGCTTTGTATGTTACAAGCATTAATATTACAGGCATTTGTGGAAGACTGTATATTAACGAGTAGCTCGGAGAGCATAATACAGTTTGGCATAACATGGTTGACATGGCATATCATAGTGAAGGAGAGCACAGCATAATAGTAAGCTCTTCCCTGATTAAATGAGCACCTAGCCCTATACTGTGTGGTCTTCCACAAATTCTTGTATTGTTAATGCTTGTAGCATACAAAGCTTATCTTGGCAGCAAACTAACTGCTCTCCCTTTTCAACTAAATAAACTCTTTCATGGTTTTGACCTCACAAGCAATTGCCATATACCCGTATAAAGGTGTTACCTTTGGCGCAGTTAATTTAAGACTATGTTAGGTGATAATAATAAGTTCATAGCTGATGCTTAAAACCTATGGGCCTCTTTGATATGCAGGTTACTGGGTATATTTCACCTCAGCATAACATTTGGAATTACAAAATCATATATCTGATAGGAAGGCTTTTCTGTTTGTCATTTGATTTCTCCTCACACCACAAGCAAATTAGCCGTGTGCTGGAATCGCACTATTTCTCCAACTTAATGCACGATTTAAGTAGTAATTTTCATCACAAGCATTATTGTTTTGAAGTAGCTCAGTGGTTTCATTTGGCTATGTGAAAATGGAAAGAAAAAAAATTGTTCATTCTGGAGTGTGTGATTTTCTGCCACCTAGTGATGGAAGTGGATATTTCATTTTTATAATCTTGGTAAAACCTACCTTTTAGAAACCTAAACACTCATATTACTTATTAAATTATGTGTCTGTTGCCTTCATTGATTAGAATGAAAATCACTTATTTCTGCCTGTAATTTCTTATTTTTATGGCATTCTTTTGAGATTTGTTCATTCCTGCATATATGCACTTTGCAACTTTAATAAGATCCACATAGTTGGAAACTCATTTAAGTTGGTTTTAGCTTAAGGAAAAAGACCAAACTTGTGTATATTATAGTATCCTCTTTATAAATAATTAGTCCAAGTAGCTAAAGTTTTAATGTTTCTAAAATTATTCAGAATATGTTTAGGAATATAGGGGGAATGTAGGTATTTTAAAAGAGGAATTAAATTCATGAATATGATGTTTTACTTATTCTATTTGAAATTTAAAACCAGATTTAGAACCTGAGAAATCATTTTCTCATTAGTTTTTCCAGTTAAACTTTCTACCCCTTCCCCAAGCCTTGGAGTGGAGAATAGCAGGAATGAAAAAAAAGTAGAATGCTCATTTGGAACCGTATGACTCAGGAAATCAGATTGAAGGAATAAAAAGTAAAACATGTTGAATAGAAAGATACTAGGTTTATTTTTCACCCATCTGATAGTTTCCAGAATGAAAAATAATAACGAATTGGCACCTTTGCCGTCATGTGTGTGTTATCAAGCATGATATGTGTAATGTGGATGAAAGAGACTGGCAAGTAAAGATGTTACCAATGAAATCCATGTGAAAACATTATCCTTGTTCTTAGAGTAAGCAGCCCCAAACTACTCAGTTGCATGACCTTTCTAACATATCTCCAAAATACTAACAATTATGTCAAGATAGAAAGTTAACAATGAACCCCTGAAAAGTCACTGGTACTGTACTACCACACCCTTTAGAGCAATTTTTTAATAAGATCCACTTAGTTGGAAACTCATTTAAGTTGATTTTAGCTTATGGTTAAATAAACACAGGGACTAAACACTGAACAAGTATTTCCAATGTGAAACTTCAGCGAGTAAGTAGTAATCACTTAGGAGATCCTTAACAGTCATCAATTAACTCAGTCCTATTTATCATACCTGATGAAATAAAATGTTCTGGTATTCATTTATATTCCCCTGTTTGAAATTCTTAGGAATAACTATAGTTTGGGGTTTATATCCCATTAGGAATGAATTATAATTTTATTTCTGTGAAAGTACAGTTATTTATATAAGTAACTTGATTCATTAATTTCATTATTTAAGTTAATGTATGTTTGAAGACCTGTATTTGAGATAAGATTTACTTTAGAGCAGTGATTGATGTTGAGAAAACAGTTACTCTTTAATGACTGCAGCATATTTATGTTTTTAAAAATGGACAGTTGTTTGACAATATTATCACTGACTGTTTGTCGCTTCTCCTAATGATGAAGTGACATTTTTGTGTGTGCATTCCCATTTTAATTCTGTAATTCAGAATCCTCTAGTGAAGACTTTTCAATGGAAGCTAGAGCTTTTATGTTTAGAGCTCCCTCTTGATGTCCATCCAGAGGTAACTAACTCTGTGTTTCTTCCTCTTTCTCTTCTTGTCCATGAAAAGAAACTATCGAGAACAGAGGTATGTAATAAAAATAATGTGAACATAAAACTGAAAGGTTTGACTCATATTAGCATTGCTGGAATTCATACATGCGATTATAATTAAGTTCACTTTGTTTTTATGCTGTAATGATCATACACTAATCTTGATTTTTCATTATCTTGAGATAATTTTAATGATGGTGCCATGAAATATAGTAATTTAAAATAGATCTGTCATTTAATTTTAATGGTTCTTTTATCCAACGATACTACAATTACTGGAGAGTCTTGCTTATTTTTTAATAGTAATATATATAGAAATTGATTTTTTCCATCTAAAACATACTTCCTCTATGGTAAGGTGTCCCATTTGTTTACATTAATGTTAGCTTTTCTTCATGTTTGTAACACTCTTATTGCCTAATACTTTCTGAGGGAATTTGTTACTGTTTTTATATTAATAATATCCATTCATAAGTGACAAAGTTTATTTGGGCAGTGTTGCTGTTGGGAATGTTCTAGCATTTGTTGAGCCTGTTTATCTCTGCATAAGGAATTTTTTTGTATTGATTAGGTAACTGCACATTTAGTTAAAGAACGAATTTGCATAGTTGGAATAATAAAAATGTCTATATTCTTGAGAAAGTCAGACACCCTCTATAGCATAACCTTAAAAATCTGTGCTTAACCAACAGCATAAAAACAGATACAAAACATTCATGTTGTTCTATAACAATTACCTATTTTATCTGAATCTAAATTAGCACATAATATTGAAATTCACTCTTCACTTTTCACACTTAAAAAGTTACTAGTGCTGTTAGCTATTGATATAAAATATTAAAATATTGTCCTGGAAACTGATAACCTAGACCAGGTCTTACACATGATATAGTTCTATACTCATGGTGTTTATGCAGATTCCTATTTACTTAACCTTTTCCATTGTTGAGTTGCATGCTTGTGACAGGTTATGAATAAGGTGTATAAATGTGGTAATTTGTCATGCTCCATCACAACTTTCATTTTTTTTCACAAATCAAAAATTTAACCTTACTCTTTTTTAAATAAATTAAAATTCCCATAAGGCTTTAACCGTAAGTATCTGTAGAATCTGTATAAATACATGGTGCCCATGGGTTACCATTCGAAATCCTGGTCAGTTTGTATAGACAATAGAAAATATTGACCTTTCCCTGGAGTGACTAACTCATCATTAATGGAAAAAGTAAAACTGGGACAAAATTACAATTTAAGAACAATCAGATTTCTTCGTGACATGTTTTAAACTCTTGTGTCCAAAAGCGCTTGAATAGAGCAGGAGCCGCCGTTTAGGCTTTCTGTTGAGTAGAGGTTGACTGATCGCATTAGAAATCTAAGTTTGCTGAGTTTCTTTAGTGGAAAATAGAATTAGGCAAATAAGATTAAAAAGTTAATGATTCAGCTTCATTTCCACAGGAACTAAGGCTATAATGTAATTTAATATTGCTGAATATATGAAAACAAAAGTGAAATGTCTCATATGTAACATAAGCAAAACTAACACAGTACTCTAAGATGTGTTCTCATTAGGGATTCTGTCCAGAATAAGGGAATTGCCTACACTTTAGAAAAATGATTAATATTGAAAAGTATGCACAAATTTCTTGTGCTAACTCAATATGTAGAGAGATATAGTTAAGAACATTTTCACATGAAGAATCTCCTTTATGTGCCTGATATAATTTCATGTCTCCTGGTGTTACTGAGTCATCATTTCATTGATCTGGCTACTCTTTTGGAATCTAGTCAATCATATTTTGAGAGTTGTCACATCTTCAGCGGATATTTATTTTATATATTTTGATATATGTCAACACAACCCTTTTTTGTCCTTGCCCATAACTAATGAATATCAGGTTTGTACAGTAGGTCTCAAAGTGGAGAAATAGCAAAGAATAGACTTTAGATAGGAAGTTGTGAATGTATAAGTGTTTTCTAAATGATTTTCCTTTTCGAGAATACTTGCTAGTGATTATAGACGAAGTGGTAAGGCCAGCAGACCAAAGCATGCATTAAAAAATGTTCAATCTTATAAAAATATCAATAGACATTAAAGTAAATATCTTCCCAATTCCAAAATATACCAGGAAGTAAAATTAAGAATTTTGAGTTGTTATTGCTTTTAAATTAGGTTGTTCTTTGAGGTTCCATGGTAGGGAGACCAATCCACAAGGAATCAGAAATCTATTAGTATGTGGTATTGGAAAATCAAACTTTCCTCAACTCTGAAATCAAGTAAGGTTCTTTGTAATTTGTAAAGCATTATGGTGACGGGAAGTTACTAGCATGTGATCTTGGAAGACAGTGTTTCTCTGATCTTTGAATGAAAGAGGTGAATGTAGTTCTTTTCAAGGAGGAGGGCAGCATTCATTGACATGAGTGAGGCTCACACATACTGGTTGAGGTGGTGAAAATGTTGGTGAATGTAAACTTTTGCTTTGACACTAAATATAAGACATAATAAGTGTAATAGCCAGTTATCAGATTCCTAATACTGTTATAATGGCTCAGAAGTGCCAAACTGGGCATAACTTTCCAATTCCTGGAGAGGACAGGCAAGTAATTCTGTGACTGAATTTGATAACCAGATACATCTTCTCTCCTGAGCATGGGTCCTCAAGGTTTTCAGTATAGAGAAGGATTATATTCTATGTTTTCTTGCAAGTTTGACAAAAAGATGTGAAGCAGACCCATTTTTTTCTTTTTGTTCGCAAACTTCGTAATAAAAAGAAACTGGAAGCTCCATTCTGGGGCATAGTGAAGGTAGAACTCCACATATGTACAGCATCAGTTTAAATCTGCCAGTGTCTTATGATGGGCAGAATTGTGGAACAAAGGAGCCATAGCCGTAGACATTAGGTAATTAGAATGATGGTTGTATTTATCCTTTTATTTAAAATATTCAGGAAAGAAAACTTCCCCAATTTTTTCAGTTGATGTTATTGTTGATATTATAGCACAATTGCTTTAGGACTTAGAAGCTATATGACTTTTAGTGAGAATTATAAGTGAATTTTAGTTTTTAGGGTAAGTTTGCAAATAGCAATAGAATAAGAAACATTAACTGAAGTTAGATACATAAAACATCCATATTTAGCTGAAATCTTATTTTCTTCCTTTGTCTGAGATGAACACACACCATTATGATTGATGAGAAATATAAAAAATAATTAGATTATATCTTTTTGATCTATGGTTTTACTTTACGCGGAATGCCCTCCCCTTCCCCATTTCTTTTCTTTCTCACCTGTTTTAGCCACTTTATTTTCTGCTTGTGAACTTCTCATCTTTTTTCCAAACCTTTCTTAGTTTGCTTTTCTATTATTATTATTTTGGTGATATTCCTGCATCTGTCAGTGTTACTTGGTACACATTATATACAGTATTTCTTAAAACAGTAAAGTAAAAATTTAATAAGAGACAGCCCAGATGCCAACAAAACATTGGAGAAATGCCTCCTTCAGCACTAAAGTTAAGAGTTGGTTAAATGGCTTTTTCCTCCAACATTTTAAGTATGCATAAGAATTATTAAGATAAATATAATTCAATTGATGCTTTTCGGAAAGATTAGACTTCTCTCATAGCAGGACTGTTTGCCTAAAGGTTTTGGGGTGATCAAGAAACAGTCTTACTGAATGTTTAAATTTAGAATGCTAACATAACAACTAGATGATTTATAATTATGAACACATTAAGAGTTGTCTTCTGAAGTGGAATAAGAATAAGCAAGCAATAAGCATAGTATTGTAGACCTGGAGAGAAATAATTGTATAAATTAGGTCCCCCAGAGTCATTAAGTTATAGGGGTTGTTCTTTACCTTAAAGAACAGGAAATATCTTCAAAAGAATGTTATTTAATGGGATGCATCAATTCAGAACACACAATGAAATGCCAAAGTTGTACAGAGAAGAAAAAGACAACGTGTAATTAATGTAGGAAGAGATACATTTTGAGAGGGAAAAAACTAGTTACATAAGTGTTTATTATATTTTGGCTATTGTTCACTAAAAAGCATACATGTCTAAAATATTTGCATATAATATGAGAAATATGAGGTAATTTTCCCATTATAAAATTTAGCACTAATCAGGCCACCTAATGTGGTGATCACTTTTAGTTTCCAAAATTTAATGAAATAAGACAGCACTCAAGATTTAGGAAGAAAGTCATAAAGATAATAAAGGACTGGAAAAAGAAGTTTGATTTAAAATTTTAAGAGGATCACTTAGTCAGTCATTTATGACCTTTCCCAACAAATGATGAAAAGTTATTTTATTTATCATGGGGGCTTGATATTATCTATTAAAGCAAGAAGAATTAGGTTTGTTATGATATGTAATTAATAATTGTAAAAAAGACAAATTTCTAGACAATGAAGGATGTTAAACATCATTATTATTATTATTATTATCATTTTGAGGTGGAGTCTCTCTGTTGCCCAAGCTGGGGTTCAGTGGCACGATTTCGGCTCACTGAAACCTCTGCCTCCCAGGTTCAAGCTATTCTCCTGCCTCAGCCTCTTGAGTAGCTGGGATTACAAGCGCGTGCCACCACACCTGGCTAATTTTTTTGTATTTTTCGTAGAGACAGGGTTTCACCATGTTGGTCAGGCTGGTCTCGAAATCCTGACCTCGTGATCCACCCACCTCGGCCTCCCAAAAACATTGTTCTTAAGAGATCTTTAATGAAATTCATAACCTAACACTGACATTTACCATGGGAAGAAAGTTACATGCCTTCCTCATGGAATTTTAAGGAAAAGCCAGTGAATTTCTATCTTTTGGAGACTTTGCAGTGTGATAGATAAGAATCTAATCTGTTCAACGTAATGAAAACAAGGTGGTGCCCCAAAAGTACATTGAACTGAAACTGATTGAAACCCACAGTTTATGATTATTTAGCATTTAGGGTGTTTGAGCACTGTGTAAAAAATGACCATGGACTTCAGAGAAGTTACATTGAAGGGATAATAAAACATGTTCAGTTAAAAACACAAAACAAAACTGGGCCCCATCCATTGGGAACGATAGTCCATCTACATCCTTAGTGTCAGCAAAGTGAGGCCTTGGTAATTGCCAGGATAAATGCCTGAAGGCCAGCCAGACCCATGTAAAGAGAAGGCAATTTGTGGGATAGAATACTGGGAATGGTCAAGTGTAGTTCAGAGCTCTTATATAATAGCTTGTCTTTATCTTTTATTTATTTTATTTATTTTTTGAGACAGAGTCTCACTCTGTTGCCCAGGCTGGAGTGCAATGGTGCGATCTCGGCTCACTGCAACGTCTGCCTCCCAAGTTCAAGCAATTCTTGTGCCTCAACCACCCAAGTAGCTGGGCTTACAGGTGTGCACCACCACACCCAGCTAATTTTTATATTTATTGTAGAGATGGAGTTTTACCATGTTGGCCAGGCTAGTGTCCAACTCCTGACCTCAACTGATCTACCCATCTTGGCCTCCCATAGTGCTAGGATTATAGGCATGAGCCACCATGCCCAGCCTGGTCTTTAATTGAGTTGAATTTGGTGAGGCACATCTCATCAGTTTATAAAGATTATCAGTAAAGATAGTAATGATAAATGGGATTTGTTAACCATAGAGGTTATTATTGGAAATGTGTTCATGGGATTCTTCTATAAATATTAATATAACACAAAAGGGAAATTTTCTCCCCAAGGCAAAAAATAGAACTCTGATTTTATTGACAGCTTTTTTTTTTCAGGCATTAATGGAATATTTTACTGATACAAGGTAAAATAGAAAATATTAATAAAGATCTCTTACAGGGGAAGATATAGCAGGTGTCATGTAACAGTCTAAATATGAGGTTTTGTATTTTTTTCCTATAAAATTAATGTTTTACATACTGGGGAAAAGAAAGGATAACTATTATGAGCTGAAGTCATTTATAGAATTAAAAATATTTTGGAGAAGTCATATCAAAAAGTTATAGGTGGAATTAATCCTACGTTACTAATTTCATGAAAAATTCTACTTTCTTTAGTAAACATAAAAGAGAGTAGATTAAATCACACAAGTTAAAATATATGCTTCATACTAATTGAAAAATCTTTCAGATTCACAGACATGTGTAACTAAATAGCATTAAAATAATATGAGAGTATTCAATCATTCAAGAGAATGAATGACCAAGTATTTTAAACATTTACAACAATATGGCAATAATTTAAGCAAGCAAACACCTGAAAATGGCATTTTGGGGGGATTAAATTCAGCATCAGCAAATAATCAAAATTATAATGGTAATTAAGGAGAAACCAAATAAGAAAAAGACAAGTTAGCAAATTTGTGCTTTTACTGGAGATTTAATTAAGCATAGCTTTGTTAAAAATTCTCAATTCAACACTAGTTTGTGTCACCTCCAACAATAGTACTGAATAGAAAAGAATCAAGTTTTTGATGCAGTTGGCTATTTGGGAGGCTACACCACTGACAAATGACCAGATTAGCTATTGCAGGAGGGTTAACTGGGGGCCTTATCTAAAAGTTTCTATCTGATTACCTTAGGAGAAGTAATAAAAATCTGTTCCAATCTTAGTTTATTGAAAATCAGATGATTTGGGTCAATAACAGTGCAAATTAAATACGTTTTCACTTGGGCACTACTACTACAGTAGAGATAGAGAACTAAGGTCACCCACCAGCTACCTATAAGTATGCTTCTATAGTCTCAACAAAAATTCAGTTATTTTTTTCAACCTTTTCTTGCTCTTGCTAGATTATCTTCCTTCACATATTCCACTGAACAGTTATAAAATTTCCTTTTTGATTTAACTTTGAATCTTTCCATTTCTTCATATTTCTATTAAATGAATAACGAAGCTCTAAGTTGAACATCAAACTCTAATAGTGATTTGTTTGGATTAAATTATATAATAGTTTAAAAATCAATCAGTTCTTTTAAGACCAAATCCAGGTTATATTATGTATGTTTAGAAATTATTAACAGTTTATTCACCACAAAGGAAAAAAAAAAGCTATGCTTAATCTGGGTAGGGACTATCTGTCCTAACACACCTTTGACATAATTGTTTTTTTAAAAAAAGACAAAAATGCACTTAACATTTTCAAGTATAATGAAATTACCATGAAAACACTCATATTTTCATATTTTTTCCCCAAAGCAAGGCTTTATTCATCCAAACGATAAAGACATTTGTAATTGCATTTCTGGCCTCTACAGTTAGAATGACTTTAACTTGTCTCATTTATTGATAATTTTATGTGTTGTGATAGATTTGATTCATGTAGATCATTATCCCTACCTCTCTTTTTTCCTGAAATAATATTTGTATATGTCTGTGTTCATGTGTGTGTCTTGTTTTCTGACTCTGAAATGTTTATTATGCCTTAGACAGTTACCCCAGGGAGATTATGTAAAAAAGCCTGGAGATGGTGACTCTTTTTATAGCGACATTCCTCCCGGAGTCAGCACAAACTCAGCATCTAGTTCTAAGAAGAGGTCTGCTTTTCTGTCGCATTTTCAGATTTCTACCTGTTCCATCACACATTATTCCATTAGTCAGAACATTTCATTATTTTGCAGCAGGTTTGATTACTTCTTCCTTCTTTCTTGAATGTTAAAAAATAGTATCCTTTGTTCTTTGATTACTCTACTTCAAAATGCCATATGCTCAGAACCACTCATTACACAAATCAGGCCACAAAACCTAAACAAAGCAAACCAACCAATAACTCTGATTCTATATAGAAACCTCAGGGTTTTTCAGTCTTGCTTTATATGGCTTAAGAAACTATACATAGTATTTAATAATATTTAAATGGTGAGCTTTATGTCATGTTTGGTAGTCAAAGAAAAAGGTTACTGTCATGCTTCAATAAAAGCAATTGTTAAATAAATTGGTAATTTAAGTGCTGCATTGAATATTTTTGAATTTTATATATATCAAAGCTAAGCACGCTGTGAAACAAAGATTGCTTCTCTGTGAATCATATATTTCAGTATTATGATTTTGCCTTTTTGGGGGATGATTACTTCTAGACTTTATAAGTTACAACTTAGTTGACAAATTAAGTGTGCTTAATTTTGCCTGAGTTTTTTAACAGTATAGGTGGGATTAATATTTATATGTCTTAGACACTGATGCTATATTCTTATTCTAGCATCTTAAGGTGTATGACACCTTTTAAAATTCTGCATGCTTTGTAACTGCTTAATCAAATAAATAAAAAGAAGAAATAAATAGTTGGCATGATTTAGGAAATGAGACCTATATTCATGTTGAAGGAAGCAAAAATATTCTTGTGGAAGAATTTATTTATTTAAAGTTGCCAATAAGAGTGTAATGGACAGGAAAAAAGGTTTGATAGCCCTGCTCATGCCTTTGGGCACATTAACTACTTTGCAGAGTGAAGGGGAAGTTGCTAGTTTATTGAGAGGAAACATGACCTGTTCCGGAGTTCTGTATAGAGTGGATCATCTGTAAATATTCTGTAATGTCTCTCAGTCTTTGTAAACGTTAATCAAGAAGGAGAATAGAAGGAATTAGTGAGACCTGGGAACTCTACTTTATGTGGAACTTTCTTAAGCATGAAGGATAGTTTTCACTTAGATAACGTAGCTTAAAGCAAAAGTAGAAACACTAGTTGTCGCCAAAGGAGTATGGTTCTACAGAAGAATATTTTTAAAAAGGTATTATTTTAATTTATGGAGGGCTTGTTGGCTAAGAGCAGAAGACTAGGGTTCTACTTGAATTCTCTAATACAAATATTTTCTTGATAGAATATTAAATTTTAAATTAAATAACATGGTAAATTAGTGGAGAAATTAATGGTTTCCAGCAGAATTTCTGTTGTTCTTTTGTACAAAATATGAGTCATTCTGTGAGTAGCAAATGATGTTGAGAAATTCCAACCTAGGGAATTCATATGGAATAGTTGTGCTGAGTTCCTTTTATTTTCAATCATCAGTAGAAAGCTTTTTTTTGAAATAGAAATTATTAACCATTAACCAGAATAATATGTGGAAAAGATTTTTAAGTATTTTTAAGATTTTTAGGTACTTTTCTAAAGTACCTATGAAAGAGTTTAAAATATCCATTTGAATAATTCCCAGATTTTAGAAAAATCTCAGTGGGTTATGATTCTTAAGCAGCTAGAAGTTGTTAAGACTTTACTCTGAAGTATATGTAGCTTGTTAAAATTCTTGTGTGGTACAAGGTAGGTGTGTAAATTTTGCTTCTTGTAGATAATTCATTTAAAGATGGTAGGGCACAAATAGCAGGTGGGCTCGATGGTACATGGGCTTTGTGAGAGGCACTGTCATGATAAACATCTGATTCAGTTCAGTTATTGAACAATTAGCCAACATGTACTACACTTTTTTGGACCATATTTGTGGAAAAAAAAATGCCAATTCTTAGAAAATAATTTTATTACTTAAGAAAATCTAAATAATGCTTTGATAAATGTTAACCAGGTTCACTTGAGCAAATCTTTATGTAATCTCTTGGAAGTCCATGTTCTCATAATATTTGAGTGGAAACCATTGCTTTACAATTAAGAAACATCTATGGTGGGACCCCATTATAACTCTGCTGCTGGGGTTATGCTGAAATACATAGTGAATTTGCTCTGTGGTTGCTGCGTTCTGGGGAATGTAAATTGGCTTGCATTGTGTCTTGATACTTTTCATTTATATACTACTGTAATGGGGTTCCATTGTATTTGACTTTTCTTAAATTGGATGTTGTGTAATTCTGCCTTCTTCATGAAGACTTTCATGTTCTCTTCATTCTTTCATTTCAGATTTTTTCTTTCTTGATTTATTTTATTTAATGCACAGTAATGCTTAGAAGTTTTGCTTACTGATCTCAAAACATTCATTTGGTTACATTTTTGAACAATTTATCAATATTTTCAATTTCAGGTCAAATGGGCTGTCTCATTCTTGGAGTGAAAGGATTCCAGACACAAAACATATTTCAGACATCTGTGAAAATGGGCGACCTCGAAGTAACTCTTGGCAAGGTAGAGGCTGGCATTCTGAATCCATCTGTCCACACAATCAAATTCTATATTCTGTGGCCCCTGGTTGTAAAGACTTTTTCATTTCTTGGAAGCTCTTTAGCTTTTCTCTCAACAGAGAGGAGAATATGTAGAATGAGAGCCTAGGTTTTATCTGGATGGGAAATGGTGGAATTCAGCGGCACCAGGACACTATACACTTTGTGAAATTTAATTTGAGAAAGCTGCACAGTGTGACAAACCCAGTGTTCCACAGTGGTGCTGCTTATAAATTACACTCACTTGAAATGCCTCGTAATTAGACATAGGGCAATCACTAATTTACATGGAAATCTAGCTCTAAACCATCTTTTTCAGGTAACCTGGGAGGCAACAAAAAGAAAATCAGAGGCAAAAGATTTAGACCTCGGTCTAATTCAACTGAGTAAGTCTGAACCTCTAATGAAAAAAAGGCACTCCAAGGTCCTGTGCAAATAGTGTCAAAAGTAAATTAAGCAGATAGTCAAAGAACTGTAAACCATGTCTTCGGTCTTGGTTTTATCTTTTAAATTCTTTTTTGCCCTTTAAAAATTAACCGTGGCTTTTCTCTTTTACATAGGCATCTCCGCAACTGCGCCCATACCAATATTCATTGATAGTGGGGGTCTCACCCTCGCTGCAGGCTTTTTCCTCCAGTCACCTGCCATTGTGGGGTCTTGGTTCTGTATGAAGGGAATTTGATAACATTCCTTTCTTATCATCATCTGGGATTCAACCATTTCAAAGGGTCACCCTTCCTCTCCCCAATACTCACACAGCCTGTAAGCATCAGGGAAAAATTCCCGTTTTACTAGAGCATGATACTGCTCACAATCTGAAACCACCACTATGAGGTCTTCATGGCTGCAATCTAAGCATTCTCTCAGACTTATGGAATAAGTTTCCCTTTTAAATTTTCTATCTGAGAAACATTTAAAAGGGCATTTTCCTAAACTTGCTCTTTAACTGAATCATTGTCACTAAATGTGACATTATCCATTTTAAATGATAGCCATGCATTTACTTTTTTTTTTTAAGGGGGATGGGTTTGGAAGTCACATTTAAAGTCATTTATAATGAAGTAAATAATGTACTTGTTTTGTTTGTTTCTCCACTTAAGAAAGTACAAGCAAAACAAAACCTCCTCTAATCTTTATCTCCCTTCATGGAATAAAACACATGCTTAGTATCCTTTTGGACTGAACTTGCCACCTGGATTTTTTTACCCATTCTATTTTATCCTTCCTAAAACTTGTTACTTATTTCTCACTGTAGTGATAGTTATTATTTCCAGGATCTCTATTGCTTCTTCACGCCTTAATACTTGGAAAGTCTGAATAGCAGGTATTTGTGAACTGCTTGTCAAAAACTTATGTTAGCTTTTCCATCATATACCCTGCCTTTTTCAGTCCAGGAATAATAACATTGCCCTGAAATTTGGACCTTCCACCTGAATGGTATTGTCTTGTAAGTGGCTTGTCAACATTTACTAGAGGATACTTTATAGACACAATAGACAATTTCAAGTGATACCATTGCATGGTCCAGAATGGCATCATAGAATTCCATCATAAATAACTAATGTGTTAGAGTTTATCTTATCCATTCCCAAAGCACTTGTATGCTTTAGGGCTCATTGTTGATAAACTCTTCTTGGAATGTTGTTTGGTTTGTTTTGCATGAGGTCACCTAGTAAGAGCTCCTTAACTTATCTTAGTTGCTCACAGGTGTACAGATAAAATTGCAAAATGTTCTTTAGAAGTTCCTTGTGTACTGTTTAGTGTTCTAACAGCATTTCCTATAACAAGGCTTCAAAAACTCCTAAGTTAAAAAAAAATCAGTATTATGTTAAAGCTATGAGCTTAGGACCGAAAGCACATTTGGTGTTTAACAATATTCGTACAATGTTTTCTAGAGCAGTTACTTATTTTTAAAAGTGTTATGTATAATTTCCACTCACATTGTGCGATTAAAATTGTAATACTGCAGATAGCCTTCGAGAAATCTTGCCTATGAGATAATTAAATTATAATATTTAATATGACATTATAATAGGTTCATCTTTGTGAGGGAGAAGTATTAAGGACTTCCTCAGATTTTTCAGACTTTTCTGATTTTGGTTACATGACTCATGTTAATTAAATGGATCCAAGTCTGTAAAGCTGACCACAATTCTCACATACCTTCTTGTACAGGAACTGTCTCTCTCTCTATACATACATATATACATATATATATATACACACACACACACACACGTATATATTTTCTTACAAGGATTCCTGATAGGTAGCATATCAAGAATTATGTATGCAAACTTTTAATACTTTCCATATTTAAGTAATCCCATTTGCTCCTGATAGTATAATACCATTTCTGTGACTACAGGAGGAACAAATTCACAACTATCGCTTATTTTTTCAAATAAGAGGTATTTCAGGTCCGTTACTCAAAATTCCCTTTAATACCTCATTATTCCAAAAGATGATGAAAAATTGGGACATGAATTAAAACATGCACCATAAATACATGTTCTGCTAATTAACAAAATAAAATGTCCTCATATATTGTATTGTTTTTCCAGTCAAAACTTTTGCATCTTCCTCATTGTTGTAAATGATATAAACAATTTTTTTGGCTTAGACTTTGTATTATATATTGTGTTTTTACAGGAGGGAGCCCCAAGCACCTGAGCCTGGGCACTCCCTCGCCCAGACAGTCCCATCCCAAGGCATAAGCCCAGGGGGCTCTGACAGCCCCCAGACAGGGAGTCTGGATCACAGGTCAGTCTCCACCTGCCCCTTCATTCTGGGCTGCCACTTAATCTCCTTCCAAGTCCTTTCCTTGGCTGAGAACAGGGTCATTTGATCTTTGAGCGAGCCCCCATGTTTGCTTGGAGGTGCTCCTGGTCCAGCCAGCACCAGCTAATTTTCCTTTGCTTTTCCATCCTGGAAAACACAAAGAGCTCCCCTATGCCATCTAACGCATTTTTTTTTGCATGTTGCGCTATATGCCAAGGCAAGCCACATAGGTAGATTTACTGCAATGTGATAACATCCCATCACTTCAGCCACCATGACCTTGAGATGTCAGGAAGCTCACCGTGAAGACATTTTCATGGCCAGATCCCCAGAAAGAACATAAAATTAAGAGTTCTTTTCAGTGAAGAACTCTATGGTGAAGTGACCACAGCCTTCTGAAATGCTCCCTGAAACAGGAAAAAGTCCGTCAAGTGCAAGTCAACCCATGTTGTTGTAGCATTCATGGAATAGCTGTGGCAGCAGTCCTTTGAGTTTCTAAGACTGTCAGTGAAAGGAACAAATGTCTCCTTCCGGAAGTGGCCGTCTGCCTGTGGGTGACTCACTTTGCTGTGTGGCTATGTTTCACCTGATTACAGCTGCATGGGCTTTTTCTACGGTTTTCCCCAGGCCAGAGCATTCACTAGCCTTCATTTGTGGCTGCACTTGGCTTTTTGACTTTTTCTTTTTTGTTGAGAGTCTCAGTGGAAATCTTTATGCAAGTTTTAACTGGCTATCTGTGAAAGCACAAGTTGGCAATGATTGTGGCTAAAGGCAAAACTAGTGTGAGTTGTTTCTGAGTCAGGAGATACTATCTTACCAAAAATGGTTTTATAAGCAGAAAAAGCAACTGAACCCTTCTTTCAGAAGGGAATTTCACAATGCTATTTTGTATAGTACCTCGATTGAGGGAAAGGGCTGTGGAAAAAATAATCTGATATTTTTATGTAATTGGAAATGTAGTCTTCCATATTTATGAACAGCTCAATAACTAAATATGGGGGAAAGAAGCAAAATGTAACCAAAAATAAATAATATATTTTATAATTTCCCCTGGTTTGTTTACAAATAACTTATGTTTTATAGAGCTTGAATCTTTATTGTCTATAGTATCTCTAGAAGTTACTTTTTAAATGAAGAAAAGAAAAAAAGAAAACGTCCAAATTCTTCCAATATGGAATTTGTTAAATCTACATTATTTCACAAGGGCAGACTCTGAAGGGGATGTATTTTTGCTTGGCTACCAGGGTAAAAATCAAAGGAAACTCTGGGGAAAACCAACAACTTAGACCTCCCTACAATTTTATTACCTTTAAAATTTGCACAGTAATTCTGATGGAAACATTGCCAGATCCATCAGGGAAATGCTAAGTAAGTTCATTATTATTCTCTGGCAGTCATTCACACAATTCATGGTCAGACACTTGGAAGGCAACCTCTGAGGGTTGGTTCCTAATGGAAACATGAGCACTTTATTTTGGAGTGCACAAAGAAGAGGAAGGAACACTGCAGCTGCAACTGAATTACCAAATCCAGCTTCAAGATCATGGAGGCCTATTTAGACCACACTTAATGCGCATTGAGGCTCCGGGATCAAAAGAGTGGGACCGTATCTGCTCCTTACAGAGCCAACTGGAACATACTTTCATGTTGACTCCAGCTTGGGATCCTCTATAGGGAGTAAGACAGTGGTCATGTAAAAGCCTTCTTATATTGGAAAGAGAACTTTGTTCCTTTTAATTGTTCTTAGGGTGTTGTATGCCCAAATCCCAGATTGGAATTGCAGCCATCTGAATATTTTCAAAAAGCATCATTGTCATTTAAAAACCAAAGAGCCAAATGAGAGGTGGCCTGGAAAAAGCCACTTTGGAGGTGGGTGAATGGGACTGCTGACTGTACTGTGATTGAAAGGGAGCTTCTAATTCACTTTGGGAAGCCACTGGAAAAGGCTTTCCCAGAAATGTTGAATACATTGTAGAATGCCTTGATTGAGCCTTGTTGTAGCTAAGATTATTCTCATGTCATTGTATAGACTGCCTCATAATCACCCAACATCCATTCTGGTTTATTTGCCATGGTCACTTGCATTTGGAGGGTGAAGACATCCTTGCTAAGCTTGTGCTGTGTATTTTCAGATTTTCTATCTTGTTCTGCTTTCTTTGTTCCTTCCATTGCTTTCTGCAGGTATTTAAACCCATGGTTCAAAAGAGACTATAATGTAGCTAAGTGGGTAGAAGATGTGAATAAAAACACTGAAGGACCATACTTTAGGTATTTTATAAATTAATTTTTATATCCTTCTCAAACTCTCCCAGCACATACAAATACTGTAGTGTGACTGGCTCTCTATCTTGTATCTCCCAATACAAGTTCCTATAGGTGGAAAGGGGTCCTTGTTTATTTGCTGCCTTTTGACTCTGTTTTTGCTTCGTGAGCAAGTCTGGTTCTTTTCTGAATGTTTCAAATAAAGCCATTTGAGAGGGTTGCCATTTAGTGCATGTCCCTATCACCATCTTAAGCTTTTTAGTAGCTTTCTCTTCATTTTATGCTATGTAGTATTCTATGGGCATGAAACATACTTTCCACTAATAAAGAAGCACTATTAACCTGAACAATTTAGTTTCTAGAATCTAGCAGTTTCATAATGCATTTTTCCTACTTACTGCCTAAGAGTGCATAGTGTATACAAAAATTCAAGGAAAAACGTATAAAGAAACTAAGTGAAATGTGATGGGATTTTACTTGGATAGAAACAATGATTTGGTCTAACTGGAAAATTACTGAGACAACATTGACCCCATGGGAGTATGTGGAATGAGTTTAGGTTTTATTTGTTCAGTATAACCATTTCCTACCAGAGAAAGGCTGTGCTGAGAAGTGTTTTACAGATTCTCAACAAAGCATGTAAGGAATTTTTTATGCTAATAAAAATGTTGTCATATAATACTTCAAATAGAACAGGAAGCAGCTGGAAATATATTCTTGACTCACAAAATAGAAGAATATCGCTACATTTTAGAAACTATCAAATTTACTGAATTCACTGCAGTTCTGTGTGACATTTACAGGTCAGAAAGAATTTCCAAGAGTTCTTAATGGCATTTTTCACCCTTTCTAATAAAGTGATTTCCTAGAGGTAAATGTCCACTTTATATCTGACTACTTTGTGGACAACTAAGGTAAAGGAGAAATATGTACTCAATTACTACCTCTTCAGAACACAATTTTACAATAAACTTTCATGTTACTGATTGCCATGTCTTGGGTCAACATTGAACAGATATCAAAATATGTATGTGTTTTTAACTCTCAGCACCCGTATAAGGTGGACTCTCTCTTCCAGTGTACCATTTAGTTTAGTTATGTACAGTTTGAGAAAATGATTAGACCTACCTGCCTTTTAATTCGATCCATAACATTTGCATATGCCCCAAGGAAAGCATAACTCCTGCCTGCTCATAAAAATATATCCTGCTTTTATACCCCATCTTTCCCTCCTGCCCTGCCCCTCTGCTTGTCCCACACTTTCCCACACTGAACCTCATACACATACACTCACATTCAAACATCCCACCCTCATCTGTAGCTCCCAAGATGGCCACCATCAGGAAGACAGGTAAGATGATTTTGACTGTTATTTGGAATCTTGGCTCACCTGCAGTCCTATTTCTCCTTTCTATTTTCCTCAGGCTTGTGGGCAGATTGTAATTTGTACCAGCCATGGATCCAAAACAGAATGACTTTGGTCCTATATGGGTTAGAGTTTTTATTCCCAAATGGATTTAGCATTTTTGCAGCAATAATTTGTGAAATGGTACCCCGGAAGAGTTGATTCACCTCCCCTGGGTGAACTGAGTAGTTTATGTGGCTCTCAGAGAAAGAGGTCACATTTCTTAAAATCAGCACCCAGGTCTGCCCAGAAGCTGCATGACTAAATGCAATTTGGATGGGGAAATGCTTTAGCACCCCTGATTGCACGTGCAAAACTGCAAGGACAATTTTAGAGGGTTCCTTTATTTTCTATTCTAATATGAGATGTTGATTCCTACAGTAGATAGTGAAATTAAGAATTGTTAAAAATCATATTTATGTTTAAAGGTTAAAGTTCTGTGGACAGTTACAATTTAACTGTCATTTTTGGTTTAATACAGGTGATAAGATTTGAAAGTCAATACAGCATTTCTGTGGTGGTGGTAAATAATTGAGATGGCCCAGAACGTTTAACACAGTGATTCTAATGCAAGGGACAATTTCATCCACTCTCTGTCCAAGCCAAGCCTCACATAGGAGCCCCAAAGTGCATCCACACCTTGGCTTGTGCCTTGCCAACGCTATGCTTAGGCTCCGATCTGCTTCATCTGTGGTCAGGTCATTCAGGATTACCCTTCCTGTCAAAATCACCAGTGAGGGCAAAAGTTACCTTATTGTTTTTTGTAGAGATGTGATCTCACCATGTTGCTCAAGCTGGTCTCAAACTCCTGGGCTCAAGCAATCCACCTGCCTCAGCCTCTCAGAGTGCTGGGATTACAGCCATGTGGTGTTGGCTTTGTGGCATCCTTATCAAAATGCAATCTGCAGCAAACTGGTTCAAAATATAGTCCAGCATTTAAAATATAGTAGCCACACTGCTAGGGAGAACAAGACAAATGCCTAAATAGATATTGAGTGATGAGAGTGCCTCTGCTGTGCCCCCTTATCCAGTTTCGATATGACAGTGGTTGCTCAGATTGTTCTCTGCATGAATTCGGGCCACCAGGAAGAAGCAAGTGAGATCAGGACAAGTGCATTATCTTGCCACACCCAGATCCTGGATGCAGTTCTGTTATAAGCTCTCAGAAGGTATCCTTACTCTTGGGTATTATCCCGTTGATTACTTACTTCATCAGGGTTTTCAAGTCCACTTCCATGATTCTATGGAATTTTTGGTGACTCTGAAAGAAAATGAATAATTACAACTATCGTGTATCAAGTGCCTACGATATACCTTTATTCCTCACATCCTAAGGTGTAGGCATTCTTATTACCTTTCTGTAGATAGAGGAAACTGAGGTACAAAGAATAATTCAAGGTGGCACAGCTAGTAAGTGTCAGAACCAAAACTAGAGCCTGGCTCTAGATCCAAAATCTGTACCTTTTCCATTTCACTTTAATTAAAAGTAGCAGAGTGGATACTGATGACTTGAATCGTCCCATACTACACTTAACAAATTCTCCTGGATCTAGGCCGGGCATGATGGCTCACGCCTATAATCCCGGCACTTTGGGAGGCCGAGGTGGGTGGATCATGAGGTCAGGAGATTGAGACCATCCTGGCCAACAGGGTAAAACCCCATCTCTACTAAAAATACAAAAATTAGCTGGGTGTGGTGGTGCCCGCTTGTAATCCCAGCTACTTGGGAGGCTGAGGCAGGAGAATTGCTTGAACCTGGGAGGCAGAGGTTGTAGTGAGCTGAGATCACACCACTGTACTTCAGCCTGGCAACAGAGTGAGACTCCATCTCAAAAAAAGAAATAAATAGGCCGGGCGCAGTGGCTCAAGCCTGTAATCCCAGCACTTTGGGAGGCCGAGACGGGCGGATCACGAGGTCAGGAGTTCGAGACCATCCTGGCTAACATGGTGAAACCCCGTCTCTACTAAAAAATACAAAAAGCTAGCCGGGCGAGGTGGCGGGCGCCTGTAGTCCCAGCTACTCGGGAGGCTGAGGCAGGAGAATGGCGTAAACCCGGGAGGCGGAGCTTGCAGTGAGCTGAGATCTGGCCACTGCACTCCAGCCTGGGCAACAGAGCGAGACTCTGTCTCAAAAAATAAATAAATAAATAAATAAAAATTAAAATAACAAATTTTCCTGGATCAACCTACTATAAAACTCACATATGAACACAAGTGAATAAGAGTTGGACTTGTGTCCCTCTCCACTGGCCTGGGTTTTAGCCTGTCCTTGGGTGCAGAACTGAACTGAGGTTGGCCTTACAGGCATATATACAGAAGGTAATCGCAGGAAGTTTGATGTAGCCCCAAGAGGCACCACAATCCACTGGCACACAAACATACTTTTATTGTGTAATTCTAATAGAGTATCCATTATGGTAATTATCATTTTTTAAAATACAGTAATGGACTGGGCGGGGTGATTTATGCCTATAATCCTAGCACTTTGGAGGCTGAGGTGGGTGGATCATTTGAGGTCAGGAGTTTGAGACCAGCCTGTCCAACATGGTGAGACCCTGTCTCTACTAAAAATACAAAAATTACCCAAGCGTGGTGGCACACTCCTATAGTCCCAGCTACTCAGGAGACTGACGCAGGAGAATCACTCCAACCCGGGAGGCAGAGGCTGCGATGAGCGGAGATCACACCAACTACATTTCAAACTGGTTGACAGAGTGAGACTCCGTCTCAAAAAATAAAATAAAATAAAATGCAGTAATAATAATGGTTGACTTGTATCCAGTGATGCACTTTACTTTTTAAGTGAATGAGCTGTGCTGGTGCCTGGCTTTAGGTGAAAGCCAGGCTGGAACTGCCAGGCAAGTAGTCAATCAAGGTCAGAAAAGAGCCTGGAGATAATTTTGAAGAAATGTCTTCCTTAGACATTTGTGAGACATTGTGAGTTTATTTTCCCTAAAGTGTTTTACCCTATCGTGGCGTCTAGTCCTGTTTTGACTCCTGCTCTGATGCTCTCCATCCCCCCAAGGATAATCACTTTTATGCTGCCACATACCACCCAGCCTCCAGGACCCTTTCCCCTGCTAAAACTTTCCTGCTGGGCTTCTCTTCCCCTCGGGGTCCAAGATGCCAATTAACAAGCATGTTATTATTCTTTACTTCTGTTTTGACTCCTGCTCTGGTGCTCTCATCCCCCCAAGATAATCACTTTTATACCCGCCTCCAGGACCCTTTCCCCTGCTAAAACTTTCCTGCTCAGCTTCTCTCCTTCCCCTCAGGGTCCGAGGTGTCAATTAACTAGCGTGTTATTTTAAGAAGAAGTATATGTGCAATTTCTTTGGGGTTCTGGAGAAAATCTCCTGTTTTTGTTCTAACTTAATTGGCTTTGCCCATAGGAAGATATTTGAGGGGAAGACTGGACCTTCAGCACCCCTCATTGGAATGGCTTTGTACATGTACCAGGCTGGCCATTTGGACCCATGGCCAAACATTCCAGCTTTAAGCTGGAATGACTGTGAAGCTAAAAGCTAATAGCTAATGATGTGGACACACATGCTGCAGCAGATTAAAAAGATGCCTCGTTTTGCATGATCCCCTAAAGTAAACAAGATTTAATTATTTGTTTGTGTACCTTACTAGCTTTCCTAAACTTGGATATTTTATCAGTAGTGATTAGGCTAAAAAGCTGATGCCAGGTTAACAGTCCTCATTTTAGAAAGATGCATTTAAATATCTAAATGCAGAAGTTTGCCATCATCTTATATGTACCAAATTTGTTTCTTAAAGATCATAGTCCTATTTAAAGTGTTTTTCTAAAATAAAAAAATTAATTTCTCAATTAAAAAATATGAAGTAGTACGTTGCTTTAATAGAACTTTAGAGAATTTGAAGTACTAGTATTAGTTACACCCATCCACTCCGCAATGAAGAGCATTAACATAGGAGAAATCAAAGAGCTGCTGTGTTCTAAGCATTCAGGCAAAGGAGTGGTCCTAGCCATTTTTCAGAAATAGGAGTTACAGATTAAAAGTGAATTGTACCATTCTTCATTCTTCAAATCTATCAAGAATGTTCACTACTACTATCTTCGGGTGTGTAGAAAAAATTATTTTCAAACTTTAGCTTGAATTCAGTGTCCATAAAATGGAAATTAGTATGAAAACTATGGCAGAACCAGAGCAAAGGATAATGTATGCATGCAAACCAAAATTTAAAACAAGGGAGGAAAAAAGACACCTTTATGCTATTGAATGCAGCATAGGCAGTAGATCTTGACCTACCCAATGCTACCCCCACCCCTCCCAGCCAACAATCCCAGGCTGGGTCAGTCACAGCAGATGAGGTACATTCTACTGAAATAAATAATTCTGCTGTAATGTGGCAGTGTAACCAGTTCAGCAATGTGGGTTTTTACCACCTTGCACCAGGGATTAAGGAGCAGTGGATGTGTAGTGGTAACGTTTGTGAATGGAATAGGTACTACAGTTATCACATCTGTTTTTCATTGATATGTTATGAGTAGACATTTTTTACTCAGCTGTTTTTTTTTTTTTTCACTTTAAAGACAAGTTAGCAGTAGATATGGGCTTGTCTAGTATGTTCAGCTTAGTCACAAATTACCACTACACATGGAAAACCAATCAAGTACAGCATAATAAACCAACAGCTTACATAGAAATGCTGATGGTAGGGACTAATTAGACCGTTTTTGTATGTTCTCATCATACTTTGTTTGGCTGGAACTCTGCACTCCTTACTGCTTGCATGTTTACTAATTTATTAAAAGCCCTGTATTTGCCTTTGTTCCTTCACAACTAACACACTGGCCTCTGAATGCATGAGTGTTGTGTAAACTGGTGTGTGATTTAGCAACTAATAAATATATCAATTGTAATGGATTTTAAGATCTTAAGAGAAAATTGGAATTATTGTACTTAAACATTTTTACATTAAGTGGTAAAAATAAGGCACAATATTAATATTTTATACACGTAATTTACCATTATAAGCTCTTAGAATAATTTCATCCCTTCTCCATTTTAGCTTTTTATCTATTCTATAGGATACATTTTTAGTGGCTTGTAGTTTAAAAGTATCATTCTATGTATTAACATTTAAATAATCCATTGCAGTCATGAAATTAGGAAGATAAAATTGCAGCATTTCACTGTTGAGAATGACAGAATATCTTCCCAGTAGTTAAATCTTTGCAGTAGTGGCATATGAAAGTTAGAAGTCAGAGGGTTTGTTCTGAACCCACTTTTCAGATATTTGAAAAATGTTAGGCAATCACATGATGTTTATTTCATATTCTCAACATCTCAGGACTTTATCTCCTGCCAAGTCTCCTTCTTCATCAACTGGGTCTATTGCCTCCAGCAGAAAATACCCTTACCCAATGCCTCCACTTCCTGATGAGGAGAAGAAAGTGAACCGACAAAGTGCCAGGGTATGTGGAAACCTCTTCCATGTGCTGACATGCTCAGTCATTATCATTTATCTATGAGTTTATAAAAGAGAGAGCCATTTTTCCTCCCTTGTTCCTAAGAAAATGAAAAAATCAAACTTGAAAATAAGGAGATTCTTGGGACTTTTGGCTTCAGATTTATATTTGCAAATAGTTCAATCTACATTGATATAGTCTAGATACATTTTGTGTAATTAATTGCTCTATATTTATATATTATTATAGCTAATATATTAAAACCTTGAGTAAACAAAACACTGTATTTTTCTATATCACCTTTTACATTTTAATCACACTGCCACTCTGTCTCACAGCATTCCTGAAACATATCAGTATGTGGAATTCGAGATGCAGTAGAGTTTAGAGAGGCAGACTGGCCCTCAGAGACTTAAGTGAAAGATACAACCAAAGAATAATTACCGGCCAGGCGCGGTGGCTCACGCCTGTAATCCCAGCACTTTGGGAGGCCGAGGTGGGCGGATCACGAGGTCAGGAGATCGAGACCATCCTGG
>NW_012119254.1:599967-683913 GCF_000951035.1 Colobus angolensis palliatus | reverse complement strand
AAAAAATTACCATTGTATATTAATATGAGAAATGGTAAAAGATAACAAGACAATTCAGATTCCCAGCACTCAGCTTTCTGAATTAACAGAAGACTTCTTGATAGATATCTAGTTGTTCATGATGTCATGTGTGATAATGAAATCTGAGACTGATGTCATTCCTGCCCTCCTCAAAGAATTGTCTAAGTGTAGCACCCGACTTTCTTTCTGCTAAATTGTCTGTATCCCTGTTTTGCTCCATCAAGTTAGGGACATTCCCTCAGCTGTTATCATGTCAGAGTTTGGGTTATTGGAGATGTTACCACACAAGAGCCTGTAAAAACGATAGCTCTCCAGAAAAAAAGGCTGGCCCATGGCCCCTTTCCTGGGCTGAGCAGATGACTACGAAGACTCTGGCTGCTGTGATTGTTACGTGAAAGGTCTGATTTGTTCTATGCACTGTGGAACAGCCACATAAGCATGTGGCAGAATCCTACCAAATACACAGCCCCTGTCATTGGGATGTCTCTGTGGGCTGTCGAGAGTAGAACAAGCAGATCTTCCTATCAGCAGCCCCTCTGTTACCACCACATAGGTGTGGGCCAAGGCATGCGTCATGCTGAAAGTGATGCTTAGCAATTGCTCATTTTATCCCATTGGGGTAGTCATGACATTCAGGTTTTTCCCAATGTTATTCATTTGTCCCTCCCTTCTTTCTCCTTTCTGTCACATATTATTTTTAATCTTCATAAAAAAATATTGAGGAAACTTCAGCTCTCCAAGGCCAGAGTCTAAACCCTTTAGCCCTCCAGACTATCATCTGAGCATCAATTCAGATCGTCTTTGCTCCAGATCCACCACAAGCCCCATTTAACTCCTCTCCACCACCAGTGTCACCCATTCACGAAGATCCCCACAGTTCAGATATTCATTTGGTTTCCAAGGGGTTGGCATCTTTTCAATAAAAAGGACATATAAAGCAGACCTAAGGTAGATAGGATGGTGGCTTTACCACAGTCCTGTGGGGTAGGCAGACTTGGGCATTCAGAATAAGATTTCCATGAAGATTTGGGAGAGCATATTAAGGGAACCTATATAGAAACATCTACTTAATCACTTGGCTTTTTCTCCTTTTTCTTTCCCAGAAACTCATTATATATACAGTGACATGTATCAAATGTCCAGTAAAAATGGAATGTGGATGGAAATTGGATACAACCTAAGTCACTCTGGTCATAGCCTTTGTTTATGTTTATAATAATTATATCTAAATTATATAGCCTGGAAACATATTTCATCAGCTTGATCTTTTTAAATTGGTCTTCCTTTTCTGGTGAACTGAGTTGCATTCATATCTGATCATGTCACACTTGTTATTAGTCCATTAAGGTGATTGCTGAACATTGTAGAAATTCAATCTGAACAGGGCCAATATAAAGAGCTCATGGCAAAAGCAAGGAGAGGGTAGGAGGGACAGCATGAATGAAGGGACATCCTACCTTGAATGTATCATTCCACTGTGATACCTCAGCTCATGAGAGAGAACCATTTTTAAGGAGGTAGTGATAGAATTGGAGTGTATGGCAGTGATTTTCAAGTGGGTGATAGTGGAATTGATGGACTCACACTTCCCTGATGTCAGTGGTTTTCTGTTGTGGCTGCACAAGGGAATCACCTGCAAAGCTTTTAAAATATTCTTACGCCTGAGTCCCACCCAGAGAGATTTTGATTTAGTTGGTCTGGTGCGCTGCCTGGGAAGCGGAATTGTAGAAACCTCCCCAGATTAATGTAATGTGCAGCTGAGGTTGAGAACCACTGCTCTAGCTGGCTGTCTCGGAATTCTGGGGAGAGGAAGGGCATGTATAGCTTAAAAAATAATATTTTAAATTCTCTTATTTCATTTGAGACACAATATTTATTCAAAATGTTTAGTAACATTAAATGAGGATGTGATGGTTTTTGTATCAAAAGATGGCTGTTGTTAAAAAGGTTGAGACACAGGTTTTGAGGAAAGAGAGAGCTAAAAGTTGGAGTGTTTATTCTATCCACTTTTTAGACTTTGCAAGAGTGTGCATCCACAGTTGCATTTGTGTGGATGGAATCACTGAATCTTTTTCATCTCCTACTCAGAATACATCTGCTTCCTGCTTTCACAATGTGCAATTTTGCTCTTTTCTGTTGTGCAGCTATGGGAGACATCCATTTAAGATCAACTGTTTACATGTGATACATCGAAAACTGTTTACTTCAACTTTTATAGAAACCCAGGCTCATGGAATCACTGCAAATCTATCTGCTCTTCAGCAATACGAAGACCCTCTGAGATGCTACAGGGGAGAGGAAGCGGAGTCTCACATCTGGTTACCATTTTCTTTTTGTCATTGGCTTAGGATTTAACTGAATCATGACAAGAACTACTGAAATGTTACACTATAACATGGAACAATAAAGGTACTGGTATGTTAATGGATAATCCGCATGACAGATAAGATGTAGAAATATCCATAAAGTTAACTCACATGACCCAAATGTAGCAAGTTTCCTAAGGGACAATAGTGGATTCAGAACCTGATGTTCTGAAGCACATCCTCACTGTAAACAGTAATGCTATATGCATGAAGCTTCTGTTTATTGTTTTCCATATTTAAGGAAACAACATCCCATAATAGAAACGAGCATGCAGGGCTAAGGCATATAGGATTTTTCTGCAGGACTTTAAAGCTTTGAGAGGCCAATATCCCATAGGCTAACTTTAAACATGTATTTTAATTTTTGTTTTGTTTTTTACTTTTCATATTTATATTAGCATACAAGGACAATTGTATATATGTAACATTTTTAAAATTAAAAAAAATGCAGCTGTTACACACAAGTGTATTTTGCCAAATGCCTAAAAATTCAGTCACAATCACATCATCGTCATCCATCCAGTGATCTTCAAAGACTATAAGCAGGTAATGTTGTAAATATAGTGGTCAGTGCTGTAAATGTGTCTCTCCATAATTGGTATTTGTCCAAAACATGTGATATCCCTTTAACCTGTGCACAGTCTGGAGGCGCAGTTTTATTGAGTAAGTAATTGAGTGAGAGAACAAAATGCCCAGCAAAACTTCTGGCCTCCACAGTTTGCTGATGCAGGAGCCCACTCTGCTCCCGATGGGCTGCTCCCTGGAAATCATCCATCCCATCCATCCATCCCATCTCATCCCAGTGAGCCAGCCCCTCAGCAATGTGTCCTGCTGAGATTAAGCAAGTGCACCAAAGACACATGAGACCACGTACTGCCAGTGAGCTGGTAGCTTCTGACTTGCCAATACTCTAACCCTTTGTGGCCTGAAGTTTTTTTCCTTGACAAAACTTTTCAGTCACCCTTATCTGTGAAATGAATGACTTGTTTTAACAAAAACAACTTTGACACTATTGATTAAGAATATTTATCATCACTGGGATGTGAATCCCAACAAGTCATTCTGCACTCATTCTGGAGCAAGATGATGGAAGATTCTACTGTTTGAGTTGGGTAGCCTCAACCGTTCATAAAGGGTTAAGTTAGATCTGAACCGCAGAGATGCAGCAACTACAAAGCTACACTAACAGCTGGCAGGGGGAAAGAATCTGATGCTTTGAACCATGTATTTTTTAATCCATAGGAAAATAAGATTCTATTTTAAAAGACCCTTCTTTAAAACCAAAGTTTGATAACTGTTGTAATGGCAGATCTGTCATTCCAAAAGAAAGCTAGCTACCCTAGTGAGGCTGGAGATTGATGGGCTCAATCACATGGTCTGCTCTGAAGTATACTTCTGATTTCCTAATTTTCTGTGTGTTCTTAAGGGGTATGGAACCTGCAGACAGGGTTTCAGAAGTAATCTCTAAATTTGATCCTCTTCCATAGTATCCATGGACAAAATCCATATCATCTTCATATGTAATCAAATTGATTACATATGATGCCCAAACTGAAGGGCCGAGTTAGAAGGCAGCATTTTGTGCTTTGTGTTTATGTCTTTGGTAATGGACCTCTCTTTTGAAAGTCTTTGAAATGGTTGGAAAACAATTTAATGATCCAAAATTACATAATGTAAAACAGCATTCTTCATGACAGGAAGGGATGTGATTGTTAATATGACCATAAAGCAATCCATCAGGCCAAGGTTTGGCTGAGTGTTGGGCACTGTTGCCACATAGCTCAAGCCAAGAACAGAAGGGCAGACAGATTGAAAGATGTAGCAAATAAAGTGACTTTTTACCAAGATCACTGTAATGTGCACTGAATGTTTCCTGGTATTGAGTGTATAAAAGGCTAATGCTATAAGGTTTATTTTGACTATAAAAGAGTTTATAGATTTGAATATAAGGTGCCTCATGTAAATATGCTTCCTAGTTACAGGTACACAAACTCTAATTTGAAAGAATCCACAAATGGCTAGCTGAGAAGTTAACAGATCTCTGTCTATCATCCATCCATGTGTCTTTCTTCCTTCACCTATTTTTACATGAAATTATTATTTCAAATGAAAATCATTATCATGTGCCTTTTGGAAGACATGGTTGCTCTAGAGGTATATAGTTTGTAATTACCCTCCTTGGAAGCTCCACCTTCCTGTGGAACTGAGTAAAAATTTTTATGTTTTATTTTTAGAGATTATGATTTTAGGTATATAGTAACTTTAATGTTCTATTCTTGGAATCTACTCTATCTCCCATGTTTAAACATTCTTAGAGCCATTTGTGGGATTCATTGACAAATTTGTAGTCTCAAGGGAGAGTTTCAAGAAGTATCTGTATGTATACTCATGGTTTGGGGTTCTAGAGGCATTACATCTAAATATTTATGACTTTTCATCCACTGAGGTAGGTAGCATTAAATATATAAGCACAGCATTATTTCTCTTTAAATATCTATTTTGAAGAGAAACTTTGAGGCCATATAACAGTTTATATCATGCAACTAATATTTATATTTCCCAATCCACTACAAAATCATTGCTAAGCAGAAGAGAGCAGTTACTTGGCCTTTATGTTTCATTGTATGCCTTTTCCCCCTCTTTCTAAAGTTTTATGCATTGATAAGACTACAGATTGGCACCCAGCTGCCCGAGATGTTCCATTTATCCATAGTCGTCTTTGTGCAGTCAACCCTGATTTAAAGGAACATTTAAATCTCTCCAGTAAGTGTCAACAGGAAGGCATGGGATAGCAGGGAGTCCTTACGGAGAGGACTGGCCACATGAACTGTCCTCTGCATCCAGCCACTCTTTATTTAGATGGGAAGTGTCATGGTCCTCTGAATGCTGCAGGCTGGAAATGATCCCCAGGGCACATGCAATCTGTGGAAAGGAATAAATCAGACAATGCAACATGATGAGGGTTTTCAATTTGCTGTGGTTGCTGTATTTTTAACAAGAAACCCAGAGCTTCGATTAGGAATAACCTATCAGAGTTGTTGCTTTAAAAAATACTGATGAATAAAGCAAATGTGGGCTTAAAATGCCAACTTATTTTTCACTTTGATATTGGTGCTTTAAGTGATGCCATAGTTTGTCTCTTTTCCCTCTCACTTTAAAAAGAATTTTAAAATTGTGTTTGTATATAGGGTCAGTCTGGCATAGAATTTCTGAAAGTAACATTAATAGGGTTTCTAAAGAAGTTGTCAGTAAGACAAAATTAGATATTCTGTGCACTTTCCAAGAAGGACTCTTTTATGTTTGAATTTCAAAACAGGCTTACATTTCTTTTCTGTTGATTCCCTTGCATATCTACATAATTTAATCCTCTCTATTGTCCGAGATCTCTTATGGCTACTTTACCTGTTACCATTTTTGGAATTTTGTTCTTTATGTTTTACAGTTACCTTTGGACCAGAAGATATATGATATTTTTATTCATTTTTTTTCAGTGTTTTAAAATAACGTTTGTTCGTTTTATCCATTCATTTCCTATTGTCATGTAGTTCTATTTTAACCATATATATATAGTACTTTAAATAAATTTTCTTATGTTATTATTTAACACAATAATAAATCCTTATCTAAATAAAAGACTATTTTACTTTATTTTACTTAAAGGAAAGATAATTTATTGGCAGGATATTGAGTAGCTTGTAGAGTATATGGGAAGGGGAGAGCCAAGTTAAGAACTGGCAGGAGTGAGGAGGGATGAGACAGCTGCCTGCACAGTCTGACAGGACACATCTGGCCGCTGCCACTGGATGCCCACGTGGACAGCATATCATAAATATCACCCTACCGGTTGGTAAGTTGGCATGAATTTTCCATGAAACGCTCTTGACTCCCGTTTGCACCGTCATATCTACTTTTTATGCACCTAATTATATTTTTTCTTTAACTTTTATGGTTTTTTTTTTTTTCTTCTAAAACTGCCACCTAAATACCTTTCCACTCTGTTAAATGTATGGAGTCAAGATAAATTTCTCACTCTTGCTCTGCAGCTTAAGATGTAGAGGAAGTAAACACTTCCATGGAATAGGGCTTAATTTGGGGCTCAGATGTTTGGTTTTTTTTCCTCCTTAGATGTTTTTGAATGGATAAGACTACTCTGGTTTTGGAAGCAGCAACTTTTCTCCTGACCTGGAAGAACTAAGGACTTTGATAAACAATTTCCCGTTGATAGTATAATATAATGAGGGGCCCAGTCTGCTCTTGTGAAAATTGGCCCAGCGGCAGGCAGCAGCCCATCCCAGCTGTGTGTGAGTAGCCCTGCTGTTCAAAGTACACCTGCTGGGAATTGTTGGCACATGCTCATAGCATATGCTCTGGGGTGAGGTGCTTTTAATTCCAAGAGGAGCTTTTCTATCACATCTGCAGATGCACAGCAAAGATGCAGCAGGACTTTAGAAAACAGGAGTGTTTCTATTGACATTTTATTCATTGCTTTGTTAGTCCCCCAAATGGAGCATCTTCTGGTTGTTTGTAAGCAGAAAAAACAAAACATTCAAAACCAAAAACCTAATTAGTACTTTTGTCCTTTATATCCATAGTCTGACAAGCAAGCAAGCATCCTCACGGTGAGATTTTGAGGGATGCTTCCAGAACCATCCCGCTTCCTATGTAGCTCCCCCTTCAGTAGCTGTGCAACTCTTTCCTCCTGACTAGGAACTTCTCTATTGTGGAAGTCAGTTCCTTTGGCTAAGCTGTCCCTTGAGAGAACCCTAGGATGCCCTAGGGAGTAGAGGTGGCAGGCATCTTTATCTTCGCCCACTGGCACATTAGCAGCTTATGCATCTTAGGAAGTCACTGGGAGATGAGTCCCAAGAGGGTGAATTTCAGGATGGGGAGGAGATAAGAAGCAGAGAACTTTGGGAGATCATGGGGCATTTAGTTGTGGCACAGATGCAGAATGAATATCCACAGGAAGATTCCTGAAGCCAGATATGCAAGAGAGCACACATTGTCACAAGGGGTGTGATGGGAAGAGAGGTGCTGGATGCCTAAGACAGACTTGCGTGCTTGGCAGATTGACTGAGTGTTGACTCTGAATACTTTGTGGTCCAGTCCATGATAGGTCAGTCACTCTTGCCTGATGCATCCCTGTTGCATTGTTCATAGAACCTGTATCATATGGGGAAGCTTGAAGGCTGGCAGGCTTTTCATCAAGTAATCATCATTTCATGTTCTTAAGTATCCTTGAAATCAAAACCAGGCAATGTGTGTTTTTGGTTTTGTTTTACAAAAAGGCATACAATGAGACCAATTCTTAAGATAATGCACATACAGAATCATCAATAAAGTTTCAAAGAGTTTATGAAGAAAAGGTATTTTCCTTTCTTGTAAAAAAAAATTATATATATATAATATGCTGATCTGCATTCACCCTAGGGCTTAGCCTCTTGTTTTATGAATTTTCAGGCTGTGATTTGTGTTGGATGGTTAAGCTCTAAAATAATGCAAATAGCCCCAATCTTTAAATATAGCGGTGCTAAGTTGAACAAGTCACACAATACAGAAAATGCTGATATGAATTAATACTTAGTAATAATACAAAAGTTCCTGCTAAATTATATATGTGTATCACTGCCTGATTAGAAACCCCACTTTTCTTTCCTAATCCAGCACAAAATCAAACTCTGATTCTACAACCAGTCTTTGTAAAGGGCAAAAATGACTCAACACCTTTGTTTTGTATGGAAAAACTTTTTTTTTTTTACACTAACTGCAAAAGTGCTTAAAAAAATGTTTATTCAGGATAACTAAGCATGTGCTCCTTTTTTAACTTGCTGGAAGACTTGCCCTTCCAAACTAGCACCCCCAAAAGACAACTTCTTTCAGAAACTGGGTGTTTTACCTAAACATAGTAGCTTAAATATTAGCCAGCAGTAGGTCAGCACTAGTGTTTTCCACGGTTATCACCTTTGACAGGTGATGTCCATCTATAGATAGTGGAAGCCACCCCATGGGGAGGTGTTAATAGCAGCATGGTTTCACTTTTGGTAATCAGGTAATCATGTGTATATACTTAGATTCGCATTATTTTAACATTTCTCTGCTACTCTGCATTTCAGGTTCGTTAAGCTATTTTAATAATTACTGGGGTTCTGGCAAACACCAATGGAAATGTATATGGCAACTGCTTTCCTGAGCAAATGTAATTTGTTTTATGGCTGTTCAAGTTATAAAATTGCTCTTACATTGTAGGTAAACAAAATCTTGATGTTTTTAAAGGTCACTGTAACTTAAGGTTCAAATTTCTGGCACAGTTTTATTAGTATTCACTTCGAAAGCTAATAAGATACCATGGTTTTCTATGTTACTCTCATTGTAACATTAGTAAACTGACTTTCAATAAAAGATTTATGTTATTTTGATGCACGACTCTTTTCTCTTTTTTTTTTCTCCCAGCCAGTTTCTCTTTCAGAAGCTTCGTTAGGGGTACAGTCAAGGGATTGTTTCTTTTCTGTTCACTGGTGTCCCAGAAGGGGTCACTAACATGATGAGAAATTGAGAAATATAAAGCCTTTAGCAAAGCCTGAGTGCTCAATTTGTTGCAGTTTCCTCATCTGGATGGCAGAGGTAGTTTACTTATTTATCTGTTTGCCTCTCCTCGTAAGCACTTCCTCTCTCACCCTAATGAGGATCAGTTTCCTCTATCCTGTCCTGTAGACCAGGTGGTGCTTAGTTAATAAGCTCACCTGTGCTGCATTCTAAAGCACTGAGCCTAGGATGGGCTCATGAGTTCATTGCCTAAAAACTGTTCCACCCTGGCCGTTTCATCTTCCAGGCAGGCATTTTACCTGCCCATCATTATTCTGGCATTTGCAGGGTCCTTGCCATCTGCTCATAGGCTGCATAGGAAATAAGTTATAAGTAGTCAAGGTACTGTTTTAATGTGAGAAAAAGAGAAGGAAGTCATTGTTGAAGGGCTTATACATTTATTATGAGATTTTAAAAGTTTATGGTGATTACATGCTCCATTTCTTGTATTTATAATATTTTAGTCATATAATAATTCATTTAGATGAACACTGAAACAGTAACACACTCAGCTAGGCCAAAGCAAAGTCTAGTTCACAGATGGCAGAAGTTTTAGCTCACATGCCATCTCACGGACTTCACAGTACCACCTGGAACATCATGCTGAAGGAAAGTCTAAACTCCAGTTTGGCTCAATAGAAGCAAAAGCTTTAATTTAATATGACTGATGTGGTGCAAATCTATGCCAGCTATCCCCAGGAAGCACCAGGTCTCTGGCAGCCACATTCCTATGGAAGTGCATGAAATGTGTTAAAAGTACTTTATAAATCATGGATCTCTTGAAACATATGAGTAAAGCACACATCTCCAAAATAAAATTAAATCCTAAATGAGGGTGATTTGAGGAGCTTAATTCTGCAAATAGTTGAAGTATTCAAGCTTGAGCTCACAGCTTTACCATGCTCCAACTGGATTCTTTAAGAAAAAGTAAACAGACCAGGAAATAATTTTTTAAAGTAGTGGGTGAGGCTACACTAGAAGTGTACAATGAATGAAACACAACCCAGCATAAAATAGAAGCCAACAGATTCCACTTGTAATGAAGACTGGCTGTAATTAAAGGAGATGAATACATCAGATTTGTCAAGGGGAAGGAAACTTTCTAACTGCAGGGACATGCTGAAGACTATGCTCCATGCTTTTGGAAAGAAGGGGTGAAAGCAGAAGGGGAGGAGATAAAGAGATTCGTTTTGAGGTATCAATAATTAAAACAATTAACTGAATGATGTCTGATATGGTTTGGCTCTGTGTCCCCACCCAAATCTCATCTCGAACTGTAATTCCCATGTGTCAAGGGAGGGACCTGTAAGCCCCACATCAAGGGAGGGAAGTGATTGGATCATGGGGGCAGTTTCCCCCACTGTGTTCTTGTGATAGTGAGTTCTCATGAGATCTAATGGCTTTATAAGCGTCTGGCATTTCCCCTGCTTGCATTTCTCTCTCCTGCTGCCTTGTGAAGAAGGTGTCTGCTTCCCCTCCCGTCATGACTGCAAGTTTCCTGAAGCCTCCCCAGCCATGTGGAACTGTGAGTCAAACCTCTTTCCTTCATAAATTACCCAGTCTTGGGTAGTGTCTTTATAGCAGTGTGAGAACAAACTAATATAATGTCAGAGGGATGGTTTTGTAATACTTTAGCATTTACCCCAAAGCCAATTCAGAACCACAATTGATGCAGCACACCTTGGGACTTGTTCAAATATGGCCCATAACCTTCAGCAAGGGCCTTCTTCCCTACTGCTTATCCTGAACCAGGAAATTACCATTTCCTTAAACTATGATTTCCTCAGAGGACCCTGGTGAGTTGAAACCAAACAACAGGTGCTGGGACACTGAAGGTGAGCTCCCTGCCTCCTAATCCTCTGAGCCCCTTTTTGGCCCTTTTCTAGACAGCCCAGGCTCAAGCAGAGCTTTGTGGCCTCATAGACAATATAGGGAGATGCAATCTATAGTCACCGTGTAATATATAGCAGGCTGCTTCACATTCTGATATGTAACCTGGGCTAACTAACTTGTCATAGTTACATGTTAGGTTTGAATAATATGTATTTTAACAATAGTTTAAAAAGTAATAGTGAAATGAGGCTAAAGATGCTTAGAGAAAATGTTTTATTTTCATTGGTTGACAACTAATTGTTCAGTTGAATGGTAAGTCTCACGCTGCATCCTAAAATAAGACAGATACTCTGCTGGCAAGTAGAAAATAGCCTAATTTCATTTTTTAATCTGTTAAGCTCTCTTGATAAAAAAGGCAAACAGGCCACTTTTAAATTTAAGAAACAAACATTGTTAGTGCTTCTTGTATCAACACACTTTTCATATTCAGAACTACTCCCAAGAGATAACATATTATCTCCTTTTCAAAGATGGGGAAACTGAAACTTGGCATTATCTATAATGACCAAACCACATAGAAAGAGGCACAAGCCAGCATTAGCATTCAGATCTTACTTGAAAGTGTACAGCTTAAAATTTTTTTAAAAATTTCTTCCATTATAAATGTAGTACCTGCTTACTGGAGAATGTTTGGAAAAGCAGTAAGAAGGGAGAAGATGAACTCATGCTCCTGACTCCCAGTGGTAGCCAGATCAATGTTTTGGTACATACTTTCCAATACTCTGCTATGTGTATTTTTTAAAGTGTGAACACATGGTATATCAAAATGGATGTATCAGTATTTTAAAAACTAGAATCTGATTTTAAAAGGAAAGCATATAGAAAATCTGAAAAATGCTGAAATATATAAAGAAAATTAAAGTCATCTAGAATTCTATTAATCAAAAATAAACATTGTTAATATTTTCATATATTCCCTTAGTCTTTTTCTATCAATTTTCTTTTTATATAGTTAAGCTTATAATGTACAAGATTTTTAAGTATAGTTAACAAAAGTTTAAATAGATGACAAAAAGGGACTTGGTGACAGATAGTATTTGCCACTCAAATTATTCAATAGGTTTTAAAGGGCCTGTGCTACATTTCTACTAAGATGAATCCTGACATGGATTACTGGATTACCTTTTTTGTTGTTCTTTTGCACCCAAGTGGGTCTATGTCATTTACCTAAGTTTTTATGTGTCGAGTATTCTTTCTAGGAGAGGAAAGGTAACAGTTGTAGTCTGATTAACAGTTTTTAGTGTCTCACAATGAAAAATAAATAATGTGACTTAAACATTTTGCATACTTAAATTTACACAGTTTTAGCAAGAAAATAAGGCATGACTGATAATGGCTCAGGAAAGTTCTAAATGGTGTAACAGACTAGATCTTATTAAAGTTCCAAAGAATTTATTATCAAAATTAAAAACAAAACTTCAGTTTTACATAAAGTAATAAACTTTACAACAGCTGTTGAAAGTCGTGATGTAAGTTTACACATACTACCGAAGGCAAAGAGGACAAGCAAAGGAGGATATTCCATTTGGAATGTCGATTACATTCATGCAGCTTCCTCTTGATTTAAACGCTCATGACACATTGAATGAACTGAAAGAAAAATCAGCGTTACATGACAGACCTCAAAACACTTATACAGCACAGCCTATTTCTGGCAGCTTGCATTGGGTTTTCTAATTTGAACGTGGGTAAAACAACCCCTACAACTTTCTAAGATATGAGTAAATGATAGATGGAAAAGTTTCCTTTTTTTAGAGAAGCAGTGTAATATAAAATCCATAGGGTTTCTCATATCAAAACTTCTTAGAGAAAGCAGATATAACTTCAATGGATAAATAATTATTTAAATTCCAAATAATATCTCAGACTCTAGAAATGGTCGTGGTCAAAGGCACTTACCACAAACACAAATAACTGGAGTTTATACTGTTGTATCACGTGGGGATTTCCGAACTGCACAGTATTACCCCATTACTCTAATGGAACACCTTAAACAGTTTATTCCCTTAAAATCTGCTTTATTAAAATAAATTGTAGCATGCAAGTGTATGTATGGACAGAAACAGAACAGCTAACCCTTCAGATACCTGAGATTAGAAATACTGGTATTTGCTCTGAAATGTTGGCTTCCCCACTAAACATAAAGCAATAGATTCTGCTCTATCAGTGTTCCCTACACTAGTAAGGTACTGTAAGCTGCTAACCCTTGCAGCTCTATTGCAAGGTCAAGGTGATTATCCCTATTTTAGAGAAAAGGAAAATAAGAATCAGGATGTTTAGAAATTTTTTAAGTAGCCCCATCTGAAGTCAAGGCCCACGGTCTTTCTTTCCATTCCCCAGGCAGCCTCCTGATCTTTAGAAACAGCAAGGGAACTGTCAACTAAGAAGTTAACGCATGTTAAAGAGAACATACCCATAAGTAGGTAAAATAAGCATATTCACACACACATACTAAGCTTTTAAAAGTGTACTTATAACTGCAGCAGTTGCTAAACCAAAAATTTATGCATCTTATATTTTGTAATGGAGAATGGAATATTCAGTGATTACAGTCATTTCAGTTCAAGTTTTTTTTTGTTTTTTTGTTTTTTTAAATCAATGGCTGAGCAAAAACTGAAGAAACAAGTAACCAATCTCGCTAGTTTTGTTATATACATCCAACTAATGCCATCAAAGATGGCACTTGGTTATGTTCACACTGGTTACATGGCCTTACCCTAACCTCCTTTAGTGTGGCTGTTTAGTAAATAACTTGTTTTAAATTGTGATTTGGCCGGGAGCAGTGGTTCATGCCTGTAATCCCTACACTTTGGGAGGCCCAGGCGGATGGATCACAAGGTCAGGAGATCGAGACCATCCTGGCTAACACAGTGAAACCCCGTCTCTACTAAAAATACAAAAAAACTTAACCGGGTGTGGTGGCACGCACCTGTAGTCCCCGCTACTCAGGGGGCTGAGGCAGGAGAATCGCTAGAACCCAGAAGGCGGAGGTTGCAGTGAGCCAAGATTGCACCACTGCACTCCACCCTGGGCAACAGAGCGAGACTCTATCTCAAAAAAAAAATTGTGATTTAAGTTGGTGCCTGCCTTATGCCCTCAATGAAGAACATAGGTATGCAAAGCTATTGAGCTGTTATCTATTCTCAATGACTGACATGATTTGTTTATAGAAGACAAAAGCAGATACTATATCTGCATAGTGTTTTTCAAGGGCATTTCTAGTAGAAATCTTACAACAGCTCAGAGAAAAAGGCATTACTGCTGTATCTTCTTTATTCATATAGTGTCACAGCAATTAAGAAACTTGCTTAAGTAATCCAGCTAATAAATACAACAAGCTGGGTCTTGAACCCAGGTCTTTGAATGCAAATCAAACCATAGTCTAACTATAATTAAGACTAATACATGAAATTAATAAATTCTGGATGATAACTCTTTCTAACTTTTGAATCCCTTATGTCTCTGGCATCCTTAAGATGTTCTTAACAGCTAATTTCAAAGGGATACCCATCTGGTGTACGTCTTTTTCATCTACTGTATCTCTTAATTTCTAACTTACATCATCATATGGGAAATTCACAACACCTTGCTGAGCAGTATCCCGTCTTCGAAAGCTGTCTGTAAAACAACACAGTAAAATTGATGGTTTTTCTTTAAATGGTTTTTCTAACATCATAAAAGTTAGTTATTTTAGCATTTAATTCACATTGCAATAACATTTAAATTGTGCAACCAATTAACATAAACAAAAGACCAAAGCAAAGAAGCCAACTATATGAATAGTAAAATATTTAATATGCAACAAAGTAACAGGCAGAAGTTGGCCGGCTGTCTTTTTCAATGTGGATCTGGAGAAAATACCTTACCCAAAGTCAGTAAAAGCTGTGCAACTTCCATGGCCATTACTTAATTGTGATAAAAGCACAGAATTTCTAGCTTCTTAATAACAAAGATACTACTTAAGAAACAGAGTCCCTGATATAACAAATAGGCTGTGATCAGTTTCTCCACCATTTCAGCTCTGCCCTATGGAAAAGGATTTTACTTTAATTTCATTCTTTCCAGATATGTCACATTCTAGGGAAAAATTCATCACAATCTGATCAAAAATGCACAAGTTAGCTGATTATGTTTTAGAACATTTTAGTAAAATTTAATTGTTTATTTTAATGGCAGATTACTTACTAATCTAAAATAAATTCTGGAAAAAAAACCAAAAAATTATTCTGCTAGATATGCTTAACAGTAATTTGAAATACTAAAGCAAGAAAAAAATTGGGGAAGAATAAAAGGAGAAGCACTAAGAGATGAAATGTAATAACTGTGTCTTGGCTTGTGGTGATGACATGACCTTATAGAACTCACCTGTAAGAGCCCTCAGTTTGACGCAGCAGGCAATGTAGTCATCGAAGGTGATCTTTCCATTGGTGCTGTATCGTTTTGCAATTGAATTCACAGCCTGGGGACTCAACCTAAATCCTAAAAGAAAAGTCACCCAGTAAAAAGGTTAAAGGATGGCAAAAGCCCATTAAAAAATAAAATAAAATAAAAATAAAATAAGCACTCGTCTCTACTAAAAATACAAAAAATAAGCACTATTTTATTTTTTAAGACTGTGAACTCATATTAATTATAAACACACAATTTATAAGAAAACAGAAACTGCCTTCAGGTAGTATGTATGTATGTATGTATGTATGCATGTATGTATGTATGTATTTATTTATTTATTTATGAGAGGGAGTCTCACTCTGTCGCCCAGGCTGGAGTGCAGTGGTGCGATCTCGGCTCACTGCAACCTCTGCCTCCTGTGTTCAAGTGATTCTGCTGTCTCAACCTCCTGAGTAGCTGGGATTACAGGTGCATGTTGCCATGCCCAGCTAATTTTTTTGTATTTTAGTAGAGATGAGGTTTTACCGTGTTGCCCAGGCTGGTCTTGAACTCCTGAGCTCAGGCAATCCACCCTCCTTGGCCTCCCAAAGTGCTGGGATTACAGGCATGAGCCACCACACCCAGCCTAGTTTTAAAAATACAAAACAACTTACTTCTACCAATGAATGGAGAGTTCTAGTAAGCCATACCCACCCATTGTTGTCAGGGCCTTCTGCAGTTCTTGTGGATCTACTGTTCCACTCCTGTCAGTGTCAAAACTGATAAAGTGTTGTCTCCAGCCATTCAGTACAGCCCAGAGTTCTTTAAATTCATTGAAACCCATTGTGCCAGACCTATCTCTCTGAACTGTAATCAAGGATCAGAGCTGTATTTTGCAATATTTTCTAAGGATTAAATGAAAGATCAAGGATAAGGGGAATTCAATATTCAATGACTAAAAAAGTTATTGTAGATTATTCTTGGTATGATGTAAGATTAATGATTTAAAAATAGAACAAAAAGGGGCTATGGAGAAAAAGCTCAAGTACCTATTTTTACTGTGGGGAAAAGATAACTTACATGACCTGATTATAAGGAAATAGCGTTGCCACTGTGAACCACTTATAAAAAGCAGTCTTGTTACTGGAACTAGGCTGTACTTTCTGGGTGCTTCAGGCTATGCTGTTTGCCCTTCTGTCCTACCATCATCTCTGGTACTAATATTCCCTTGTTTAGTGCTCCCAGACAAATGACATGGGATGGACTGGTGGATAAATAGTGGATAGTCAGCACTAGCTAAACTCAGTCCAACAACTGGGATATGAAAAAAATCCCATCACTTGCAGAGGAATCAATGTTAAAGAAAAAAAAAAAAAGCTATCCTGACACTCTGGACTCCATACTTGTTCTATAATACTTTGATGTTTCCTTGAATTCCTGAACAACATTCTGTTTACTAAATTTCTTTTCCTCCTTTATTCACACCAAATTATACCCTATAACAGAAACTAATTATTTCAGAAAGCTTTTTAGTGACCATTTATTACTTTGTGTTTACTAGGTATTAATTCTAAGGTGAATTCCTTTAGAATTTTAGAAAAAATTATTCTAGACAACAATCAAGGTAAAGGATACATCCAGCATTGAAACCATAAGCCGGCAAGTCTCCAGGTTAAAAGCTGTTAAATCAAGAAAAGTACATACATATTAACACGAATCCAAAAATTCACATTACACTGGATACATTCAAATTAATTAGAAATGACTATCATACACTTTTATTTTTACATGCTACTCAATGTACATGTGACTAATCATGTGGAACTTCAAAGTAGCCTTTTCTCCATAAAGAGGATTTTCTTCTAGGAACCCAAATTTGATTTAAATAACTTTGATAGAATTCCTTTTAAAAAGTATTACATAGGCCAGGTATGGTGGCTCACACCTGTAATTCCAGCACTTTGGGGGGCCAAGACAGGCGGATCACCTGAGGTCAGGAGTTTGAGACCAGCCTGGCCAATATGGCAAAAACTCGTTTCTACTAAAAATACAAAAATTAGCCAGGTGTGGTGGCGCATGCCTGTAATCCCAGCTACTCAGGAGGTTGAGGCAGGAGAATTGCTTGCACCTGGGAGGAGGAGGTTACAGTGAGCTGAGATCATGCCAATGCACTCCAGCCTGGGTGACAGGGCAAGATTCCGTCTCAAAAAAAAAACAAAAAACAAAAAACAAAACAGTATTACATAGTACTGTTCATACTTTCTTGCTTTGAAAGTGTAATATAGAGAGTTCAAGTCACCATAATGAACCATAATGAACCATAATGTATTATATCCAACATGGTGGGTGGGAAGTTGGGGTTGCTTTGTTCTAACTCATAAATGACTATAAATTGCTGGTTTTGCTAATTTTGTGTCTGATTGTTTTTCTATTTTCCCTTCAATGTCAGATACTGAGCAGTAACCTGCTACCTCAAATAGTGTATGACCTCTTAGCTTATATATGAAACCAGATAAATATGGGTGTTAGAATTATGTGTTAAATAAGAGTACTCTAGATAAGACCCCATGACCAATTCAGTGGTGGCCATTATTCAGAAGCCTTTTTAATTTACCTACAGTTTAGGAGTGTTCTGAGGGCATTTTGGTACCTCACTTATGTAACCAAACCAGAGCATACGCAGTGGGTGTGGTTACTGGTAATCTAAGCATTAGGAAATTAAAAACAAATAACCTCTTACATTGTATTAATGGGAATCAATGACTGAAGAAATTGTATGGGTACAAAGAAGCTATAAGGCTAAATGGCAGAAGTGACAAGGGTCACGTGGGAAAAAGCTGGTATAAATTCTGCAAGTTTGTTAACATACAGAACTAACATTTTTTACAGCTCTTTCTAGCTTTATAATTTTTCTCTAACCAAACTAAAATTAAAACACAACTGCGCTAATTACTGTAATGTGTCCCAACAGTGCAAACTAGAGGTTTTACACATTTAATAGATTCCTGTATTTGGCATATTCTTTACTGGAAATAAAAGACTAGTGACTATTTCTATTTAGGTCCTTCAATCTCCATCCGATCCACAGATAATATTCTCTTAGATGAGAGGAGGAGGAAGCACTTTTTACACTTTTGGGAAAGAGCTGGGAGATTCTTCATTCTGACTTTTAAGTTGTGTGGAGGTATGAAGTTCCTCTAATCCGGAGCTGTAGTTCCCCACCCTGGTGCTTATCCAAATCAAAGCTTTAAAAGATTCTGATACCTGGGCTGCACCACAGAACAATTAAATCAGGAACTCTGGGTGTGGGACCCAGGTATTTGTATTTTTAAAAAGCTTTTCAGATTATTCTAGTGAGTAGCCAAGGTTGAGACCGTCATTCTACATTCTACTCTAAGTATGATTCCTGGACCAGCTGTATTAGCATCACCCAGGAGCCTGAAGAACTGCAGAATCTCAGTCCTTAACCTACACCAATAAAATCAGAAGCTGAATTTTAGCAAATGTGCAAGTGATATATATTTATGTTAAAGCAGCTGGCTCAACCTGAACTAGCATCACATGGAAACCTGTTAGAGGTGAAATTCTCAGGGCTCACTCCAGACCTCTGAATGAGAAACTCTAGGGCAGGACCCAGCAATCTGGTTTTTGTAAGCTTTCCAGGCGATGCCAATGCTGCTCAAGTTTAAGAACTACTGCTGTGGATGGCCTGACAACCACAAGGCAGAGCCGACTGTGTTGGGCTCACGTGAAGGTACTGAAGGGGCTATGAGGCAGACAGCTTCTCTATCTCTGTTAATGAATTGCACCCTCATCCACTCAGCAGTCACCCAAGCCAGAAACCTGGGAGCCTCCTCAATTCCCTCTCCACCAATAATCAATCACCTTCTAAACAGCTGTAAAGTCCATTTCCAGCCCCACTGTCTCTTTAGTTAGCATTTCTTTCACCTGTATGACTAACAGCCCTGACTCTTATTTTACTTCCATGTCCCCCAATTTATTTGTCTTTACCCTACAGTCAGGGGTGGTTATGTGCTCTCCTATGTAAAACCCAGTATCAGTGATCTACTGCTCTCAGGATAAAGTCCAAGCACCTTAACTGGCACATAAGGTAACACACTTATTTTGCCAGTCAAGCTCATCTCTTACTCTCATTCAACCCCGTACACTATCTTCATGGAGAATTTCTCAGTTTCTTGACTGAACCACACTATTTCTGGGTCTTTTGCACATGCTGTTCTAACAGCCTAGGACACAACTTCCCCATCCCACTCATTTCATGGTCGGCCTCAATTTTGATGAACTTTCACTTCTGCTCAGTTTAGATATCAATTCTGCAAGGAAAATTTTCCTGACTCCTGTCTGGATTATGTGCCCATCCTATGTGATTCCACAGCCTCTCTCCTTACTTATCCCAGTGCTTTTCCCAACACCCAGGCATTGATTGTGGCTACAGAGCCAGCACCTAGCTCATAGGAAGTGTTCACTAAAAATGCACTGGTTGAATGAATGGATGGATAGCACCAAATTCTCACCCCCACGCAGGAAGCTGTTAGAGCCTTGCATTTTATATGTACAACCCTCTTAGATCGTCTAAGAAAGAATGTTTTTTGAATAAAATTTTCTGATCTTTACTAATGCTCAAAAATTAATGTATAATCTTAAATCAAAATGCCAATGAGGCTACAGGGCTATGATTTTTCTGACTTGGAAAATTTTCCATATTCATTAACTCAACAGCCACCTGTTAAGTCCTTATTATGTTCAGGGCTCAGGGTAACAGCAACTTTGGAGATACAATTGTGAAACTGCATACTGCCCTAGCTGACAGTCTAAGGAAAAGATAAGTCACATACACATACAACCCTAATCATGGTAGACTGCTGAAATATAATGGAGGCGCCAGAAAGTACTAGACGGGATTGAGAAGTGAGAGGCTCCTTCTTAGTAGGAGAATCGAGAAAGACTTCATAGAAGACATAGAATTTAAGCCAAGCCTTTAATGACAAGAATGATGGGGGCATTTGGTGACAGCTAAGGACCAGCATAAGCAAAAAGAGAAGTAGAAGGCCCAGGACAGGCAAAGTGTAAGTGAAGAGCTCAATATGACTTTCAAAGAGTACAAAAGGAGTGGGAGAAAATATGTTTGGTCAGGGGAGGCTGCATTACAGAGGATCCTGAATTCCTTCTAAGCTGTTAGTAAAGACTGAGGAGGAGAGGGACAGATCAAGATCAGGAATCTGGTCATCTTTTGTGAGAAGGATCTGAAAGGGCAGTGAGATGGCAGTGAGCAAAAGTGAATGAACAAAAAATATACCATTCCAGACAGTTCCAATGAACTAGAATGCTGATGTCCAGTAAGTTTGGGTAAGGAAAACTCTTTCTCAATTTTGTTAATAGTATAGCTTTTATTAGTGTTAATTCTACTTTAAATAATTATTTAAAATTAAAATTATAAGTATTATATAGTTGTGATATATAAATGTAATGACATATAATTATAACTATAAATTATTAAATTATCAATTCAACATTTTAAAATAAGTTATTTAAATTAAATGTTAATTTTAATAATTTCCAAAGAATCTCTGCTGTAATTTTACCTTTACTCTTTTTCTTCTCTTCTATTCATTGTACTAGAATGCCTCAAACATCTTTTCTTCTCACAGAAACATACAATATAATGGACCTAGAAGGAAAGCCCTACCTCCAGCTGTTTCTCTCAACCTTACCACAGATAAACAACTAAATTCAGGAAAAAAAAGAGAAGCTGAATTACAATCTTACTGACTGGAACATAACGTCTCTCACCAACTCCACCTCTAGGTATGACTGCTTCCTTTTAAACTGGTTAAGAAGGGCCCATAGCCTCTGAGCTGGAGTATCCCACTGGCCCATCCAATTCGGATCTGTGATTTTTGGTTTGGAAGCTGGGTTTAAAAGACTAATCTCCATATAATATCTGTATTACAAAACGCTGACACCTCATAGGCAGGATGGTTCTGTGGTTCAGTACAGCCACCAGAGAGGAGGCAAATGGATTCAATCACATAGTCCCCATGACTCAGGAAATGCTTTCCCTTTAATGCACTGATCTAAGGCCATCACTAAATGTGGCTTTCTCAATGAAATTTTAAAAGGACTCCTCTCAGAATATATAACCCATTTTGTTAGTCAGATTCTAAAATCTACCACACCTTATCTACTGAAAGGGTGTAGAATAACAAGCCATGCTGTGATCTCACTGCACTCTGATAAACCCTGCTATTAGGCAGGCCTACCTTGTTTACCAGCTCAACTGCGTAACAATTAACAGTTTAAATGTACTACCTACACAGTAAAGAAGAACATCCCCTAATCCAAAAAGTGCTTATTTTGTTTAGGACTAGATTAAATAACAGGAACTTGAAAGGTTCTTTGTTTGTATTAATTCCTCCAAACTAAAGTCACATAAAACAAAGGATGATGAAAACAAACACAAAGAGTTCAAAGACAGACATCTAATACATGGCATGTCAAATAGTTTTTTAAAAAGGCCACTATAAATTCACAGGTGTGAATTCTAGTTTGAACATTTTAATCCACAGCTAACCATGAAACTGGGTCTTCAATTTGATGTTCTGTCTCAATTAACAACTGGCAAAGAAGTTGGCAGGTAATGTATTTGAAGCAAGACATTATTCTCTACCCTGGAAATCTATCATGTTCAAGATCTAATTTCAAGAGGAACCACTTCATGTGTGTTGGATGACGAGAAGCCCCCAATTGGGATGCAGCAATTTTTTGGATTTTTTGAGACAGGTTGTCACCCAGGCTGGAGTGCAGTGGCACAATCTTGGCTCACTGCAACCTCCGCCTCCTGGGCTCACGTAATCCTCCCACCTCAGCCTCCTGAGTAGCTGGGACCACAGGTGCATGCCACCATGCCTGGCTAATTTTTAAATTTTTTGCAGAGACAAGGTCTCACTATGTTGCCCAGGCTAGTCTTGAACTCCTGGGCTCAAGCAATCCTCCCACCTTGGCCTCCTAAAGTGCTGGGATTACAGGTGTGAGCCACTGTGCCCTGCCAGGGATGGAGCATCTTTGCAATATTTCACTACTCTCAGCTCATGGCAGAGTGCTCAAAAGGCAGTGGTAGGGTTAGGGCTGAATTATGGAACAGCAGGTCCAATAAGTAGAAAGGGCACTTCCCACTTAGCCTGAACACATTCTATGAAGTGGAAGAGGAAAGACCTGAGGGATGTCATGGCAACCACTTATGTTAGCAGGAGCATGCCCAAAGCTCAGACCAGGAGTGCAGGATAGGCCACTCAGGGACCAGGGGTGCAGGAGCAGCCACTCAAAGCCCTAAGTGCCACCAGGTCAGGACAGAGTAGGCTTTTGGCAAATAACAGTAAATGTTAGTTCCTAATGTCAGTTAATGACACCTGACCTGGCACATTCCATTTCAGCACCCTACCTTGTCCTCTGTGAAGGAGGCCACCCAAACTGTCTCACTGGTTCTAGGTACACAAAACCCAAATCTGATCCACTAAATTGGCAGGTAGGATGGAATAATTTATTATTACTATTATTTTAGAGACAAGGTCTTGCTCTGTTGCTCAGGCTGGAGTGCAGTGGTACAATCACAGATTACTGCAGCCAAAAACTCTTGGCCTCAAGCGATCCTCCCGCCTGGGCCTCTGAAGTACTGGGATTATAGGTATGAGCCACTGTGCCCAACCTGGAGTGATTTAACAACTGTTTTCAAATCAACATTTTGAAATAGTACTCTATTTTAGCGTTCAGAATTCTAAACTTTGCTAGATCAGACAAGCTCAGTTTTCTTGAAGGCTGTAATCACAAGTAACAGCTAAAATAGGAAACACGAGTACGTTTAGACAAACTTTGGGACTGTCAACTTACGTTTGTATCCTCCAGCAATGCCAGACTGTGTCAGACATCTCTGCAATTCATCAGCATCTATCTGACCATCCTTTTGAAAAACAAATTAGAGGGATCATAATAGTGATTTATACTTTCAAGTTATTTGTTTACCTTCAGCATTCAATGAAGCAATAACAACCAAGAAAATCAGTATCATCATGCATGACTTTTTATTAAAAGGAATGCCTTCCAAAAGTGGGCATTCTTTTCCTTAACCCACTGCCAAAAGAAATTTAATGATGAAAGAAAGAGTCTGTCTTGGCAACTACTCTTCTGTCAATCTGAGCTAGGAAACTGCTACAGCTAAACATTTTAAAATAATTTATATAAGTTGCTTAAAATCATAATTCCTTGTTTTTTGTTTTTGTTTGAGGCGGGTGGACAAAGCAAGGTACACACCAGACATAAGTAAAGAGAAGGCTTGGTTCAAACAGAAAGAGGCCTCCTTGGTCACTTTTTCTTATGACATAGTGAATGTTTTTTTTCAAGAGCACAAATACATCTGGAAGATACACATTAGGTTCCCAGTGCCCATTCACTGGCTGAACTGGGAAAGAACTAGATATATGGGATTTTTAGGGACTTTAAAATAAAATACCTAAATCCTCAAGTCACTGGGTATTATAAGTTATAAATGAGGAGCAAGATCAACAATTTGAAAGACAATGGGTATGCTGAATACAGGCCAGGGCTGCTGAAAGCTAAGCAGGTGGGGTCACTTACATGCTGGAGGCACTGGCAATCTAAGAATGCTGGTCTTGAGGTTTGCCATGTCTTGTGGTTTCAAAGATACGGATCATTAACAGATTAAGTAGATACTTAAGGGGAAGGTCTTCCAATTTTAGACTATTTTTCCATTCAATTTCTTAAGCTGTATTTCTTAGAATACTACCTTAAAAAGTGGTCTTCGGTTTTTTTATCCCATAATATTCTACAGTTTTCACATTAAGATTTTGCTATTTCTAGCTTTTGGTCAAAACAAGACTAGGTTGAATTCATAAGAACAAACATCCCCTCTGGACATGTCTGGGTTATACTGACAGTATATTTACTGTACACAGTGACCTCATGAGCTAGGGAAGTGTCCTCTCACAATGTAAGATAGCACCTGTCAATGTAAGACAGCTCCTGTCACACGACGCCGCAGAATGCAGACAAGTGAAAGGTCTTGGGGAGCTGACCTTAATTGCTTCTCTGGGTCAACAGGCCACAGCACCTAATAAGGACACGGAGGGGGAGGGGCTAACCTAGTAACAGCATCTGCGTCAAAGAGAAACTACATTGTTCACAAGATTAACTTCCTGATACTCATAAGGGGACAGTAACTTGCTTATTTAGAACCTGGTGGGTTTTTACCATATTTCCTAAATGGGTGAATGATTAGCAATCAAGTTCAACCCAAAGGAAGTGCCCATTAGAATCGGGCTATGTAATTACTAATATACGTCTTTAAGTTGTACAAACAAGGGTTTATATTTACCAGATCTTGAATTTCTTCGCTGGAAACCACCCTGGACCCTTTAATTCAACCACAAGTTTGGTTTCGAACTGAACTCACATAAATACGAGTAACACTTTGTCCTAATTTATTCTGAACCTTCAGAAATAAACAACTAAAATAAGAAACAAAGAACTTTCTTTTTTTCTTTTGCAGAAGCAAAGGGACTCAGTACCAGAGGAAGTTCGCTTTTCTGTGTCACTATAACAAAAGTTACCACAAATGCGGACAATAATATTAAAGGGAAAAGCTAACCTGTCCAGCTACAGCAGCAAAGTAACCATACAGCGGATCCTGAGTTTGTCCGGGAAACGCAGGTCCTCCGGGAGCCCCTCCATACTGTGAAACAGGAAACACAAACACGTCATTCTGCCGAATCAAGTTTTCTTCTTTCACCACTGAGGGCTTTCGTGCAAGGCAAGACAACTGCCCGCCTGCCCGCCCTTCACAAGGCTCACCTCCCCACCACCGGGCACACTCTGCCAACACTCCACCCCTCTCTTCCATTCACACCCCCGTAATTTAAAAACTGGCGACTTGGACCACAAACAGTTGCTGTGGAAGTGATGTCTGCATATATAAAGCAACTTTTAAAATCCCTATTAACTTGAAGGTTACTGAGGTGAGTGCAAACTAGGCAAGCCAATGAAAGGGCTTGGAATTCTCCTTTTGTTGTTACAGCATTTATGGTATTTTAAAAGCGTTTTATGAACGATGGAAGGCTGGAGTTGGTAACATTCTGAGACGGGTGTAGCCTAGGGAAGAGTAAGGTGTCTGACCGGGCTGTATCTCGTGGGTGGCGAGGGAACACTGCCTGTCTCGGAAACAGTTCCCAAGACAACGCGCATCCCAGACGCCCGGCAAGGCTGCCTTCCTACAGGTCTTTTACTTCAGTAGGTTTTCCCTTTTTTTCCGTCCCCCTTCTCACTTTTTTTTTTTCTTTTTTGAGGGAGGAAGGTATATCGCAGTATCATTCTAGAATAAAATGACTCTTGTTGCTTTGGGAGGCAACCGAGAGGGCGGGGGTGGGGTGAAGTGGGGGTTAGTCAACACCCAATTAACACGATTTCACGCCGCGTATCCGAGAAGCCGCAGGGTGGGCTTCTAGGGTCCCAATCCACCTTCACCTTGGGCCTGTAGAGCCATCCAGGAGAAGGGACGCGGGGGAAACCAGGGGAGAGGCCGAACCGCAGGGGCCTAGGGCGAGGCCGCGGGCGCAGGGAGAAGCCGAGGGCGGAAGGAGCCTAGGCAGCTGCCCAGCAGCGCCTCACCCCGCAGGCTGCAGCATCTCCAAGGTGGCCTCTTAGCGCCCCGGAGCCGCCTGGGCAGCGATCCCACGCAGTCAGCACTTACCCCGCCTGGGTAGTACCCGCCGCCGGCGCCAGGATGCCCTGGGTACGCCATGGTGCAGACTGCGCCGCCGCCTCCCTGGCTCTGTGCGCCAGGCCTCCCAGCCGCCTGTTCCGCCCCGCCCTGCCGCGAGGGGGCCGCCCCAGAGCGCACCACACGAGCGTGGGGGACGCGCTCCGCAGCTGTCTTCAATTCCCGCCTGTGCGCGCGGCCGTGGCTCCCCTGCCTGCGCGCTTCTTCCTATCTTTGCCATTACGGTGCTAACGCAGTGCATGACCGAAGGTCCAGTGGTGGCCTACGACCTGCGAGACAATTCACACCAGGGACTTTCCTCCCTCCGAAACTAATGGCACATTCCAACATCAATACACCACCCCAGGAATTTTTTTTTTTTTTTCCTTCGGACTTGGCTATTATCTGGCACATTTCTTATTTTAAAAAACTTTATTGGACAGGACGGAGCTACTATAAGCGGAGCGCACCGTAGCACCCACCGTGCTAGTGGGTGAAGGAGCCGTTGAACGATGGAAATACGAAAGCTCCCTTGGAAAACAAGAATTAACTTGACGAAGGGTTTGCAAGGGAGAGTCTGGCTTGCGGTTGGTTGCAAAGTTCATTCAACGACAACGGCGGTATTTCCTTCCTAGGGGACAATCACTTGCCTGTTTAAGCTGGGCGTGGCTCGTGTCCTGAGTAGGACAGGGGGCATTTTCCGGGCAGGACAGCCTCACCCAGATCGTTCTTAGCAAAATGAATTGTTTGAATTATCTGGATGATTCAGACAAAACAATCCATTTCCCTAAAATTATTCAGCTACTTTTTGTATAAGAAAAGTTTAGAACAAAGTAAGAGTGTGTTTTTCAGTATTCAGGAAGATAAGAGATAGGAACTTCAGTGTAGGTTATTCTTCTTTACTTCACGTATTTTTCTATCTCCTAGTTGAATAGTCCGAAGCGATTCAGGCGTGAGCTTTTTCTTTTGTTTTGTTCTGTTTTGTGTAATTTCAATGACACAGAAAAATGTCTGCTTGCCCTTCACTGTTAAGGACTAGACTTAATGATTTCCTGAATTTTAACATATTGAGAAACGTATTAATAAGCAAGATTCACATTATTTGTTGTGGAGGTTGCACAGAAACATTTAAAGGGTCATCAACATTTCACAAATATTGGAGCACCCGCCAGTGTGCTTTTTCGCTGTGGTGGACGGGCTTCCTCCATTCTAAATTCGTGGGCTATTGTCCTCATTCGGTTCATTGTTTTTCTCTTGTAACTTCCCTCGCAAGCCCTATTGAAAACGAAAGTCCGAATCGTGAGAAAAATTCTAATAGTCCCTGTTGTGGCATAGCAAAGACACTGCATGTTGCCTGTTTTGTGTTTGATTCTGATTACTGTTCTCAATCATTAGAGTAGCAATCATCAAGGTAGATGAAACATCTAATGATGTCTGGTCTCTACCCTAGTCTCTCCTTGGAAGCCTGTTTCTTCAGAAAGAGGTAACCGACTATAAGGAATAGATGTCAGGGTTGAACTCAATGTTGAGTATAAGCTCAAGACTCAAGTTTGAAAGAAGTATAAAGCATATAAAATATTTTTAAGTACTGCAGAAGTAGCTTCGTGGATAAACGGCTATACGAATTGTCGTATCAGTTGTACTTAGACATCTTCCTACTGCTTTACTGCTAAGGAACTGCATTTTAATGGAGTGTTGCAAATTCAATGCTTACAATTATTGCTAACAAATTGGTCAGCTGCTAATACTTTAGTTTGCAGGAAAATATTGTGGCAACTTATAATAACATCAGACATATATATAATAGTAAAAATATGCCAGATCCTCATCCCATTTTACTTATTTGCTCAATCTTAATAAAAACCCGTGAGATAGGTACTATTATCTTTCTCATTATACAGTTGAGGAAGGGGAAGGAACAAAACAGAGCTGAGCTGTGCTGCCAAGCCATCTGACTGCAGAGTCTGTGCTCTATGCCCAGGGGCAAGTAAAGGGCCAGGTAGTAAATATTTTAGGCCTATGGGCCATACAGTCTCTCTATGAGAGAGTCTACATACATAGTGGTATGTAGACTATGTAGTCATAGTGGTATGGCCACATACCACTCAACTCTGCTGTGTCGGCCACAAGTATCTATAGACAATAGATAAATGAATGGCTGTTGCTGGGTTCCAATGCAACTTTATTTATAGACACTGAAATTTGAATTTCATGTGACATGAAATATTATTCTTCATTTTATTTTTTCCAACCATTTAAAAATGTAAATATTATTCTGAGCTCCTTGGTGTACAGAAATAGGAGGTGGATCAGATTTGGCCTTTGGGCAGTAGTTTGTCAACCACTGCTGGAAGCCCCTTCAGAATGTGGGCTTATAAGACTCTCGGAGTTTAGTACTTTAGCAAATGATTTGCTGACTATAAGATAAAGCCTATGGGTAGAATACAGTTATTTGTCTGAACGATTTACTAAGTTCTAAAAAAAAAAAGACTGTGGGAGGGTTGTGACAGCAGCATGGGTTAGGGAGAGAACTATGTGAGGTTTATAGATAGGATGTGGGTCATGGTTATTTTGGTAAGTCATTGGAATTACAGAAAGCTTTCTGATCATATACTCCAATCTTGCTGTTTCACAGAAGAAAAGACCAAGGCTGAGGGATGGCAAATATCTGGCCCTAGCTCTTGAAGGGCAGACCTAGCCAGATGTAACTATTTCACTCTTCCCAGTTAAAGCTGTGACAGTAGCTAAATATGCTTTCAGAGAGAATCCCATTCTTGTGTGGTACACCTTCCCCAGTTATGTTTTCAAGACAAAAGGCAGTGTGGACACTTCCTTATTCCTGGGGAAAAGTTAATGTAAAGCTCTACATATAGTATCCAAGCTGGACTTCTTCACTCAGATAAGTGGTGAAAGAAATAGTATAACTAAGTAACTGTAGTTATTTCACCATATCCTGCAGTTGAATTAACCATAGGTCTTCACTTGTCAGGAATAAATGAGCAATGACATTTGCCAATTTAAAGTTTCAACTTTTGTTTAGTTCTGATCTGTGTGTGGCACCTCGTGATTTAAAGACCTCTGCCTTAGAAAGAAACTCAGATCTCCAAATGTAAAGTGGAAATGAGCGTTTGATAACAACATAGGTAACCAATTAATACTATCTCCATTTTCTTAAGATTGTTGGGAAAGAATGTGAAGCCTGTGATGTTCATTTGGGAATAAAAGCCACCCTTTTTCTTGAACTGTCCAGAGTAAGAGCTCAGTTAATCATGCTATTATGTAATTTTTTCAAGGGATAGAAAACTTCCACTATTGATGTTTTAGTGCTTGCATGTAGAGTTTAACTGGTCCCTGGCACATTGTAGGCGGTAATGAATCATCAACCACAGCTCTTCAAACAACTTCTGTCACAATAGAAATGTTTGATATCTGTGCCACAGAATAACTAATCACATATGGCTATTGAGCCCGTGAAATGAGGAACTAAAATTTTAATTTAATTTAATTTAAAATGAAATAGCTGTGTGGCTAGTGCTACCCTCTTGAACAGTGCAGGGACCCTTTTATCTGTGTTGGCTTCCTCCTCCCTGGAACTCAGAGAAAGCAAACTCATTCTGCTTGCCTGGAGTAGGCATGATAAGCAAGATAAATCAGTTATTAACAAAACACAGCAAGGGCAACCATCAGCTCTGTGACAAGTGTTCCCATATTCCTGTTCCTACAGAATAGATTCTTACTGACCTGTTCCTTCCCTTAATGAAGCTCTGAGCTAGAGTTGATGATCAGGATTAACCAGGAAGCTGAAGTTGGAGGAATTTATTATGGCTAAATAGATATGCCTATATACGTATATGTGTATGTATGTATATAGGTGTGCATATGTAAATATATGTGTGTATTTTCACACACACACACACACACACATTTCTTGTCATTAGGGCTGTCAAAAGTGACCTTCCAAAGATGAGTTCCGTATCACTAGAAGTAATCAAGAAGAGGCTCTCAGTGATGCAAAAGGGCAGGTTTGTACTTTGAGTAGGGGCTTGGATGAAATAATGCGCTATAGACTACAAAGCATTTTCTGATGGCCTGCTTAAACTTGACCCAGCCATGCCACTTAGATTATTCCTACTTCACAAGATGAAGAAACTGAGACTGACTTGCCCTAGGTTACCAGACTAATAGCAATTCCAGTATTAATTGCTCATCTTGTCACTTCAGATCTTTTCTCAACCTCACACTATTTTCTCAGGACTCTTCCTTTTAAGATTATGCAATTTATATTGGATCAAGAATTTGGAGACATTGTTTTTCTTTTCCTGAACAGAATATTTCAGAAATCAGAATATTAAATTTAAAGCAATTGTCTAAAATAATGTACATCTAGGTAATGCTATTACTATCAATGATAAGAGTTAATTTTAGTGCAGATAATTATTTTTTGATGAACAAGATGTAAATATGCATGGCTAAAGGGGTAGCTAAAGGAAGGTCAAGAAATGAATGCAAGAACTGACTGTAATTAGTTTTTTTCTGAGGCTTGTACTGATTATCAAGTCTCTACAACTTTTACTTGTGACTATTACCATGTCTCGGACTACATAGAAAGCAGAATATTGAATACTGGGCCTGTATGCTCAGGTAGAAAATCACTTGTGTTCAGCACCAGAGTTCTCTTAGGATGACTCTTCCTAAGAACAATGGACTAGTATATTATGGGGTGTTAATTCTAGAAGCTAATTTTTGCAACCTAGGTCTATTTTTTCATAAAAGTCACTTCATGTCTGGTTCTCAGGCAAGCCCTCGAAAATTCTTTAAAGCCTTCAGTGTTCTCCTAAGGAGAAACAGTCCCGGAGCCAGGGTAGAGCAGGGTAGGGACCCGAGAGCATCTAGGGCTTGGTTATTGCCCATCCCCATTCCCATCTCAGTCCCTTTATCCAGCCAATCTTGATGTCACCAAGTTTCCACAGAATCAGAGGTAAATAGAGAAGCCAGACTTGTAGAGAAAGGAGGGGAAGATAATACAATCTCCATCTGTTCAATAAGCATGGGAGAGGAGGGAATTTGGGAAAAAAATTCCAAATTACTCATATTGCAGCTCTGGGGAAGAAAGAATGACTATTCTTGAGTCCTAGGTGCCTAGGTACAGTAGATATTTCCAGAAAGCCAAAATTCCATGAAGCTTATATATAAGTCAGCTACATGTAAATTGAGAGCTTCTTAATTAAAATAAGATACCTCTTACTTTATATAATTATTTTTCAGTAGTTACTTGCCTCTTTGCCATAGCACTGGGAAATCAGTGACAAAGCTGAGAAAGGAAACTAGATTAATTGATTCTCAGCTTGAAAACCCATGGGTCAGTAGAACTACAAAGATTAGGAACTTTCTTATTCCTGATTAGTAGAATTAGAACATTGGAGCTGCATGGAACAGTCTAATATTATGTACATATCGTTTACTTGCCTGCATCTTGAATTGAAGTCTTATAGGTAGAAGCTGGTGATCCTTAGAGGATTGCCTTCTTGCAGGGTGGCCAAATAGAAGAATCAAGAAGTATATAAACTGTAATAGCAGATGAATCACATTGCCTTCTTGACCTTTGGAAATCAGTAACCAACTATAAACATATTCAACAGTGTAGGCAGCTTTCCAATAGGCCCTAGAGAGGCCTTCTATGAAAGGTTTATTTCATTGTTAGAAATGTATTTATTTCATTGTTAGAAAGAATGACCTACCTAAGGCAGCTAGGAACCAATAACAACAGTATTAAACACACGTACAGGTAAGTATTTGACATTCCTTCAGGATTATTACCTCTGTCTGAGAATTCTTAAGACCTGCAGGGCTTTGCGTTGGAATGCGGGAGCTGGCTCATACTGGCCATTTTTCCAGCCTATTTTAAAACACGGCCAATAATATAATTAGAACTTTTTAAACTTGCTGAAAATCAAGATAATAAATACTCCAAATGCATCAATTGTTAATGATTTTTCTATATGGGTAGTGTGTAACTTTGTGCTGTTGGATGTTAATTCTCAATTCCAGACTTAGTCATACCATGTTAGTAGTTTGAATTTGCAAAAAGTTAGTAGTTTATTCTCCCATATTGGGAATATTTATACCCTGGAAATCAGTTTGCACGACAAACAAAAGACTCATTTATTGTTTTTTTTTTTTTAATTTTGTATTGTGTACTCTAGATTTGGAGGTGGTATTTTGGAGAATATGTTAATAAGGTTTAAAGTTAAAAGTGTGTTGTTGCCAGGCGCGGTGGCTCACACCTGTAATCCCAGCACTTTGGGAGGCCAAGGTGGGAGGATCATGAGGTCAGGAGATTGAGACCATCCTGGCTAATACAGTGAAATCCCATCTCTACTGAAAATACAAAGAATTAGCCAGGCATGGTGGCAGATGCCTGTAGTCCCAGCTACTCAGGAGACTGAGGTAGGAGAATGGCATGAACCCGGGAGGTGGAGGTTGCAGCAAGCTGAGTTTGCACCACTGCACTCCAGCCTGGGCAGCAGAGTGAGACTCCATCTCAAAAAAAAAAAAAAAAAAAAAAAAATGTGTTGTATCTACAGCCCTTACATTGTGAACTGCATGAACAGTTAAGGAAATATTCTCCCAGAAATATAATATCCACAAAGGAACACACTAATTATCCAGCAACAGATGTCAATGAGAAAGAAATTTATAAAAATCCTTGAAAAATAATTCAAACTAATGATACCAGAGAAGTTCAGTGAGACATAAGAGGACACAAATAAACAATATAATGAAATCAGAGAAATAATTAGGGATATGAGTGAAAAGTTTACCAAAGAGAGATATCATAGTAACCAAACAGAAATCCTGGATTTTATTTTACTGAATGAAGTAAAAGTACATTCAAGAGCTTCAACAGTGGATTATATCAAGCAGAAGAAAGGCCTTCAGAACTTGAAAACAGATCTTTTGAAATAATCCAGTCAAACAAAAATAAAGAAAAAAAAAGAATGAACAAAACATAAGGGACACCACAAAGTGATCAAATATTCAAGTTTCCAGTGTTCAGAAGGTGAAGAGAGGACCAAAGGAATAGAAAACCCATTTAATGAAATAATAGCTGAAAATTTCCCAAGTCTAGCAACAGATTTAGACATCTAGATACAAGAAGTTCAGAAATCCCCGAATAGATACAATTCAAGAAAATCTTCCTCATGACATGTTATAGTCAAACTTTCAGCAAAAGAAACAATCAACAGAGTAATGAGACAACTATTTGAGAAAATATTTATAAAAATTATTCATCCAACAAGGGACTAATATCCAGAATATACAAAGAACTCAAACTACTCAACAGGAAAAAAACAAACAATCTCATTCAAAAGTAGGCAAAAGACATGAATAGACACTTCTCGAAAGAAGACGTACAAATGGTCAAACAGGTATAGTTTAAAATGCTCAACATCACTAATCATCAGGGAAATGTAAATTAGTGGAGTTCTCATGAATGGACTAGTGCCCCAGAGAGCAGCCTTGTCCTTTCATCATATGAGGTCACAGCTAGAAGATGCCATCTATGAACCAGAAAGTGGGTCTTCACCAGACACTGAATCTGCCTTGATCTTGGATTCCGCAGCTTTCAGACTTTGAGAAATAAATTTCCGTTGTGTATAAGCTACCTGGTTTATGGCATTTTACAGCAGCCTGAACTAAGACAATATCCTTTATGTCAGTAAAATTTACAATAACCTTATGTACATATATATGTACATATAATGTCCCACCCTGCCCCATCTTGGAAGGCTACTTGTTAAACATTTACCAGCACACCACTAAAGGGCAAGAAAGTGTCATTCTGAACTCAAGGACTTAAAGAAATATGTCTTGGCTTCAGGCTTTGGATAGAGATTTTCAGGCCCATCTAGGAAATATTTCAAAAGGTAATTTAGGAAAAATTTCAAAAGGTAATCTTTAGGGCCTTCACATGCTCCTGTCTTTCAGGTTCTGGAAGCAGCTATCATAAGTGCTTAAATGTTCCTCCTGTGCCTCTGTGACTGTCCAAAGTCCCTGTTTCAAGTTCAGCTTTCTTCGAAAAGCCCTTGAGCTTTAATATCACCATCATGCCTCATTAAAACTCCTATTCACTGGGTGCAGAAGACTGCTCATTACTGAAAGTAATTTGATTAAAACATAAATACTGCAAAATGTAAGCATGTTTTCATTTCATTATATATTCTTTGTCCACACTATTTTTATTGCTGCAGAATATTCAATCATATGAGCCTGTTACACTTTAATCAATGCCAAATTATTTAGATTGTAACTAAATTTTTTTATTACACACAATGCTATAATAAAAACATCATAGTTAAAATTTTGCTCACATCTTGAATTGCTTTCTTAGACATATTCTTAAAACTAGACTTACTGGGGCAAGGTTTCTGAGAAATTCTGGATAGCTATTGCAAATTGCCTCCCAGGAAGTTAGTAACCGATTTATCCTATCATCAGTAGAATATCAGAGCATTTAAGTCCATACATAGAGAGGTACACAGTTATGTGCAGTGACATCATTGCATATATCTTCCTCTATAGACTTGAATTGTAGACTGAGTTGTTAAGATTATCACTGGGTTTTTAGCTTATGTGCAATTTTTATTATTTCTTATGTGTAATTTGTAGTATTTTTTACGTTGAACATTAAAAGAAAAGAGGAGTACTGTTAATTGAAACAAATAAATAAGATTTGTTACATTACCACAGTTCTACGCTTAACACAATTCAAAGATAAATGACACTGTATAAAAAATACTTGCAACATCTCAGTGAGTTTATATCCTATACATAAAATATAAATCAGTAAAATGGAGAGTGTTTTTGATAGAATAATCCTGTCATTGGCCTACTCTGTGCTTTGCCCCACCACTCCCTCACTTATAACCCCAAACACACCCACACACACGCACACACACACATGCACCCTTTCCCTCTTGCCCTACCCACATCCACCTCTGGTATCCACCCACATTCACACGTACAACCTGCCCTCAGTACTCATTCTTCTTATACTTCTGCATTCCCACACCAAGCCTTGCCCTCACACATCCCAACCTTTATCTATAGTCCCACACACGTGCGTGCACACACAGACACCTCTGCCCTACCCACCCTAACCTTCCTCCTTCTACAATCCTGCATATACTCACATGCACACCTTCACCCATACATACCCACCCTCACCTACAAACCTATATCCATGCATATTCATTCCTGACCACAACTACCTACCCAGCGATTTGATGCCACACTTTAGAAAGGTTCATAAACCCTACTTTAAAAACCCATCATGATTTAGGCTGGAATTAATAAACTGCTTTTTGATTTTACACATAAAGTTTCAAAAGGCTAAGTAATTGAACAAGGTCACACTGCTAGTGGTTTCCAAGAGTCCTAAAGAGAACACAGGTATCTGAAGCTCTGTCCAATGTTCTGTCATTCACATCACAGCTGTCTACATACATCTATTTGAAACAACCTTAACTCTTCTCTCAATATAAAATCGAGGTGAAATACCAACTTGAGGCAGATGGTTTCTGTTATTACCAAAGTGATAGATTTCCTGACAACCATTCCACCCAGAAGATATTTTTTTCCAGAGATAATAATCCCATCCCCCTTGCTGGTGTTTAACTTAATAATGCGCATGACAATCAACAAACAGACTGAAAAGGCAACCTACTCAGAATGGGAGAAAATATGAAACCATATACCAGAGAAGAAAGTAATATCCAGAATATATAAAGAATTCCTACAACTTGATAACAAAAACACCCCAATCTAAAAATGGACACAGAACTTAGACATTTCTCCAACAAAGATGTCCACCACCCATGTGAAAAGATGCTCAACATCACTAATCATCAAGGGAGAGGCGAATCAAAACCACAATAGCACAATGAGATATCATTTCAGACCCCGTACACTGTTAGGACGGCTACTTTTGAAAAAACAGAAAATAAGTGTTGGTGAGGAAACACCTGCATGCTGTTGATGGGATTATAAAATGGGCAGCCACTATGGAAAATAGTAGGAAGGTTCCTAAAAAACTGAAATTAGAATTCCCATATGATCCAATCATCTCCTACTGCATATATATCCAAAAGAATTGAAAGCAGGATCTTGAAAAAATATCTGCTCTCCTATGTTCATGCAGCATTGTTCACAACAGCCAAGATGTAGAGGTGATTCAAATGTCCATCAGTGAATTAATAGATAAAAAATATGGTATATACATGCAATGGAATCTTAGCCTAAAAAAGAAAGAATTCCTGTCATATGCTACAGCATGGATGAACCTTGAGGACCTTATGGTAAGTGAAATGAGACAATTACAAAAAATGAGTACTGGATGATCCTACTTATGTGAGGTATCTGAAGTAATCAAACTCATGGAAATAAAAGTGGAATAGTGGTTACCAGGGGCTGGGGGAGGGGAAAACACCATGTTGTTCAATGGGTACAGAGTTTCAGTCATGCATGCTGGAAACATTCTAGAGATCTGTTGTACACCAATGTGCATATCATTAACATTACTGAACTGTACACTTAAAAATGTTAAGAGGGCCAGGCACGGTGGCTCACCCCTGTAATCCCAGCACTTTGGGAGGCCAAGTCAGGAGGATTGCTTCAGCCCAGGAGTTGGAGACCAGTCTGGGCAACACAGCAAGACTTCATTTCTACTAAAAATAAAATAAGTAAATAAAAAATAGCCAAGCACGGTGGCAAATGCCTGTAGTTCCAGCTACTTGAGAGGCTAAGTTGGGAGGATCCCTTGAGCCCAGTGGTTCAGGTTACCGTGAGTTATGATCTCACCACTGCATTTCAGCCTGGGCAACAGAGCAAGACTCTGTCTCAGAAAAAAAAAAAAATGTTAAGAAGATAAAGTTATGTTACGTGTTTTTACCACATTAAATAACAATAACAAAAAAGAATGAGCATCTGGCCTAATTCTGACCAGTAAAATTGGAAGGGAAGTCAGTTGGGGGCTAGGAAATCATTGCTTGCTCTTAAGAAAGTGATTTTAGAAATGATTGTCTGGAACTGTTACATCTATTTTCCTACCAATCCGAGGATGAACACACAAGAGACTCACAGGAACAAACCAGACTACTGACTTGCTGCATCGAAGCTGCAATACTTCTGAGAAGTAGATCTCTTTATTAATCTCACTGAGTGTTTTGTTACCTGCAGCACAGAAACACTTTCCCTGAAAAACAAATACAACTCTTAAAGCATAATTCTTATTTTTTAGGTATTCTGGTAAGTGATCTGAATTATATGTCTATTTTAAAAAATAAACCTACATTAGACCTAGGATTAATTTATGAATTGTGATTACTTATTTTAAAGTGGGGGACTGTTATTTTAAAAATATAGGGAGAACGTTTAAAGTCAGGTTTATTGAGGTATAATTTATATTCAGCAACCTCCCTCCTTTAAATATACAGTTTGATTTTGGCAAATGCATACTTCTTTATGGGTAAGTCTTTATGTTCATTCACCAAGTAAATAATTATGAAGAAATTATCGTTAACTGCAGTTTTAATTTAAGAAAAGTTCTCTCCAAATGGGGTAAACTCTTTTAAAATAGGTGGCACCACTTTAATTTTTAAAGGAGCTGTGAAGCCATCTGTAGGCATAGAGATAAGAGTTCTATTTAGATCAGTATTTTTTGTATTTTGGAGACAGAGTCTCGCTCTGTTGCCCAGGGTGGAGTGCAGTGGCTGAGATTACAGGCACCAGCCAGCATGCCTGGGTAATTTTTGTATTTTTAGTAGAGACAGGGTTTCACCATGTTGGCCAGGCTAGTCTTGAACTCCTAACCTCAAGTGATCCACCCACCTTGGCCTCCCAAAGTGCTGGGATTACAGGCGTGAGCCACCGCACACAGCCTAGATCGGTATCTTGAGTGCCAGAAAGTGCTCTGTACACAACCATATTTTTTTGTTTATCATTTTTATTTGCAATAACCCAGAACTCTCCTGGTTTTTGTGCTGAAAGTCTCCAGTCCCAGGAAACCCTGCAGTCCTGGGCAAACTAGGATGGTTGGTCACCCTAGCAAGATTTCTCAACCTAGGAACTATTGACGTTCTTTGTTGTGGGGAACTGTTATGTGCATTGTAGGATGATTGCATCATTTGTGACCTCTACCCACTAGGTGCCAGTAATGTCCTCCACTCCCAGTTGTCACAATCAAAAGTGTCTCCAGATAGTGTCAAATGTCCCTGGGGGGCAAAATCACCCAAGGGGGTAAAATCACCAAAATCAACCATCTGCCCTAGATGTAAGTGCCCTCAAAACTCACACATTTGAAATTTGTAATCTTATTTTCTGTTGCTGTTGTAAAGCAAAAGCAAGTTGATTCTCCTATTTTTATAGCAGAGGACTTAAAATGTTGAGGAATTGCTTCCAGACTCTCCCTTTTTGTAGATCCCCCTTCTTCATCCCTCACCCCTGCCCCTTTTACTTAACATTGCAAATGACCTGAGCAATGATTCTAGGTGCATCTTTCCTGTAGATTCTGGGAAACTGTCCTTGTGAGCTGTGTCCAATCTAACTCTCTAGACTTGAAATTCTTTTTCTGTTTGCTACTTCTGATTCTCCCATACATACATAGCCATTTCATACAATGATATTCTTAAGACACATGTATAGGATTAAATGTGCATGTGTTTTAATGGGATGGTATTTTGTGTACTTTTCTGTTTTTGCATTTCTCAACTAACAATACTACCTGGAAATACCTTCAACAAAATAGTACAGCTCTAATTTGTTCTTTTTAATAATGGTGTAATATTGCCTGTTATATCTAGTGAATATACTGTATTTTATATACCATTTCCCTATTACCTTTCTTTGCCTCAACATGCTCTGTTGCAAAAAACATCTGTGTACTTATATCCTTACCTTCTAGAGTTCTTTTTCCTGTGGGAGACGTTCCAAGAAGCAGGATTACTGGATCCAAGGATATTTCTAATTCTAACAGATTTGCCACACAGTTTTCTAGAAAAACTATGATGGTTTCCATTTCTATTTATATTATTGTTTAAATGACAATGACACAAAACCCCTTTCTATGTATCCCCGATAGAAATAAGTGTTATTGCTCCATTTAATGTTTGCCAGTCTGATGAGAGTAAATTCATGTCTCATTGGTAGTTTAATTTGTATTTCTCCAACTAGTGGAGCCTGTACATTGGTTAGTGATTGTAGCCTATTCCCATTTTCTTCTCTGTGAAATTTTCTGCTTCTGCTCTTTGACCTTTTTTTACAAGAAATTTGTTCTTACAATTTGTAAAACCTTATCTATATTTACCCTACGTGCATATTGCCACCACTCTGTCACTTTTTTTAGATTTAATTTTTTCTTCTCTTGTTTTGATAACATTTGTATTTTCTGGCATCTTTTGGTCCATTCTTTCATTTCTTGATCTTCCTTTGCTCCTTTTCCTGTTTTACTTGTAGACAGCATGTACCTGGGTTTTGTTTCAGTTGATTCTGAAAGTGAGTGTTTCGTGAACGTACTTGTAGGAGTATTATATACTGACCATATTCTTGATATTCCTTCCATAGTCCTATATTATTCATTTTTACTTGGTTGTTCACAATTTCCTTCCCACTAATTAATTTGTAAGTCCCACGATATTTTTCAATTTTCAACACTTAGACTGCTGTTTCTCAAAAACAGGGTGCCCAATCTTTCTCCCTTCTGGATGCTTAATTTCCTCACTCTTTCTTCCCAATAAGATAAGATCTTTAAAATATTTTTTCATCCCTGCTCCTCTCCTAGCCTCCTCTCATTGCCTTTGAAAAGCTTTTACTTTGTTCTTATCCTCAACCCTCTGCTCCTAGGAATTGCTAAGCACCTTTAGTGCTTTTAGTTCAGGACTTGTCATTTGAGTATCTCTGGCATTATGTCTCTTCTATTTCAATGTTCCTCATTTTTACTTATTCCCCACAGCCCCAGACAGTTTGTCATTATTAATTTAAATGTAAATACATTTACTTTTCAAAGTTAATTGCTCATTACTCTTCTCCTCTTTTCTTCACAGACCCTTATTTTGAGTAATCAGTTCACATTCATTTATTGTTGGGTATCTTTCCTTGAGTTTTTCCTTAAATCAGATATATTTTCTGAATTCATGCATATGCACAAATCTATGGTTGGTATAGGAGAATTGGGCTGCAGGTCTTTTCTCTCGCTCGTCCGTGGATGCCACTCTATCGTCTACTATTACAGATGAGACATTCGTTGCCAATCTAATAGGCAACTTGTGTCTTCTGTCTGAAGCTTGTAAGGTTTTCCCTTTATCCTTGGAGTTCAGGAATTTCTAGAATGTTACTTTGGAGTTTATTGTGTGTGTATATATGTGTTTATCTTCGAATTCTCTAATATTTTTTCCTCATGAATTGTATCTTTTTTTCTCTGTGCTTAGAAAGGTTTCTTCCACTTGATTTTCCAGGCCACTATTTGTCATCTCCTAGTGCTCGTTACCCTTCCTGCAGAGCTTTCAATTCAATGCTCATGGGCACTTAATTCTCAAAATAAAAGAAATTTCATATTGAAAATAAATAGATTATCAAGAAGTCATAATAGTCATTAGCTTTTATGTCAAAATAGCACAGTCTCAAACTTTATGAAAAGTGATAGAAATATGAGGAAAAATGGATTAATCTGCAATCTTTCTGGAGGACTTTTACACATCTCTTTTAGATACCAAAAGATCAATTAGGCAGAAAACAAGAATACAGAAGACTAATATGGCACAATTAGCAAGTAGGATCTAACATACATATACAACTGTGCACCCAACAAAAAAGGAAATGCACATTCTTTCATATAGAATATCTCTGAAAATTGACCATGCAGTAGACCACAAAGGAAGTTGCTCACAAATCCTGGAAAACAAATACATATGTACATGACATACCTTGTTCACTGAACACTGAACATACCTGTTGAATTCCACATTAGAATTGAAAAAGATTCAACAACAACAAAATTTTTAAGTGTTCTACAGATAGCTGAAAATTTTAAAATATGGGTTTAAATAACTTTTTCATTAAACAAGGCATATAAAACTAAACTATAAAAATTTGGAAATAAGCTGGGCGTGGTGGCTCACGCCTGTAATCCCAGCAATTTAGGAAGTCAATGTGGGCAGATTACCTGAAGTCAGGAGTTTGAGACCAGCGTGGCCAACATAATGAAACCCCATCTTTACTAAATATACAAAAATTAACCAGGTGTGGTGGCGGGCACCTGCAATCCCAGCTACTTGGAAGGCTGAGGCAGCGAGAATTGCATGAACCCGGGAGGCAGAGGTTGCAGTGAGCCGAGATCACACCATTGCACTCTAGCCTGGGTTACAGAGTGAGACTCTGTCTTGAAAAAAAAAAAATTGGAAATAAGATAATGAAAGTAGTACATTATTATACATCCAAAGTAGCGTTCAGTGGAAAATTTACATTTTTCTTTTCTTTTCTTTCTATTTTTTTTTGAGACGGAGTTTTGCTTGTCACCCAAGCTGGACTGCAAAGGTGCAATCTTGGCTAACTGCAAACTCCTCCTCCCAGGTTCAAGCAATTCTCCTGCCTCAGCCTCCCGGGTAGGGTAGCTGGGATTATAGGCACATGCCACCATGCCCAGTTAATTTTTGTATTTTTAGTAGAGAAAGGATTTCACCATATTGGCCAGACTGGTCACGAACTCTTGACCTCAGGTGATCCACCCACCTTGGCCTCCCAAAGTGCTGGAATTTCAGGCATAAGCCACCATGCCCAGCCTACATTTTTCTTTTTTTTTTTAAATTTTTTTTTTTGAGACGGAGTCTCGCTCTGTCACCCAGGCTGGAGTGCAGTGGCGGGATCTCAGCTCACTGCAAGCTCCACCTCCCGGGTTTATGCCATTCTCCTGCCTCAGCCTCCTGAGTAGCTGGGACCACAGACGCCCGCCACCTCGCCCGGCTAGTTTTTTGTATTTTTTTAGTAGAGACGGGGTTTCACCGTGTTAGCCAGGATGGTCTTGATCTCCCGACCTCGTGATCTGCCCATCTCGGCCTCCCAAAGTGCTGGGATTACAGGCTTGAGCCACCATGCCCGGCCGGTACATTTTTCTTAAATGTTTGCTTTAGAAAAGAAAGATTGAATATAAATGAGCAAAGAAGCTGGAGAAATAAGCAACATAATAAACCTAAATAAACTAGAATGAAGGGATTTAAGAAATAAATATTGAAGAAAAATAAAACAAAAAAATCAATATGAGCTTATTAACAAAATTCAAAGCTAGTTCTTTAAGATGTCTAATACTACAGAAATATCTTTGGCCTGATGTATGGAGAAGAGAGCAAAAGGAACAAAGAAAGGATACAGTAATTTTAAAAGTGTGTTTTAATACAATACAATCTATGATAGAATGCATAATTGTTCACAATACTTTGCATCTCCCTATATTCATATCCTTTGTTATATAAATTCGCAGTTCCTCCTGGTAATGGTAAAATATATCCACCTTCATTCATGATATTGTGCTGTACAATTGATCCAAAAAGGATCTGACATCTTCAGATGTGGAACCAAGACCAGCCAAGCCCAGCCAAGCCCAGCATAGATCCGCCAATGCCCAACTGTCTTGCAGATGTATAAACTGGATTAAATGTTGCTTTACAGTTAGTTTGGGGTGGTTTATTACACAGCATTATTGCGGCTATGCTGACTAGCACACTATGTTACCAATACATTGGAAAAAACAGAATATACACATAATTTTTCTAGAAAAATATTCTGGCAAAATAGACCCAAGAAGAAGTAGAAAATCTGAACAAAGAAGTTAACACAAAAGAAAAATTAATGATATTGCCAAGTTCTGCCACTACCACATGATATGTTCTACTATGTCTTCAAAAAGACAGATTAGTCTTGTCCTGTATAAACTATTACAGAACAGGAAAAATAGTGAGAAATGATCCAATTCATTTTTTTTTAAAAAGTAGCATAACATTGGTAGCAATCCCAGACTAGAACAGGAAGAGAAAAGGAAATCATTGATCAAGCTTAATGTACCTACACCCAGAAATCCTAAATAGTAACAAATCAAATCCAGCAGTGAACTGAAAGAACGACCATGACAAGTGCAAGGATGACACTTTTCTCTGGCAGATGATGCCATGAACAAAATTAAACAAAAATGCCAAACTGTGAAAAATATTTTCAACATATATAATAGTGTCTAGAATATATTTTTAAAAGCTTGTATAAACCATTGACAGAGAAACTAACCTAATAAAATGTGTACAACATCTAAGTAGGGATTTTCACAGTAGAGGGACTACAAATGGACAATAATACAAAATATTTAATCTTATTAGAAATCAAAGAAACACTAGTTCAAAAGATTAGTTATTTCATGCCATCAGATTAGTCAAAAATAATAAATTGGGTAATACCAAGTGTTGGAGAGATGTGGGGAAACAATTTTTTTTTTGAGGCAGAGTCTCGCTCTGTCACCCAGGCTGGAGTGCAGTGGCATAATCTTGACTCATTGCAACCTCCGCCACCCGGGTTCAAGCAATTCTCCTGCCTCAGCCTCCTGAGTAGCTGGGATTAACAGACGCCCACCACCACACCTGGCTAATTTTTGTATTTTTGGTAGAAATGTGCTTTCGCCATGTTGACCAGGCTGGTTGAGCAATCCTGGCCTCAGGTGATCTGCCTGCCTCGCCTCCCTAAAGTGCTGGAATTACAGGCGTGAGCCACTGCGCTTGGCTTACAACTTCCATTTGACACTGCTTAGATTATAGTTTGTTACAACTTCTTTGTAAAGCAATTTGCCCATATTGATAAAGCTGAAAATGAGTATACTTTATGAAGTAACGGTTTGTCTATAAGTTTATACTGGGGATAAGTATAAATTATACTGGGAGGTGGGGGAAGAAAAGATAATTAGTGAGATAATTAGTGAGGTAAAAGATAACTGAGGTCTTGAAGGAAAACTGGGCCTCAATTATGTGTCATAGAAATATAAATCCAATAAGAATATTTTTTAGCTGGTCCACTTTGTGGGAGGCCCATGTCTTGTTCTGTGATCACACACACATGTAGAAGCCACAGAGGAAGACGTTCATTAAAGTATTGTTTATATAAGCAAAAATCAAAAACAATCTAATGCTAACTATTAAGAGTATGATTAGATAAATGGTATTAAATGCACTGTACATTTATTTAGTGGAATATTAGGCAACCACTAGTACATGGTTAGGAAACCTAGGTAGTACCATAAGAACTTGTTACAATACTTAAAAGCAAAAAAAAGCAGTATACAAAATAATATTCATACTATGATTACACTTGTGTGAAAAATGCATGCATAGGCAGAAAAAAATTGAAATATGTCAAAAACATAATGACTGAGTGAAGTTCACACAATTAAGAGTTTTTTTTTGTTTTGTTTTAACTTCCTAAATAAACTATAATATAGCAATATTAGCTTGCATTTCAAAGAAAAATTTAAAAATCTTATGGAGATGTGAATAGAAGACCCATGAACCTTACAAGAATTATAGGGAGAAAAAGTACTTACAATTAATTTTTACAGGTGAAAAAATACTAATCTTAACATTTATTAAGAGAGAAGTCAAGATAATACATAAGATGTGAACCACGAATTGCACCCCATCTCTAACAGTTATAATATTATCAGGAAATTACAAAAAATAAGATGCTCTACCTAATTTGGTTAACAATATCTATGAAATTGTAATGTACTTTGTATTCTAATCTACTGAATACAACTTAGTCCACTTCAAAGTGTACACACATTATTAGAGCCTAAGGTACCACTACTAGCAGCCAAAAGAAAAATAAAAAACATCACATAGAACCCCTTCTTTACTAAAAACACACAAAAAGTTAGCCAGGCATGGTGGTGGGTGCCTGTAATTCCAGCTACTCGGGAGGCTGAGGCAGGAAAATCTCTTGAACCTGGGAGATGGAGGCTGCAGTGAGCCGATGAGCCAAGATCACCTCACTGCACTCCAGCCTGGGCAACAGAGTGAGACTCCCTGTCAAAACAAAACAAAACAAAACAAAACAAACAAACAAACAAAAGGATGTAAATCGCACATAGTGTTGGTTTTACGAATGTTACCTTTCTTCAAGAGTACGGTCATTTAATCTTAAATAACATTGCTCCATGAAATCAAATACTTAGCTCTTTTACAAAATGAAGCAGTTGTTACCAGTTTAAAAAAAAAAAACCACGTGACAACATCCCTGATAAATTGAAGTCTTCCTTTCAAAAGTGAAAGTTCTGTAAGTGATCTAGTAATTGGGATTACTAGTTGCCTAAACTACTCCCATCCATCCATCCATCCATCCATCTATCCATCCATGCACTAATTAATTAAAACAAATACACACTGGCTGTCTTTTCCATGTCAGACACAGTGCTGGGCTGTTAAAAAGTTAAATTCCATGAGGGATAGTTCTTTGGAATCATGTACAGTTTTCACTTCTTGTTTCCCCTGAAGTACATAAAAGTGAGTTGTGTTTACCATAGACTTTGAAGAACTTCAAGTCTAATCCTTTCTTTTTTTTTCTTTGAGATGGATTCTGCTCTGTTGCGCAGGCTGGAGTGCAGTGGCATGGTCTCGGCTCACTGCAACCTCTGCCTCCTAGGTTCAAGCCATGCTCATGCTTCAGCTTCCTGAGTAGCTGGGATTACAGGTGCACACTACCATGTCCAGCTCTTTTTTTTTTTCTGTATTTTTACTAGGGACCGGATTTCGCCATGTTGTCCAGGCTGGCCTTGAACTCCTAGCCTCAAGTGATCTGCCCTCCCGGGCCTCCCAAAATGCTGGGATTACAGGCGTGAGCCACTGTGGCTGGCCCAAGTCTAATCTTTTTCATCCAAGATTCCATGTTTCCAAAAATTGGGCACCAATTCACTCTCCCACTTTTTTCCTTCCAACAAATCTGGGTAATTCCCATGGGATTGTCAGCCTGTTCTTGTCTGCATTTTTTGTTTGTTCATTCGTTCATCTGTTTATTAACGTTTTGAGTACCTATTATGAAGCTAATATAAAGCTTGGTGCTCTGGGATGATATGAATAAAATGCAAAAATTTGTGCTTGGCCAGGTGTGGTGGCTCACACCTGTAATCCCAGCACTTTGGGAGGCCAAGGCGAGCGGATCACGAGGTCAGGAGATTGAGACCATCCTGGCTAATATGGTGAAACCCCGTCTCTACTAAAAAATACAAAAAATTAGCCAGGCGTGGTGGTGGGCGCCTGTAGTTCCAGCTACTCAGGAGGCTGAGACAGGAGAATGGTGTGAACCCGGGAGGGCTGTAAAAATTTCTCAGAAATTATGTGATGATTTTGTTTGCCAGATGCATGGAATGAGTTACTTTAAATTTCACACAAAATTCTAAAGTAGACGCTTATGAATAAAACATTGAATGTAATGCATACATGCTACTTTACTTGTGTCTGTGTAATGCTTTACAGTATTTAAATGTTTTATATACATTTTACTACTGGATATTTTCAAATTTGTTAGTCATGTTTGTAATCTTTGTTTTGCAGATGATTATACTCAGGTTATTTAAGTCAAAGTAACTTGCCCCTGGTTTCACTAATAGCCAAGTTAGATTTGAATTTAGGTCTTCTCAAACCAAATCTCTTGTTTTCTAATAATATTATATAGCGTACTAAATTTCCACATTGATTTAATTATAAAACATGAAAACAATTAGATTCTGCTTAAGTGGTAACTGACACAAACATCATAAGAAGTAATACGTTGTTATTAAAAAACAAGTTATTAGCAAAAGGCAAAATTTACAAAAATTAGAAAAAGTCATGAATACACTGTGATTATATCAGGGCTAATTTCATTACCTTACACAAAAACAGTTAATTTACAAAGACAGGTTGCTAAAACCTCAGGTTGTGTGTGTGTGTGTGTGTTTTTTTTTTTTTTTGACAAATTGAAATTTTTAATGTAGACCTCTGCAAGACACTACAGAAAAAATATATAATGAACATTAAAAAATTTTAATTATCAGAAAAGGATGAAAAACACTGATTTATAAGAAAAGATAAAGGAGGCATTAAACTCGGGAAAATTAAAATGGCAGTAATTTGAATGGAAGAGAACAGTGATCTTAAAGGAGTGATCTAGTGCTGTGTCTCACAGGAATATGGAAAATATATCACCAACTTGTAGTTTCTATTACTCTATGTTTATTTGTTATTCATTTTTTTCTAAGTTAAGTAGCTTTATTTTTTAGTTTCAAAATGTGTAGCATTTTATGTTTGGTGATTTTACAGCTAATGTTGCATTTCACTTGTTTGGTCAGTGGTATACTGCCAACATCCACAAGGTGTCATTATAACATTATATTTGGTTTGAAACCTTGCTTGCATTTTTCACCCATCCATTTTCCCATTTACAGTAAGCTTCAACTTGGACATTTCACAGGGGGTGCCGCTGGAGGATGCTAGTTGCTCTGAGGGAAATTGCCAAGGCTAGTGGAGTTTTGAAAAAAGCTTAAGGCTGGACCAATGAAGCTACTATGGGCAACGCTGACCAGAACTGGAACAATTGGAAGGAATGTTGTTTTCCTCTTTTCTCACCTTTCGCTCCCGTTTTGTAACCCTAGTAACAAAACGCAATAGGCAGTTAGTGAGCGAGGGAGTCTGGGAAAGATATTGCGCAGAGTCCCAGCACAGAGCAGAGTAGAATAGAGTAGGATTGGAGTTGAGAGGTAGTAAGTAAATAAGCAGCAGGAATATGTCAAGCAACAATACCCCATGTAAGTAGAAGGAGATGGTGGTTGGAATCCTTGCATTATTTAGAAGGAGAGTAAAAATGTTGATTCTCTTTAAACTTCAAAAAAGTTAAATATGCATATTACAATCTCTGGGGTACCTACTATAAAGACCAAAATAAACTTTCAAAGCAGAAACAGGAAGAAAAAATGGAATGAGGGCAAATAGTCCATTAATCCAAGAAAAGGCAAGAAAGGGGGAAAATTATTATTATAAAGCAACATAAAATGAACAAAATGAGATATGTGAAATAAATCCAAATATATTAGTAATCACAATCAATTTAAATGGTTTGAACTTTCCAGTTAAAATAGATTTGATTTAACAAAACAGCATAGTACAGGCATACAAAGACATACGAACCAATGGAACAAGATAGAGAACCTAGAATTAAATCCACACATTTACAGTTAGTTGATTTTCAACAAAGTTGTCAAGAATATATAATGGAGAAAGGATAGTCTCTGTGTGAAATGATATGTAATCTTTAGTATCTTCTATCCTTGATGCACATGCTATTTAGAAATCTGGAAAGCAGTTGGAAATGGAATCATTTGTGTCAAGTATAAACATTTATATGATCTTTAGCTTAATTAAAACCACAGGAACAGATCTGAAAAAATAATAAAATTTCCAAGCAGGTATTTGGAAAGTCTATCCTGAGATATCTGATCGACTAGACATCCTGGAAGCAGCAACGCCTTTCTGTAGCTGTCTCTCAGAAGCTAATGCTTTTATGTTAGTCATATATGCAATTTCCTCCCACCGGCTATTTATGACTTTTTATTTTTATTTTCTAATGGAAAAAATTATTCAACTACATAAACATAGTCAGCATTAAAAATTATTTTAAATCATATATGAAGAATTTGATTTGTATATTTCTAACATTTGGGCAACCTGTTAGTATAGATTTTAATTCCTTTGTACCTTTGTCCCCCTAAATCAGAGAAATAATTTATTTTATCCTGTATTTCAAAGCAGATCAATGACTGAATTCTGTAAAGACTTCAGAATTATGTTATGTGTGTATTTGTTTATGTGTGTATACCCTTATGTTTACACACATGCATATATCTACATTTATTGATTTATTCAACAAATATTTACTAAGCACGGACTATGTGTAGAACAGTCTTAGAGATACAGGGAGGGCATAGAATAGACAAGACAAAGTTATTGTTCACTGTGTGTACCTTCATTTATTTTGTATATTCTTTCATATATTTTTAGGTATCCTGTTAATTCTTTAGGCCCCTTTATAGCTCTAAATATTTCCATCTATTATACATACATGTGTAGTTTGTTTTTCTATTCCTGTCATGAAGACATCCTATCATTTGGTGCTTTTTAAAAAACAATTGATTTACACAAAATAATTGTATATATTTGTGTACATAAGGTACAAATATGTACATAAATATGTGCACATATTTACACATTTGGTACAATGTGATGTTTTGATACACATATATATTATGTGATGATCAAATCAGGGTAATTAGTATATCCATCATCCCAAATATTTATCATTTTCTTGTAGTGAGAACATTCAAAATGTTCTTTCTAGCTATTTTGAAATATTCAATACATTATTGTTAACTATATTCACTCTACTGTGCAATAAGACAACAGAACTCATCCTTCCTGTCTAATTGTAACTTTATACCCATTGACCAATCCTCCCTATTCCCCCTCCTCTTTCTCCCTTCCCCAGTTGATGGTAACCACTGGTCTACTCACTCCTTTTATGAGATAACCTTTTTAGATTCTACTTATAAGTGAGATCATGCAGTATTTGTCTTTCAGTGTCTGGTTTATTTCAAGTAACATAATCTCTTTCATGTTGCTTTATACGACAGGATTTTATTCTTTTTTATAGATGAATAGTATTCTATTATGTTTATATACCACATTTTCTTTATCCATTCATCCATGGATTAACACATAAATTGATTTTATATCTTGACTATTGTGAACAGTGCTGCAATGAACATGGAAATGCAGATATCTCTTTGTTGTATACTATGTACCTTCTACTCCTAACATGGTAGCTCTACTTTTATTATTTTGAAGAACCTCCATACTGTTTTCCATAATGGCCATAATAATTTACATTCCCACCAAAGGTTACTAGGGTTCTCTTTTCTCCACATCCTCTCCAATACTTGTTATCTTTTGTTTTTGATAATAGCCATTCTAACAGGCATGAAGTGGTATCTTGTAGTTTTAGTTTGTGTTTCACCTATGATTAGTAATTTGAACATCTTTTCCTATGCTTTCTGCCATGTGTATGCCTTCGTTTGAGAAATGTCTCTCAGGGTCTTTTGTCCATTTTTAAATCGTATTATTTGTTTCTTTTCCTATTGAGTCATTCGAATTTTTTAGATTTTCTGGATATTAACCCATTGTCATAGGTATATTTTGCAAACATTTTTCTCCCATTCTGTAGGTTATCTCTTCTCTCTTGATTGTTCCCTCTGTCCATTTTTTATATTGTTGCCAACGTTTTTGGAGTCATATCCAGCAAATTATTTCCCAGGCCATTGTACTGAAATGTTTCTCCAAATTTTTCTTCCAGTAGTTTCATAATGTCAGGTCTCTTTTTAAGTCTTTAATCCATTTGGAGGTGATTTTTGTACATGATGAATGATAGGGGTCTAGTTTCAATCTTCTGTATATGGATATCTAATTTTCGCAGCACCATTTATTCTTTTCCCCAATATGGGCATCTTTGTTGAAAATCAGCTGCCTGCAGTTACATGAATTTATTTCTGTGGTCTTTATTCCTTTTCATTGGTCTGTATGTCTGTTTTTAATCCCTATACCATGCTGTTTTGGTTGTGTTGTGCTTTGGTTGTGATAGGGTGATCCCTATGCTGTACTGTTTTGTTGTGATGCCACCAGATCATTTTTTTTTTCTGCTAAAGAAAAATTTGGTGTATTTTGTTGTTCCATACACATTGTAATAATTTTTTTTTCTATTTCTGTGAAGAATGTCGTTGATATTTTGATAGGAGCTATATTGATTCTGTAGATACCTTTGGGAAGTATGGACATTTTAACAATATTAACTATTCCAATCCATGAACATGGGATGTCTTCCCATTTATTTGTGTTCTGTTCAACTTCTTTTACTTACGTTTTATAGTTTTCAGTGAAGAGCTCTTTCAGCTTCTTTTAAAATTTATTTCTAAGTACTTTTTTGTATTAATAGTTATGTAAATGGGATTGTTTTCTTGATTTTCTTTTAAGATAGTTTATTATTGGTATATAGAAATGCTACTAATTTTGGTATGTTGTTTGTATCCTACAACTTCATTGAATTTGTTTAAGAGTTCTAATGGTTTCTGGTGGAGTCTTTAGGGTTGTCTACAAATACAGTCATGTCATCTGCAAATGAGGACAGTTTGAATTCTTATTTTCCAATTTGGATACCCTTTATTTGCTTCTCTTGACTGATTGCTATGGCTAAGACTTCCAATACTATGTTGAATAGAAGTGGTAAAAATCAGCCTCCCTGTCTTTTTCTAGACCTTAGGGAAAAAACTTTCAACGTTTTCTCATTTAGCATCATGTTAACTGTGGGTTTATCATACATGGTCCTTGTTGTATAGTATGTACCTTCTAATCCTAAGTTGTTGATTTTTTTTAAAATCAAGAAGTGATGTTTGATTTCATTTAATGCTTTTTCTGCATTTATTGAAATGATTATATGGTTTTGGTCTTTCATTCTGTTGATGTGATATATGTCACATTTATTGACTTGCATATATTGAACCATATTTGCATCGCTGGGATAAATCCCACTTGACCATCGTAAATAATCTTTTTAATGTGCTGTTAAATTCAGTTTGCAAGTATTTTGTTGAGGAGTTTTGCATCTATGTTCATCAGAGGTATAGTGTTCTTTTTGTGTTGTGTTTTCATCTGATTTTGGTATCAGGGTAATTCTGGCCTTGTAGAATGAATTAGGAATTATGTCTTCTCCTTCAATTTTCTTGAGTGGTCTGAGGATAATTTGGTATTAATTCCTCCTTAAATGATTGGTAGATTTCAGCAACAAAAAAAGCTATCAGCTTGTGGGTTTTTCTCTGATGGGAGATGTTTTACAACTTATTCAATTTCCTCACTTTTTATTGGTCTACTCAGATTTTCTGTTTCTTCATTAATCAATCTTGATATGTTCTATGTGTCCAGAAACTTATCCAGTTACTTATCTATGTTATCCAATTTGTTAGTGTATAATTGTTCACCAACAACTGATCTTTTGTGTTTCTGTGGTATCAGTTGTTATGCCCCATTTTTCATCTATGAATTTACTTATTTGAGTCTTCTCAATTTTTTTCTTAGTCTAGCTCCAGGTTTGTATGTTTCATTTATCTTTCTGTAAAACCAACTCTTGGTTCCATTGATCTTTTGTATTTTTAAATCTCTAGCTCATTAATTTCTGCTCTGGTCTTTATTATTTCCTTTCTTCTATGAACTTGCGGTTTATTTTCTTCTTGCTTTTTTTTTTTTTTTAGTTCCCTAAGGTACATCATTAGGTTGTTTGTGATCTTTCTTCTTTTTTGATGCAGGAACTTATTGATATAAACTTCCCACTTAGAACTTCTTTTGCTGTATCTCAAAGGCTCTGATATGTTGTTTTTGTTTCTGTTTGTCTCAAAAATTATTTATCTATTTATTATTTTTATTTTGTTGAGATGGGGGTTCAGTATATTGCCCAGGTTGGTTTTGAGTTCCTGGCCTCGAGCAATTCTCTCATTTAGGCTCCTAAAACATTGGTATCACAGGTGTGAGCCACCATGCCCTGTCCTATCTCAACAAATTTTTAAATTTTAATTTTTCCACTGAACCATTGATTGTTCACAAGCACGTTATTTAATTTTCATGCACTTGTGAATTTTCTGAATTTGCTCCTGTTGTTGATTTTTGGGTTTGTAACATTGTAGTCAGAAAACATATTCAAAATTATTTTGATCTTAAATTTACTAAGGATTGTTTTGTGGCCTGATGCATGATCTGTTCTGGAGAGTGCGCCACATGCTATTGGGAAAAATGTTTATTCCACAGCTGTTGGGAGGAATGTTCTGTAAATCTCTATTAGGCCCATTTGGTCTAAAGTGAGGTTTAGATCTGGTGTTTCTTTATTTTTGTCTGGATAATCTGTCCATTAGTGAGAGTGGGCTGCTGAATGTTCCTACTATTATTGCATTGCAGTCTATCTCTCTATCTAGATCTAAAAAATAATTGTTTTATATATTTGGGTGTTCCAGTGTTATATGCATATATATCTATAATTATTATTTACTCTCATTAAATTGACATCTTTATCATTATATAATGACAATCTTTTTATCTTTTTGCAGTTTTGACTTAAGGTCTATTTTATCTAATGTGAGCATAACTACTCTTGCTCTTGTTTGTTTCCATTTGCATGGAATATCATTTTCGATTCCTTCCCTTTCAGTCTTTGTGTGTCCTTATAGGTAAAGTGGGTTCTCTACAGGCTGCATATAGATGGATCTTGTTATTTATTAATTGACTTGTGGTTGGGATAGGGAAGGAGGATTAAATAATAGAAATTTATTTTCTTACAATTCTGAAGACTAGAAATCAAAGATCAGGGTATCTTTGGGATTGCTTTCATTCTGAAGCCTCTCTCCTTGGTTTGCAGATGGCTGCCTTCTTGCTGTGTCCTGTTATGATTTTTCCTTTGTTGAAAACATCCCTGGTGCCTGGACTTGTTTTTTTTATCCATTGGACCACAATATATCTTTTAAAAAATTTTTGATGGGTACTAGTAGGTGTATATAATTATGGGGTACATGAGATACTTTGGTACAGGCATGCAATGCATAATAATCACATCATGGTAAATGGGATATCCATCATCTCAAGAATTTATCCATTGTGTTACAAATAATCCAATTATACTATTTTAGTTATTTTTAAATGTACAATTAAATTATTATTGACTATAGCTCTTATTCATTCTTTCTAAGTATTTTTCGAACCCATTTAGCATGCCTACTATTCTACCCCCCACCCCCTACTACCCTTCTCAGCTTCTAGTAACCATCCTTCTACTCTCTATCTCCATGAGTCCAATTGCTTTAATTTTTATCTCACACAAATAAGTGGAACAAGTGATGTTTGTCTTTTGGTGCCTAGCTTATTTCACTTAACATAATGACCTCTAGTTCCATCTGTGTTGTTTAAAATGACAGGATCAGGCTGGGCGCAGTAGCTTATGTCTAAAATCCCAGCACTTTGGGAGGTTGAGGTAGGCAGATTCCTTGAGCTCAAGAGTTCTAGACCAGCCTGGGCAACACGGTAAAGCCTTGCCTCTATAAAAAATACAAAAATTGGCCAGGCACAGTGGCTCACACCTGTAATCCCAGCACTTTGGGAGGCTGAGGCAGGCAGATCATGAGGTCAAGAGTTTGAGACCATCCTGACCAACATGGTGAAACACCATCTCTACTAAAAATACAAAAATTATCGGGGCGAGGTGGCATGCACCTCTAGTCCCAGCTACTCGGGTGGCTGAGGCAGGAGAATCTCTTAAACCCGGAAGGCGGAGGTTTCAGTGAGCCTAGATCGTGCCACTGCTCTCCAGCCTGGTGACAGAGCGAGACTCCATCCCCACCACAAAAAAAAATCTGGATGTGGTGGTGCATACCTGTAGCCCCAGCAACTAGGGAGACTGAGGTGAGAGGATCCCTTGGGCCCAGGAGGTAGAGGATGCAGTGAGCCATAAGCATGCCACTGTACTCCAGCCTGGGTGACAGCACAAGACTCTGTCTAAAAAAAAAAAAAAAAAAAAAAAGACAGGACCTCATTCATTTTTATGGCTACATAGTCCCCCATTATGTAAAAGTACCACATTTTCTTTTCCTTATCCACTCATCCATTCATCTTTAGATGGATACTTAGGTTGCTTCCAAATCTTGGTTATTGTGAACATTGTTGCAACAAACATAGGAGTACTGATATCTCTTCAATATACTGATTTCCTTTTTGGGGGGTGTATACCCAGCAGTGAGATTACTAGATCATATGGTAGCTCTATTTTTAGTTTTTTGAGGAATCTCCAAAAAAAGTGGTTGTACTAATTAATATTTCCACCAACAGTGTAGAGGGGTTTCCTTTTCACTACATCCTTGCCAACATTTGTTATTGCCTGTCTTTTGGATAAAAGCCATTTTAACTGGGGTAAGATGATATCTCATTGTGGTTTTGATTCACATTTCTCTGATAACTGATGATGTTGAACAGCTTTTCATATGCCTGTTTGCCATTTGTATGTCTTATTTTGAGAAATAGCTATGCAAGTCTTTTGCCCATTTTTAAATCACATTATTAGAGTTTTTCCTATAGAGTTAGAACTATTCATGTATTCTGATTACTAACGCCTTATCAGATGGGCAGTTTGCAAATACTTTCTCCCATTCTGTGGGTTGTGTCTTCCCTTTGCTGATGGTTTCTGTTGCTGTGCAGAAGTTTTTTTTGACTTGATATGATCCCATTTATCCATTTCTGCTTGTGTTTGTGGGGTATTGCTCAAGAAATTTTTTCCCAGACCAATGTCCTGGAGAGTTCCCCCAGTGTTTGCTTGTAATAGTTTAGTAGATTGAGGTCTTAGATTTAAGTCTTTAAATCCAGTTTGATTTGATTTTTGTATATGGCAAGAGATAGGGGTCTACTTTCATTCTTCTGCATATGAATATCCAGGTTTCCTAGCACCATTTATTGAAGAGGCTATCTCTTCTCCAATGTATGTTCTTGGCAACTTTGTTGAAAGTATGTTTACTGTAGATGTATGAATTTGCTTCTGGATTCTCTATTCTGTTCCGTTGGCCTATGTGTCTATTTTTATGCCAGATGCCAGGATTATGCTGTTTTGGTTACTGTAGCTCTGAGGCATAATCTGAAGTCAGGTAATATGATTCCTCTGGTTTTGTTCTTTTTGCTTGGGACAGCTTTGACTATTCTGTGTCTTTCATATTTCCATATAAATTTTAGATTTTTTTCTATTTCTGTAAATAATGTCATTGGTATTTTGATAAGGATTGCATTGAATGTGTAGATTGCTTTGGGTAGTATGAACATTTTAACAGCATTGATTTTTCTAATCCATGAACATGGAATATCTTTAGATTTTTTGGTGTCCTCCTCAATTTCTTTAATCAGCATTACATCGTTTTCATTGTAGAGATTGTTCACTTCTTTGATTGTTAGTTCCTAGATATTTAATTTTATTTGTGGCGATTGTAAATGGGGTTACGTTTTTATTTCTTTTTCAGATTGTTCACTGTTTGCATATAGAATGCTACAGATTTTTATATATTGATTTTGTATCTTGCAATGTACTGAATTTGTTTATAAGTTCTAATATAATCTAATAGTTTTTTGGTATTAGAGCTTATAAACAAAGGTAGAGTCTTTATGTTTTTCTGAATATAAGATTATATCATCTGCAAACAAGTATGATTTGACTTTTTCCTTTCTAATTTGGATGCACTTTATTTCTTTCTTTTGCTCAATTGCTCTAGCTCGGGCTTCCAGTACTATGTTGAAAAATGCCATTATGTATGTTTTAAATGAAGAATTTAATCCATCTCGTTTAATGTTATTATTTTTTAACTTTTATTATTTATTTATTTACTTAAGAGGCAGAATCTCATTCTGTCACGCAGACTGCAGTGCAGTGGTATAATCCTGGCTCACTACAGTCTTGATCTTTCAGGCTCAAGTGATCTTCCTGTGACAGCCTCCCAAGTAGCTGGGACTACAGGTACACAACATCAGGCCTGGGTAATTTTTTAATTTTTTGTAGAGACAGGGCCTTTCTATGTTGCCCAGGCCATTCTCAAACTCCTGGGCTCAAGCAATCCTCCTGCCTTGACCTCCCAAACTTTTGGGATTACAGGCATGAGCCACCATTCCTGCTCAAGATGATTATTGATATATCACAACTTACTCTTGCCATTTTATTGTTTTCTAGATCCTTTTAAAAAATTATTATTTACATATTTATTTTTGAGATGGGGTCTCTGTTGCCCAGGCTGGAGGGCAATGACATGATCTCAGCTCACTGTGATTTCTGCCTCCTGAGCTCAAGCAATTCTCCTGCCTCAGCCTCCTGAGTAGCTGGGACTACAAGTGTGCACCATCATACCCTGCTGATATTTGTATTTTTTTAAGAGACAGGGTTTTGCCATGTTGCCCAGGCTGGTCTCAAACCCCTGAGCTCAAGTGATCCATCCATCTTGGTCTTCCAAAGTGCTGAGATTACAGATGTGAGCCACAGCTTAACTTTGGTTGGATACAAATACTCCAACTTTTCCTTTCCCCACAATTTATATTTTTGTTGCCTCAATTTAGATATTTTTGTGTTGTAACTTTCTTAACAATTCATTATAGATATAATTATTGTTGGCCATTTTGACTTTTAATGTTCATACCGAAGATTTCAAAATTATATAGTTATACAGTTATGTAATATTCTAAACTTATTACGAATTTACCTCTTCCAATTAAGTTTATGCTTTTTTCATATGTTTTCATGTTATTAGTTATTATCTTTTCATTTCTGCTCAAAGCACTCCTTTAAGCATTTTTTGTAAGGTCAGTCTTGTGGTGACAAATTCCCTCAGCTTTTGCTTGTCTGAGAAAGAATTTATTTCTTCTTCATTTCGAAAGGATGGTTTGCTGGGCATAGTATTCCTGGTGAAAGTAACTTTTCTTTTATGACTTTGAATATAACATTACATACATTGCATTCTCTTTTAGCCTGCAGTTTCTGCTAAGGAATCTGCTGATAGTCTAATGGGGCTTCCCTTATATGTTGACATTTTTCTCTTGCTGCTTTTAGAAATCTTTCTTTGTCTTTGACTTTTCACAGATTATAATGTGCCTCAGAGAAGATCCCTTTGAGTTGAATCTATATGAGATTCTCTGAGTTTAATGGAACTGGATGTCCACAACTCTCCCAATACTTGGGAGGTTTTCAGCTATTGTTTTGTTTAAAATTTTTTTTCTGTGACTTTATCTCTTCCCTGTCTTTATCTTTCTTATTGTAAATATTTTTTTATTTAATTGCGTCCCATAAGTCCTGTAGGCTTTCTTGGTTCTTTTCCATTCTTCTCTCCCCGTGTTTCCTCTGACTATGTTATTTCAAAAGAGATGTCTTCAATTTCAGAAATGTTCTTCTGTTTGATGTAGTCTGAGGTTGAAGCTCTCTGTTATATTTTTGTATATATCTCATTCACTGAATTCTTCAGTTCTAAGATTTCTGTTTGGTTCTTTTTATGATATTTGTCTCTTGTTGAATTTCTCATTCAGGCCATGAATTGTTTTTCTGATTTCGTTATCTATCTGTATTCCCTTGCGTCTCTCTAAGTTTCCTTAGAATTGTTATTTGAATTCCTTTTTAGGCAATCTATATGTTTCCATTTCTTTAGGGCCAGTTACTAGAGCATTATTGTGCTCCTTTGGTGATGTTAAGTTTCCTTGCTTTTTCATGTTTCTTGTGCTCCTGTGTTGATATATGTGTATCTGGTAAAATAGTTGCCTCTTCCAATTTTATAGAGTGGCATTTGTATTTTATAGACAGACTTTCACCTACAGATGTGTCTTAGGGTGTCAGTTGGGTAGGATGTGTATTGGCCTTGGTTCTGGGTGGGCACAGTAGGGGTCTGCATGCAGTTTCTTCAGCTGTAGTCAACTTTGGTAATGCTTCTGAGTGCCTTGGTGGCCTAGGCTGCAGGAGTTTGTGTGCTTGGGCTGCCACATTGGGGTGAGTCTCCTCTGGGAGCAACATGCCTGCCTGGTGAGTGAAGGGCTCGGTCCGTCAACTCAGGGTGGAGTCTTTCTGGGAGAACAGTACTTGGCTGGTGAATGGACTGGTGGCATGAGAGGAGCGGTCTGCTGATTTGTGGTGGAACTTCCTTTGGAGAAGCATGCCTGCCTGATGAGCGTGCTGGCAGTATGTGTGGATAGGTTTGCTGACTTATAGTAGCTCTCCCTTAGAAGTGGAGTACCTGGGTGGTGACTGTGGGCCTGACTCACAGCTTGAGGCAGGACCCCTTTGGAATCAACATGCCTAGACTGTGAGCTTGCCAGTGACACATAGAGGCCATTTTATCAGCTCTGGACAGGACTTCTATAGAAGCAGCATGCCCAGCTGGTGATCATGCCAGGGTACATGGTGACCACTTTGCTGACTCAGAGGAGGACCTCCCTGTAAGCAGTGCACTTTTCTGGTCAGCACTCTGCTGGTGCATGGGGGCTGATTTGCCAGCTCAGGGTGGGCCTCCATGGACGCAGCATGCTTGGCTGGTGAGTGTGCAGATGGTCTGTGGGGGCCTGGTTCACTGGCTTGTGGCAGGACACCCCTGAATTGGTATATCTGGCTAGTGAGTGCATTGGGATATGCAAGGACCAGTCCACTGGCTCGACGCAGGGCTCTCTTGGAAATAGTATGCCTGGCCGGTGATTGTGTTGACTGTGCATATGGCTGATCCAGAGTAGGTTTCTTTGCTGGGTAGGATCATCTATTACTTTGGGGGCAGTAAACTGCATGGGCTCTGGGGCCAGGTTGCTGGACCTAGGTTCTAAGAGGCTGGAGTCAGGATGCTACAGTCACTAGGATGTGAAAGGCAGAGATTGCCTCCTAGGCAACTTGTTCCCAGGGTTTGGGGATCTGTAGCAATTTGGTGGGGGAATGGTGCACTTCTTTATGTGAAGGTGGTGTAACGGCATTTTAGCCTCAGAGATGAAAAGATGTAGCTCCTGGAGCAACATGCACTCTATCTGTTGTTCTGGTTTCAAGGTGGGTACTATATAGCTGCAGATTGGGTTGTGAGGGTCAGAGTGCACACAATGTGGGCTTCTTTTCTGGGGGCAGTGCATCTATATGAATACCAGGCCCCTCCCCAAACTGGGCTCAAGGACTGTGGGGACTGAAGATTTCTCTGGAGGCAAAGACTGCAGGTGTTCATCACATTAATGGGGGATGCTACAGGCCTCCTACATACCTTTTTCCAGCAAGTACCTTCTTGTTCCTAGATAATTCCAGCTGAGATCACGTGGCCGAGGCAGGATGTTTCTGTCTCTTCCGTATGTGGCCCTCCCTAAAGGTCTTCTTGCTCCACAGGTTTTCTCTCTTCCCTGCTGTACTGCAGTGCTCTCCCTCAAACACCCCAGCCCAGTGTAATTTTCATTCATTGCTGAGGTCCTTTTTTGTAGGGTGTACCAGCATTATGTTCCTCTAGTCAGCTATCCTGCTCTGCCTACTGGTGCTTTTTTAATTTTTTTGATTTTTGGATTGAAAACAAAATTTTAATTATATCAGTAATTAAACACCTAGAATATATCTTATTTTTCTTTCTTTTTTTTTTTTTGGTAACAGTTTTACTGAGATATAATTCATAGACCATGAGATTCATCCCCTTAAAGTATACAATTAATTGATTTTTAGTATATTTACAGATCTGTGCAACATTTCCGCTACTTGACTTCAAAACATTTTCATCACCTCAAAAAAGAAACCAAATCCATTACAGTCACTCTCTGTATCCCTTTCAGCTCTGTCCCTGGCAACCACTAATCCACTTTCTATCTCTATATAGATTTGCTTATTCTGGAAATTTCATGTAAATGGAATGGTACAATATGCACCTTTTCATGTCTGACTTCTTTCACTTCGCATAATGTTTTCAAGGTTCAGCCATGTTGTATCCTATATCAGTACTTCATTTCTTTTAATGGAAGAAAAATATTCCATTTTGTGGATATACTACATTTTGTTTATCCGTTTATCAATACATAGACATTTGGGTTGTTTTCACCTTTTGATCATCATAAATAATACTGCTATGTATATTCATTTAAGAGTTTTGTATAGACATATGTTTTCAATTGTAGGAGTAGAATTGCTGGATTATATGGAAACTCTATATTTAACCATTTGAGGAACTGCCAAACTATTTTCCAAAGCAACTGCACCATTTTATATTCCAGCAATGAATGAGAGTTCCAATGTGTCTACATCTAATGAAGAGCAACTCTGTTCACTGGTCTACTTGTTGCCTAACTTCTCTACCTCTCAAAAGTATCCCCAACTAGGCATGACTCAGCCTCTTTGTGTGTTTAGATATTTACAAAAAGGTGATTTTTTCCTTTTAGGTTTACAAAGTTTGTTTCTTCACAAACATTTTTTCCTGTGCTCTCTGCTCCTTCTTTTAATCACTTTAATCACTAAAAGACTGGTCTATAGAATGCCTTTATACTTTCCATTTATTAAACTTTCCCCCTGAGGCTTTCTTTTAAGGAATCCTATTTCATCCTGCTTGACTACTTCACAATGAAATCCCAGGATCCTGAAGAGAATCTTTCATGAGGTTGTGCATTTTGCTGAAACTAATCCTATCTCATACATCTCTCTACTCCACTTTTCCACTGTGCCTTCAAGAACTTACATCTTATGCCCCTCCTATGCAATTTGTTATCTGTACTCTCCCTTGATCTTTTTGTTCATTGTATCTTAGGGTCGCCTAAGACCACAGCTTTTTCTGCCGTACTTTTGGATGGCGGCTGTTTTTTCTCAAATATTCCATATGACTAAACCTGGAGGTTGGATAGGTGTCCTCTTCAGTCCACACTATCACTTCTAGACCATTTACTTTCACCATTCCTAACACTCCTAGGCTTTAGCCTAGCCATAACATCTGCCTCCCCTCCTCTTTCAATCATCTACATCCCCACTGCCAGGTACTACACAGCTGTTTGCTGTCCTTCATAATAAGTTTTCTCAAATTTGTTCATACTCACTGTCACAATTTTCTCTCCTCTCATTCTCTCTTGAACCCACGGCAATCAAGCTTTCATCCCCATTATTCCACTGACAGAGGTGTTACTAGAATCACCTGTGTGTTCCATGTTGCCAAATTCAGTGGTCAACTTTCAGTCTTTATCTTATTGGGCATATCGGAAGTCCTTATTCCTTCCTGCTTGACTATCTTCATATGACCTGTAGGTCACCACTCTTTCCAGGTTCCCTTACTTCCTCACTGGTCACTTCTTCTCATCTCCTTTGCTAGATCTTTCTCTTGTTTCTACTCTTTAAGGTTAGGCTGCTCTGTGTCTCAGTCATTAGATCTGATTTTTTCTCTATCTATACTCATGTCTCCGGTGAATTGTTCAATCCCATGGCTTCAAATACAGATCTGTGTATCGAGGACTCCCAAATTTACATCTCCAGCCTGGTTCTCATGCATATATATCCACCTATGTACTTGACATTTCCACCCATATGTCTAATAGACTTCTTACATTTGACCTGTCCAAAATGGAATTTTCTCTCTTCAAAACTGTTTCCTCAAAACCTGGGATATATTTTACAATTTATACTGCTACAACACCAATCCAAAGTACTGCATTTTCATTCCTGGATCATTGTCTTCTAATTTCCCCATTCTTTCTCCTCTTGCCCCTATACAGTCTATTCTATATTCAGCGAAGTGAGCAATCCTTTTGAAATATGTCACTCCCAGCCCAGCCAACATGGTGAAACCTCATCTCTACTAAAAATACAAAAATTAGCCAAGCATGGTGGCATACGCCTGTAATCCCAGCTACTTGGGAGGCTGAGGCAGGAGAATTGCCTGAGCCTGGGAGGCGGAGGTCACAGTGAGCCTAGATTGTGCCACTACAATCCAGCCTGGCAGACAGATCAAGACCTGTCACACACACACACAAATACACACACACACACACACACAATTAGCTGGGCATGATGGCGTGTGCCTGTAGTACCAGCTACCAGGAAGGCTGAGATGGGAGGATTGTTTGAACTCGTGAGGCAGAGGTTGCAGTGAGCTGAGATTGTGTCATTGTACTTCAGCTTGGGCAACAGAGTGAGATCTTGTCAAAAAAAACAAAAACAAAAAACAAAAAACAAAACAACACCAACAACAAAAAACAGAAAAGAAAAGAAAAGAAACATGTTACTCCTCCATTAAAAACCTTACAATGACTTTCCCTTTGTAGAGACAAAAAAGCCCAAGTCCTTGCCCTAATCTAACGGGGTTCAAAGGCTGAATGGCCCTGCTACCTACCTAATCTGTCACTACCTGTCTTTCTTCATGCTCATTCTATTCCTGCCATGCTTGCCTCTTGGCTCTATTGTGAGCACCAGACTCTATCCTGCCTTGGAAGTCCTTGCACTTGCTCTTCCATCAGGTATCCATATGGTTCACTTTCTTAATTCTTTTTTTTTTTAAGATGGAGTTTTGCTCTTGTCACCCAGGCTGGAGTGCAGTGGTGCAATCTCGGCTCACTGCAACCTTTGTCTCATGGGTTCGAGCAATTCTCCTGCCTCAGCCTCCTGAAGTAGCTGGGATTACAGGCACCTGCCACCACACCCAGCTAATTTTTTTTGTATTTTTAGTTGAGGTGGGGTTTCACCCTGTTGGCCAGGCTGGTCTTGAACTCCTGACCTCAGGTGATCCACTTGCCTTGGCCTCCCAAAGTGCTGGGATTACAGGCATGAACCACTGCGCCTGGCCACTTTCTTAGTTCTTTCAGGCCTCTTTGCTCGAATGTTATCATTTTAGAGATACTTTCCTGGAAACCCAATCTAAACAGTAGCTTATCCATTCTGTTCACTTAATTTGCTTTACTATTTACTTCATAAAGCTTATCACTTGACATTTATTTGTTTTTTATTGTTTATTATCTGTCTCCTCCAGCTAGAATAAAAGCACCATGAATGCAGAAATTTTGCCAACTTCTGGCACAGAGATGGCTTTCAAAATCTATTTGGTGAATGAATGAATGAATTGCATTTTCTTCCTAAATTTCACAATTGTGGGTTCTTATGTACTTATTCATTTAACAGATATTTATAAACATTCTCCTTATTTCATATACAGAATAGTCAAACTTGAATTTCCAGTTATAAATTCCATTACTTGGGAGTTGAAATTTTCTCAGGTAAATAGATAACAGTGATTACTAGTAATCTAGAGCTCTTTATCATACTCTTGTGACAGTATCATGACATACATTTAAAAAATTGATGAAGTGGCTTATTTGAGTCCCACTTCCATTATTCTATAATTTTAAAATTGTGTAAATTGTGTCATGCCCGAGGCTTGAAAGGCCTTTAAAAAATGCACAATAACCTCTGGTGAAATAATCTCCAGTGTAGTGAGCTCACTCTCAAAATGATTCATTCTATCCCTTCTTCAGACTGCAGTAGCCCTTATGAAGTATGTTTCATAGGAGTCCATGTTTGGTGAAAAATGGCTCCCTACAACTTTTACCTGTTGATCCTAGTCAACTGCTTCCCCTTACTTCCCTTCACATACTATGCCAACTAATCAAATATAATATTTTAAGATGATTTACCATGGTTGCTTTAAATCCTTGTCTTCCTTTTAAATTGTAGACACTCTACACTCTTATAGCTCAATATCAATTACTGTCTTAATCATAACTTTTTTTCCTGAGAGCTTATACTAAAGGACACTCATCTGGGGTTACAGCATTAAGTGTCTCTTGAGATATTGCAATACAACACTGAAAAAAACTTAACTTGCTCCCTCTCCATTATTAATAGGCTCCTTCTTAATACAGGTCATGGATTATATCCAGGGATAAGAAGGTTGGAGAATACCTGGTCTACCTATGTTTTTCTATCTTATTGATTAATAAGTGTGTTGTCTTTCTAGCATACAGATACATTAGCCTTGCTGAAACTGAGAGATAACATCAAGAATTAGAATTTGATGTAAAATAATTATTTGTCTGGCCTGTGACTACAGCTATTACATTTCATAGAATTTTAGGGCTAGGGAATATCTTAAAGATAAGTTAATCTAATCCACATATTTCACATATGTGAGTAACCTCAAGGAAGTCATTCCGATTAAGCTGCTCTTTCATGCTTTTTTTGCTGTTGTTACTCAATTCTGTGCCCTTTACTTACCAGCAAGAGTGCATTCATATTACTTTCTAGTGATTAGAGGTGAACATAAGACATAAAGTCATCTGGACTAAGTCCCTAATTTACAGATGATGAGATCTGAAAAGATTAAATGATTTGCCCAAATTCAAAAGGTTTTGTCCAAAACCTGGCCTGGCCCCAGGTTTCCTGCTGGATTTGTATTTTAGTACACTTTCTATTACTCTGGGGTTTAGATTAAAGTCTCAAATTATTGAAAAATATAATTACCAATAATCTGGAATCTTCCATTCTATTTCTTGAAAAGTGACATGAAATACTTTTAAAAAGATTTGACAGAGGTTTTCTTTGAGCCAACTTCTACCTTTTAAATATGTTTTGAATTTTAAATATACATAAAATAGAAAGGATAGTATAATAAATGCTCATATGACAGATTCAGTAATCATAATTTTATCTCACTTGTTATCTCCTCTGTCCCTTTTTTCTTTATTTTTTACTGAAATATTTTAAATCCAAAACATTGTGTTATTCTACTGTGACATATTTCAGTAAGCGAAAAAGTAGACTCAAAAAATTGTGAAACTATCATCACCTGTAATGAAATGAACAATTCCTTGCTATAATGTAATACATTCAATGCTTACACTTTCTTGAATGTCTCAAAAATAACTTTTTACTTCTGGTTTGTTCAATTAAGGAACACACAAGGTCCACATACTGCATTTTGTTACATCTCTTTTAATCTAGAGCTGTTCTATATCAATGTTGTTGACTTATTGAAAAAAATTGGGTTACTTATTCTGTAGAATGTCAAAAACTCTGGATCAATCTATATATTTCCTCTTGGTTACATTTAACTTGTTACTCCAACCCTTATATCCCCAATTATCCCTGATAATTGAAGGAGTTAGCATTCAAGGTTAGATGAGATTCAGGTTCAACTTCATTGGCACACACTTGTGGTGCTGTTTGCTTCATTAAATGTACATAGTGTTACTGTCCAGTCATTCTACTTTTGTGATGCTAACAGGATACAATTTCCTAACAGTTTATCATGTAGTAATTTTATCTACTGATAAAAGCTGCCTGTATCATTTTGTCAGGAAATGCAAAGTGACAATTTTCTAATTTCCACTTTCTTTTCACTTTTATTAACTGGCATTTTTCTGTAGAGAACTTTTCACTGTCAACTAGGACTATTCAGTCACTCTGCAGTACAGAAAATGCAGGATGAATGCTTAATTCTTTTCTTTCTACTGCCAACTTCTAAGGTAAGGAAATGTTTAAATACTTATAATGGTGACCAACTAAATTTGTGTGTGTGTGTTTTGCTTTTTAGTGATGAAATGAACTGATGGATTATAACAAATTAATTGCAGCCATTATTCTTTTCATTATTCTCATATTTGGCCAGTGGATTCCTCCTGCATATTTATTTGCTCCTATGGCCTTTGGACATGTCCTGTCAGTTTTTTATTTTATTTTATTTTTTTAAGAATGGAGTCTTGCGCTGTTGCCCAGACTGGAGTGCATTGGTGTAATCATAGCTCACTGTAACCTTGAACTCTTGAGTTCAAGCAATCCTCCCACCTCAGCCTCCTGAGCAGCTATGACTACCGGCACCTGCCACCATGTATGACTATTTTAATTTTTGTAGAGACATGGTTTCACTATGTTGCTCAGTCTGGTTTTGAACCTCTGGCCTCAAGCAATCCTCCTGCCCCAGCCTCCCAAAGCATTAAGATTACAGGCATGAACCACCATACTCTGCCTCCCATTAGTCGTTAATTACCCTCCTTGCTTTCTGGTACAACAATTTGTCACAGACCCATTTCATGTGTTTTCTGCCCCTAATCTGGAATCAGAATTCTGCCATAGAACTCTGGTTGCTTTTTGTGGGAAATGCTAATCAGAGACCAAAATGTGGGCAATAGGAACAATCTTGCTTTTGGGTGGTCATTGTCCTCCAGATTTTTGCAATTGTAGCGCTAAGGAACATAATGTTGAAAAGAAAATCAAAATCTGGAAATAATACTGATATTTCCAATCAAAATTTGACATTATAGAATTTTCATTTAACTTAACTTGAAACTCTTTTCTCTTATACTAATGATTTTGGTTCTTAACAACATTGACAACATAACCTATTTGATTTATCTTCATGCACAAATGTATATATGTATGTGTTTGTATACAAACTGGTTTCAAATTAATAATATTAATATTGCTAGTAGTTTCTCAATTGAGTTTAAGATTCATCTTAAGCTCTGTTTATAATTGGAACTCTTTCTACTTAAGATGTACATTTGAAATACTCAAAAGTCATTTCAAACAAATCTATTAACTATATATAATATAATTAATTTGACATATTAATAGGTTCAACTGTTTTCATTTGTTTTTAGTTTAGCAAACTGTGGTCTCCAAAACACCTGCTTCAGTATCACCTGAAAACTTGTTAAAAGTATAAATTTTCAGGTCCTCGATTTTCTTCTAGGTCAGAAACTTTGGGAATCAGTCCCTAAAGACAATTTCTATGTACACTGAAGTTTGAGAACCACTGATCTAGTAATCCATTTTTTATTAGTTTTTCTTTTTACAAATAAAACACATTCATGTATATATTAATAATCACTTTTCTTACAAATGGTATCATGCTATGTATACTGCTCTGCATCTTGCAGATTGGAAAATATTGCATGTTGCGTCTTGGAAAATCTTGCATCTTGCCATTGGAAAAATATATTTTGTATAAATCATTTTGTACTTTTAACCAGAATATTTTGGAGTAGATTCCTAGAAGTCAGATTGCTATACAGATTGCTTGTGCATTTTTTCTCCTAGACATTATCAAATTTCTTTGCCTAACAGTTGTACCACTTTGCATTCCCATCAGCTGTTTTCTACAACCTTGCTGATAGAGTATGTTGTCAGACTTTTGGATGTTTGCCAATCTGATAGACGAGAAACTGTAGCTTGTTGCACTTTTTACTTGCATTTCCCTTGGTGAGAGTGAGGTTGAGCATTAGTTCATGCATTTAGTGCTATTTCTTCTTTGAAATGTATGCTTATATATTTTGCCATTTTTCTATCAGATTTTAGTTTTTTCTCAATTTGTAAGAAATCTTGATATATTAAGAATATTAGCCATTTAATTGCAAATACGTTTTTTCAGTTTATCATTCGTCTCTTGACTTTGCTGAGTCAAAGACTAAGCCTTCACATCCAACCCATTTTTAGTCTAAGTGTTACTTTTGGTCTGGTGCTGTGGCTCACGCCTATAATCCAAGCACTTTGGGAGCCCGAGGTAGGTGGATCAGTTGAGCTCAGGAGTTCAAGACCAGCCTGGCCAGCATGACTAAACCCCATCTTTACAAAATATACAAAAATTAGGTGGGCATGGTGGTGCACACCTGTAATCCCAGCTACTCAGGAGGCTGAGGCAGGAGAATCACTTGAGCCCGGGAGGTGGAGGTTGTAGTGAGTCAAGACTGTGCCACTGCACTCCAGTCTGGGTGACGGGGGGAGATCCTGTCTCAAAAAAAAAAAAAAAATTGTAATAATGCTCTTAATCTTCTCATTTTTTAGATATTGTCTGTTGATTTCCTATGAGAATCAACACTTAAAATAACTACCTACTGCTTTCTCTTTTTCCCCTACCACTCAATTTTATTAAGTAGTTTTGTTACAGGAAAGGGGTCCCGATTCAGACCCCAAGAGAGGGTTCTTGGATCTCATGCAAGAAAGAATTCAGGGCAAGTTTATTAGGAAAGTAAAGGAATAAAAGAATGGCTGCTCCATTGACAGAGTAACCCTGGAGGGTTGCTGGTTGCCCTTTTTTATGGTTATTTCTTGATGATATGCTAAACAAGGGGTGGGTTATTCATGTCTCCCCTTTTTAGACCATATAGGGTAACTTCCTGATGTTGCCACTGGATTGGTAAACTGTCATGATGCTGGTGGGAGTGTAGCAGTGAGAACGACCAGAAGTCTCTCTCGTGGCCATCTTGGTTTTGGTGGGTTTTAGCTGGCTTCTTTACTGCCTATTTATCAGCAAGGTCTTCATGACCTGTATCTTGTGCCAACCTCCCATCTCATCCTGTGACTTAGAATGCCTTAACCATCTGGGAATGCAGCCCACGTGTCTTAACCTTGTTTTATGCAGCCCCTAATCAAGATGAAGTTGCTCTGGTTCAAACAATTCTGACAGTTTTGCCTTCATTTTAATCTTTGTATTCTTAAGTATACTTAAAATACTATTTGGTTTATCAGCTTCAAGTGATATCCTTAGCTCATATGGTCTTTTTTTCACCAAGTATCTTAAAAGCTATAGGTAGGAAGCTAACATCTGATATCTACTCTACTTTTCATGTACCCTTTTTCTTCCCTTCTCCATTTTCCTTACTATTCTCCATTTGCCATTACTTACTGTTCTCCATCTTCCATTCTCCATTTTCCTTACTATTCTCCATTTTCCATTACTTACTATTCTCCATCTTCCATTCTCCATTTCTTTACTATTCTCCATTTTCGATTATTTACCATTCTCCATCTTCCATTCTCCATTTTCCTTACTATTCTCCATTTTTCATTACTTACTATTCTCCATCTTCCATTCTCCATTTTCCTTACTCTGCACTTGTGGCATCTATTTGTGTGTTTTTTTAAGTATAGTTCTGATTTCTCATTATTTGCTCTTTTACCCTCCAAATTCTTTCTTGGCATCTGTTAATTATTATTTTCTTTTCTTCTATAAACTTGTGGTACAACTCCTAGGTATAAGGAATACTACAATTTTTTCTAATTCTGTAAGTCAGAATAACTTTTTGTGGAGCTACTATGCACCTAGCCAATATCACATTCAATTTAAGTTAATTTTTGTGTCTTTTTTTCTCTCATCCTTTTCTCAAATCAGAGTCCAGAAATTGATTAGGGCTAGAAGGTGGGGAAGGGGTCTGGTCTGTGCCTGTGGTGGTTGACATCTTTATTCTGGCTCTTCTGGCCACATGATACTGCTGTTAAGAGTGGTCGATTTAGTCACTTGGCTTTTCATGGCCTTTGAAGTGTTTCTCAGAGAACTTTACTGTATTGACTGAAGATTCTTACTAAAAGCTTTGTGTCTTACTAAAGTAGTGAGGCCACTCTCAGCATTTGGGATACTTCATTCTGCAATCCTTGTTCCTCTGCCTCACATTCAGGGTGGTGGAGGGATTAAATCCATACCTTTTTCTCAGATTCAGCCATTTTCAACTTTTGCCCCAAGCATCTTTTCTTCACTATCTCTTTACCACATTTAGTCCTTCTCTAAGAATAGCAGCTTCATAATGTTCAGTGAAACAGAAATACATTTTTTCTTTTATATGTATCTTTAGACCTTAAGAATCACATATTTTCTTCTCTTTCATAGGTAGGGGATTGGAACTTGGAAAAAGAGATATGCTTCCCTAACACACTCTGTGATGTACATTTGTCATTTATTTCTGCTTAACATCTTAGGACATAACAATTGGGGAAACTATCTGTTGAGGATTATGTTTAAGTGAAAGGGTTAATAAATGTCGTAATTATTATTTAATGTTATTAACAAAAGTTATTTATTTTGCTGTTTTTTTGCCTGTGATGCTTTGTCAGTTAGGTTCTCCAAGAAGCAGATACCAAGATAAGATGGGAGATTTATTGGAGGAAGTGACTTACAGGATAAACGAGGAGGGAGCCTTCATATTGCAATGCTGGCCTTACACATGCAAAAGATAAAGGCGAGGGAAACATTGGAGAGGAGGAGATCCAAGTCATAGTGCAGATGTGAAAAAGTCTTGGCTGGCCCAGTGGGAATAGCCAAGCAAACGCTGCCCATTAGAGGAAGCTCGTATGAGACAATGATCCGTTAGAGGATGCTCATATGAGACAATGATGGCTTTGTTCTAGTATCTCTGTTATGCATGGTCATTGGCTGGGCGCAGCCCAAGGACAGTGTGGATCATGTGAATAACGTGGTGCTTATCAATAATGTGGGCCAGTTGAAGGCTGTTTATTTGTTATGTTTCCTTGCAGCAGGGTCTCTTGAAGGAACATCTGAGTAGGTCATCTTCCATGACTGCCACTGGTGTCTACTTGCTATTTTTAGCCAGTTTTATAAAAACTATTTTTATTGTAAAATTATTTTATATTAAAGCAGTTTTAACAGTCTTCTTCATATGGGGAAGAATTCCAACAGAGATGAAATAATGGACAACTTTTTGTTGTTGAATATTCCTAAAATGTTTACTAAGACTTTAAATATTATTTTAATGAGAGAACATGAAAGAAGGGGAAAATGTTGTGTATCATTCTTTAGAATTCCAATAATCACAGTAAGCCTAAATGTACCACTAGATAATTCTGTTTCTTTAGTCTTTGTCATGTTTTTTAAAGGCAAAGTAGTCATCACTGACTGAAAAGTCCAAAATTGTAACTGGATATACCTGTTTCGGATCAGTCCTTTTGAGCCCCCCCCTTTTTTTTGGATCTACAACCAACTTGTTTTCAACTTAATCACCTGATTTCAAAAGGATCGGAAAAAACCCTAGCCTGAAAATCAGGTCATCTGTGGTCTAATTCTGCTTTGTTGCAATGTAGCTATGTGACCTTGCAGAAATTACTTCACCCTCTTGGGTTCAGTTTCCACATCTGTGAAATGAATTTATACAATTTGATAATCTCTAGGCTTCATGTAGTCTAAAAACCACTATAGTTGGAGTAGGAGGTTATGGACAAAGTTTCTGTATTTCTTATCAAAAACTAAAATAAAGACATGGAGGCCATGTTTAGGAAATATGTGTGGAGCATATATTTTGGAAAATGGAATAAATATTTAAAACAATTTTCTATGCTGAAGGATAGGTTAATTTCTATGAGATAAACTTTAATAAGAAGAGTGTACTTTTTTAAATAAGCCTTTTATTTTAAAACAATTTTAGAGTTATAGTATTTTAAAATATTTTTAGATTTATAGCATTATTGAAAAGACAGTGCAGATAGTGCAAGATAGTTTTTCTTTGCACTTAGGTTTAAAAATATTAATGTAATCAGTATAGGGTGGATGGTTTGGTGGTGGAAGCGGGCAGAGATGGGGTAGAGGGGCAGACTATGGAGAGACTGGAATTAATACTTTATGTGAAAAGACATTAGGCATATTATTTGGTGTGATCCTGAAATTATGTGACTATAAAAAAATTACAGTGAATGTGTACACTAAATTAATAGAGACTCACAAGTTAGAATAACAGAAGCAACAATCACATTATATTCTAAACCTGTACCTCATCTGGAGTTATATTTTTGATGCCTATTTGCTATTTTTAGCCAGTTTTATAAAAACTATTTTGATTGAAAATTTATTTTACATTAAAGTATTTTAAGTCTTCTTCATATGGGGAAAAATTCCAATAGACATGAAATAATGGACAACGTTTTGTTGTTGAATATTCCTAAAATTCAAGAATTTAAATACTATTTTAATTACAGAATGTGAAAGAAAGGAAAAATGTCCTGTTTTTGGCTTAAGGAACTGTGTTTCAAAAGGAACATTGAAATGTTTGTAGATCTAAACAAGAGGCACCAGAAAGATGAAAGATTTAGAAATGTTTATATATGAGAAAAGAATGAATGTGCTGGCGAGGTTTAGCATGAGTAAGATAAGATTTAGCAGGGATATGCAATCAATTACTTAAAAATTTTTTTGTTTATAATTTTTTAATTAAAAATTTTTAATTGACACACATAGTGATGTTGCAATACATATCTAGTGATCAGATTAGGGTAATTAGCATATCCATCATCTTAAGAATTTATCATTTCTTTCTGTTGAGATCATATCCTCCTTCTAGCTATTTGAAATATATATTATTAACTATAGTCATCCTATAGAGTTATAGAACACTACAACTTAATCCTCCTATATAGCTGTAATTTTGTATCTTTTAACAAATTTCTTCCTATCCCCCATTACCTTTTAAATTAAATTTATTTTAATAATTAGGTAACCTACTCATGTAATTAAAAATCCAAAACGATATGAAAAGGTCTACGGTGCTTCTACTCCTGTCACTACTCCTCTGTTCTCCCATCTTGTTTGGTATGGATCTTTTGAATCCTTCTGAGAGTTTCTTTAGGCAATTAAAAGCAAATATACATATGCAAAAGGAATCATACTATATATGTTATTTTGTACCTTTTTAAAAATTTCACAGTATATGTTGGACATCTTTCCATATATGTAAAAGAAGCTGCCTTGGTTTGTTTTAAACAGCTGTATAGAATTCCATTCTGTGAAAGCATCATTGTTTCTTTGACCAGTCCCAAAGATGAATTATTGAGTCACTGCCCATGTTCTACTTTTACAATGTTATTCATGAAAAACAAGAAAAACAGATAGCAAAGCTTATTTTTCATCTCGAATGCCTGTAGGCGTATCTATAGCATAAATTCTCAGGAGTGAGACTCCTGGATCAAAACTTAAGTCCACATTTTTATTTTGAAAGATATCGCCTAATTGCTCTGCACGGGAGTGGTCCTAATTTACATATCCAAGAGCAATGTATGTGAACCTATGTTTCCACAGCCTTACCCACAGAACATGTGCTCAAACTTTTGGATTTTTACCCATCTACTAGGTGAGAAATGGTATTGATGCAGTTACAATTTTCACACATCTCATTATGAATGAAGTAGAATATCTTTTTATATGTTGAAGAGCCTTGTTTCTCCTGTGAACTTTGTTCATACTCTTTGTATAATTTCCAACTGGATAGTGTAGTAGTTGTAGTTGACACTGCCAACTACAAGTTCCTCTTGGCAGCCACCTCTACAAGCTGAAAGCTGGTTGTATGAACGCTGGTACCACTTTGCCTGTGGGCCTTTTTCCTCCAGACATGGTGGCATGCACAGCAAGTGTGTAGGAAAAGCCAGAGTGCCAGAAAGTTAATGTCTTGGAAGCATCTGTATTCCAATGTGAAGCAAGGATTTGGTAGATGAAAAGCACAGCTTCCTTTCCCCTTGATGGGAATAACTCTTAGTTATGTCTGACACTGTCTTCCAGAGCTTCCCAGCAAAATTGAGCTCCAGTTGCCTAGATGGGTAACCAGCGGGAAAAATTCATACTTTATTCCTTCCCTGCTCTGTCTACTTTACTACTCCATTCTTAATAATTACTTAATAATTTGATGATTTTTAACTTCCAGTATAAACTCTTTTACAAGAAGTCTTGCCTCAGGATCACTTTCTAGAAGTGCCAAGCCAAGCCAGGTTGTTAGGCCTACTTTTGAGCGCTGTGCCAAGTGTGGTCTGCCCATGGTGCTGGCTTGTGAGCTGTTTGTTACCAGTCTGTAATAAATTCAGAAATTGGGATGAAAAGCTTAGAAACTTTTATGGAAATTTGATGTTGCCATCATATTTAAGCATGTGATTTTGTATTTTACAGACATATGCATTGATTTGTAATGAACTGGAAAAAAATGAAACAAAAATTACTGGCCCTCATCTCTGATAGCTGGTGAGGCACTGCTTTAAATGACCACACTAAGAAAAATGGGTAGGAGTACAACTAGGAAAACTTTGGTTATCTACAGAGAGAACTCCCTAATTTCCTGGAGTGCCTAAAATGAAAGATTTTTTCTTGGTGATGGTCAATACTCTATCATGAGAAGAGTTAAGCCTGCTTAGAAGGCTAGCTATAAGAGACTCTATAGAAAATTCCTGCACTTGGTAGCAGATCTCTTCTGCTTTTTTATTTTCTAAAACTGACAAATAACAGTTGTACATAGTCATGAGGTACATAGTTATGTTTATGTATGTACAATGTATAGTGGTCAGATCAGTGTAATTAGCATATCCATCATCGCAAACATTTATCATTTCTTTGTGTTGTGAACATTCAATATTCTCCTGGCTATTTGAAATTATATGTTGTTGTTAACTATAGTCATCCTACAGAGCTATGGAACACTAAAACTTATTTATTTTGCTCTGATGAAATGAGAGCAGGAACTCTGTCATTCTTTTTCATCTCTATCTTAGAATGAAAGAAAGGATTAATAAAAATGAAATGAATACACTGGTTGGGCTCCTTCAAAATCTGTTGACTTTCTAAAAATCATAAGGCTAAGTTTAATTCTAGTTTTCTATTTTATCACAATCTGATACTTTTTGATATACAATACTGTGAGTTCCAGTCCAGCAGCCTTTCATGTTTACAAAACTGAGAAAAAGCTCATTTTTACAGCTATAAGTAATGGAACTAAGCCTGGTTTGTGTGTGTGTGTGTGCATGCACGTGTGTAACCCTAGATTCTTCAACTAGTATTAAAGTACTAAATGAGAAGTGTTACGAAATTTCTTGCATGGGTTACTGGATCTCAAGAACAAATAAGTTCACTCAGTACACAAAGTAATAAGGTGAAACCAGGGAAAAAGAAAATATTTGCCTTTAAGCTCTGGAGAAGAGCTATCCTCTCCTTGACTGCCCCTTTGAGTCCTCAGGTCTGGGGATTTTACCTACCTCCACAACAAAGCTCCCTTTAGAGTTTAGGAAAGCTTGTGGCCAGACTAGAGTGGGAAGATTAAAATGGCAATTGCAATGAAATTGAACTTAATGCGAGAACCACAGATCCTGTGTTTCTACAACCTTAGAGGACGAATTGAAATCAACATAGGTAAACCTGGAGTATTGAGGACTGGGCAATCAGGAATATTTAAAATGCGAATAAGCTTCTTGTCTTTAAAAATGTTTTAAAGAAGCGTTGCAGTGGTTTGGTTCACTTAGTCTATTTTGTGGATTCAAAGGGACACTTAGGAGGACAGCATTGTTGTCCCTCATTATATTGTTATGTTAAAAGGAGATGGCCCTGGAGTCAGACTGCCTAGATCCCAGCTCTGCTTCTTATTAGTTGTGTGAACTTAGTCAAGGTACTGAGATTTCAAATCTCAGTTTCCTCTACTGAGGATAAGAAGAGAATCTTAGAGAATTGTTATGAGGATGAAATAAGGTAAGGCATGTGAAATCGTTAGCATAGGCTTTGCTCACAGCATTGTGCAATAAATATCGTTAAAAGCCTTCCAAAATTCCCTTACAGCAGAAAGCAAGTAGCACTGGATCCTTTTTGCTTTTGCTGGGTAATGGCAAGAGCACTGTCTTGCTCTTCCACACTCCCCTTTTCTCAGTCCCTTTGCTCTCAATTCCTTCATCCTTCACCTCCCTCATATGGGTCTTATCTGAAACTGCAGGACTTTGTCTTGAGCTTGAGGAGAGGTAATGCATATGTTACCAGAAAGGGGGTCCAATCCAGACCCCAGGAGAGAATTCTTGGATCTTTTACAAGAAAGAATTTGAGGTGAATCCATAAAATGAAAGCAAGTTTATTAACACTGTAAAGGAATAAAATGGCTACTTCATAGGCAGAGCAGCGGCATGGGCTGCCTGACTGAGTATAGTTATAGTTATTTATTGATTATATGCTTAACAAGGGTTGGCTTATTCATGAGATGTTCAGGAAAGGTTCAGACGATTCCCAGAACTGAGGGCTCCTCCTGCTTTTAGAACATATAGGGTAACTTCTGGATGTGGCCATGGAATTTGTAAACTGTCACAGTGCTAGTGGGAGTGTCTTTTAGGCTCCTAATACATTATAATTAGCATATAATGATCAGTTGAGATGACCAGAGATCACTTTCATTGCCATCTTGGTTTTGGTAGGTTTTGGATGGCTTCTATACTGCATCCTGTTTTATCAGTAAGGTCTTTGTGACCTGTACCTTGTATCTCAAGTCACAGGATGAGACTTCCTATCTCATCCTGTGACTGCGAACACCTGCTGTCCTGGGAATGCAGCCCCGTAGGTCTCAGTCTTTATTTATTTATTTACTTATTTTTTGAGATGGAGTTTCACTCTTGTCACCCAAGCTGGAGTACAATGGCGCGATCTCGGTTCATTGCAACCTCTGCTTCCTGGGTTCGAGCGCTTCTCCTGCCTCAGCCTCCAGAGTAGCTGGGATCACAGGTATGTGCCACCATGCTGGCTAATGTTTTGTATTTTTAGTAGAGACAGGGTTTCACCATGTTGGCCAGGCTGGTCTCAAACTCCTGACCTCAGGTGATCCACCTGCCTCGGCCTCCCAAAGTGCTGGGATTACAGGTGTGAGTCACTGTGCCCGGCCAGTCTCAGCCTTATTTTACTCAACCTCTGTTGAAGATGGAGTCACCCTGGTTCAAATGCCTCTGATACATTGAAGAGTAACTTATACTCTTTTCCCAAATTCTACTGAACAAACCTTGAGAAGAGTGAAATATTTTTCTAGAATGTAAACCTAATTCATTATAGAAAATTGAAGTAGGATCCTATAAGGCTACCTGTGGGTGGTGGGGTGTGTGTGTATGTGTTTGTGTGTGTGTGTGTGTGTGTGTGTGTGTGTTGGACAAGTGGTAGTGAAGATGATGGTTGTGGTTGTGATGATGGAGAATGAAAATTGCAACTACTGTGTGCAGTACCTTGACTGCCATTATACCTTAATTTTGGAAAGGCACTCCAGAAGCTTTTACACTCTCAGAGGTGAAATGCACAATGTATATTTATTATTATCATGGCTCTTTTGTGATCCCTGAACAATAGATGCATGAAGAGCTCCTGAATGAATTTCTAATTGAAATGGCTTTTTCAGTAGGGCCTTTCCATTTGCTTCTAGCTTCCTCCAGGTTGTCAGTCCTCTCTTTATTTGTAAGTTTTAATACTATTTTTGAAAGGAGGATAACACCCATCAGGGCTGCAGCAGTCCAGTTGTGCAAGGCATTTAATGCCCAGTCACACAGTCTGAATCCAACCTGAAGTCTGCTTGTCAAGCCATTAGCCTTACCCCTGTGGTGTCTGCCTGGAGAAGGAAAGCCTTTTTTACCTCCTAATTCTCACAAAAGTCCAGCGTGGGATGGTGCAGTCCTCCCCATTTAGCCATCTGATGCTCTCCCCTCTCTGAGGGTAATACTGAAGCACACGCAGGATACTGGACTGTGCCACCCCGCTGAGTTCCAGCTTACATTACAAGAAGCTGCAAATCTGTTAATGCGCTTTCAAACCCATGCACTGCCTTCTCTTTTCCTTATCCCTGAAGGGAAGTATTTTTAGTCTTAGATGCTGGAACTACTGTGATTCAAAACCTTTTAGTAACTTTCTTTGGAATGTTGATGAGTTAAAACCAGAATTAAACAAAACTAGAAAATACTTTTAAAGTAACATTTAATGAATACACATTTACAAAAGTCATCATCCCTTAACATGGGGAAAGTGCACAAAAATAATATGAAAGTACAAAAATTTTTCTAGAATACAGGAAACATATCAGCAGTAAAGAAGTTTAGTTTAATTTTTGTTTTAATGTAAAATAGTTTGGATCTGTTAAAAGGAATACTGTTCACCCAAAGCACCTATTTTCATCTGTTGTAAACTCATTTTTTCTACCTTAAGTAAACTGGAGGAGTCAGCTGTGTTAATATGGTCAAATTAATTTCACGGTTTTGGGAGAAGGGAGGTTGTGGGAAGGACAGAAGGAGAACTTGGGCTTTCTTTGGTCAGCTGGTGGGGCCTGGAGCTCTTGTGGTTGGGGCCAAAGGTCAGGTTAGGCAATGCAGCTGTTATGCCAAAACCACCAGAGTGCTCTTTAGCTTCAGGCTTCATGGATTGCTTTTAAGTACTCAGGTAGAGCATTTTTACTAGGCTATAAAAGTAGAGTTCATTTTTTTCTATAGGTCAGCATTTTACCTATAAATGGCATTTTCTATTTTCGGTGATGGACTGTGAGCCAGATAAACACATTACTCCTTTCTTTAACAAAAAAGAGCATGGTTAACTCCAAAGGCTTCTCTAGACCAACCTGAGTGATACTTACACTTTAATCAAGCAATGCTCAAGTCAAAGAGCAGTATCCAGCCCCAGCACACCTGACTGTTCTGCACAACATAGATGAGCAGTGACATTTTCCCTGTCTTTTCCACTGATACTGTAGGTTCAGCACCATATAACATGACTCTACTCAGTGTCTTCCAGCTTTTTGTATTCTTGCTTGGGTTTATCAAAGATAAGTTGAAGGAGCATGTGTTCTGTGTACCTTTGCAACTAGTTATAAATAAACACAAATTGAAATAAAAAAGACTATCTACAATAGTGTAATAAAAGCAACACCCTCATCCAATGGTAATGAAATTGATAAGGTCACTTTAGAAATGAATTGACAATATATAGCAAATGCTAGTAAAAGTTGTTTAATTCTATACTCCCAATTCTTGGCAGGTATTCTGAGGAAATAATTAAAAATATGGAAAAACATTATTAGTGCAAAGATACCTGAAATGTTATTTGTTTTAGTAAAAAAATGGATATAGTCTACATGTTTAATAAGGAAAGAGGTTTGAAAAATGCCTATTTGATGTGATATTATGCAGCCATTAAGAAAATATATCACATAAGGCCAGACTAATGTCTGTAATCCCAGTGCTTTGTGAGGCAGAGGCAGGCAGATCACTTGAGGCCAGCAGTTCAAGACCAGCCTGACCAGTGTGGTGAAACCCTGTCTGTACTAAAAGTACAAAAATTAGCTAGGCATAGTGGCATATGCCTATAGTCCCAGCTACTCGGGAGGCTGATGCACAAGAATCGCTTGAACCTGGGAGGAGGTTGCGGTGAGCTGAGATTGTGCCATTGCACTCCAGCCTGAGCAACAGAGCAAGATTGTCTCAAAAAAATAAAAAATAATAAAAAAAAGGAAAACAAAGCCTCTAGAAAAACAAAGCCTTTAAAAAAGGATGTAAAATTGAATATATAAGGTAGACAGAATTATTTTCAAAAAGTTTTATAGAAAAATATCCTGGATTGTTGATGTTGTTTTAATATATTTTAATCATTTTTGTATAATGTCATGTATAATATGTTATAATGAAAGTAAAAAAAAAAAAGGTCTTAGTAGAGCAGGCAGAAAAATGCCAAACTCAGTGCCTATTGGTTATTTTGGTACATGGGAAGATCAAGCATAAGGCTCCTTTTAGCTCCATGCTTGAGCTAGGAAAGTTAATCCCCCTGCAGGTCACCTTGGAAAGGGTACTATCAGCACAGAAAAACAGTGAGAACCATCCTAAATTTCAGCAAGGATTTGAGAAAGATCCAAATTTCACGTAATGATGAATCTTCACACCTCTCTGCCCTATGATTTTCTGTAATTTTCGATCATCTATGCATTGTTCAAATTTATACCTGCAGATTATTTATTTAATTTTACTGCTTATAATTATAATAGACTAAGACAGATATAGAAGCTGCTTATTTATACTAGAAATTAATAGATGACAAATACTGAACAATAGTTGGAATATAAAATTTACAAAGCATATTATAATATCTAAATAATGCTAAACCTAATATAGTGCAACTTTACAATGTTTATTTAGCTTGCTCTCTAAAATTCTGGTTTATTTGAACTTTTTGATCCAGAACTTTTATCAACCCTTCTTTGCTTATGCACAATGCAAGTGAAATCCAAGTAGATATCCCTCCATTTTTATTCAATCTTTCCTATACCTATTCTTTGTAGAGGAAGAATTACATGCCAACTCTATAGATTTGCATGTATCCCAGACATGGTTACTTTTAATCAATTGTAAATTTTTCTTGTGTTATAAAAATAGTTCCCCTCAGTAAATATCTGTATTGAGAAAAGCAAAGTCAAGGTGTCATTTCACTAGAATTCATCATGGTAATATTTATGTTTGCCTTTACTTCCAAAAAACAACAAAAAAACTCATTCCTTTTTCACATTTCATGTGACCCACTTCTTGAGATATACCTAATAAAGCCTTTATCAGTGGTCACCATTGTGCTGTTTTTCCTTTCACTTAACTCAGCCCTTGAGCCAGAGAAGGAAGTTGCACATACTTCTACTGGATTTTGCAAGATATTAGGTCATGCATGTTGCCCATAGTAAGGAAACTCTTTAGTGTAAAACCACAAAGCTAATTTCAATCTCAGCCCCATGGCCTCCGGGAAAATAAGAAGCAGGGATCTGCACTGATTCTTCACTAACCTGAGATAAAATGGTGTTCTCTTCCAGTATGTCAATTTCTCAAAGACAGGCAATGTTCCCTTCAGTCACATTTCCTTCAGTCACAGGAAAGAAAAAAGATTTCCTAACTGTACCTGTCATTCTTCTTTAAACATTCAACACTATAGTTCAGAACTCCAGGTAAATTGAACTTTGTTTTAAATATCTGATTTTTCCATTCAATGCTGATTTCTAGTGTTTTGAGTTCCTTTCCCAGCCCTGGCGGATCCTTGTAAGGGTGTTGTCTACACATGGCATGATTAGGACAAACTTGATCACCAGCATGGTGCAAGGAATGATGAGCCCTAACACGTAGGCTGCAGGAAGATACCATCTGAGATTTGAAGGGCTGAGGAATCTCTTTCCACCGTACACCAGGGTGTGGGCTGTACACAAGATCAGGGTCAAATAACCCAGTTTGGACTATAAACAAGAAACAAAAATATGTAAGTTAACATTATTTACATCTTAAAGTGAAACACTCTAAGCCAGTGATGGATATTTGTCAACAATCACAAACATTTGAGACCTATAATGTTTAGGACACTTTGTTAAGTACTGAAAAAAAGCACTAACCCTTCTTCAGGATGGTAAATACTTCATTTAAAACAAGGTCATTGCTTACAAATGACATAGTAGCTTCACCTTAACCTAGCTGGATGGAAAAGTTTCCCAGGAGTAAACTCTTCCAAGTTAGAATAAATAATTAGCTTGCCTTGGTTCCCAAAGGTGAAACTCTTTTGTCATCTTTTCTAGAGGTCAGAAATGAATATGACATAGTATGACCTCAAGAAGCACCATCTTAGTATATGTTACTGACTAAAACCAGATCCTAGCTCATTTCTATCACAACAAAGAGCAATAGCCAATCTTACTTGTTTCAGCATTTAAAGCTTACTGTTTATTTCGATCTTAATACCTTGAACAAAAGTGTTACTGAGAACATGGTGACTGAATTTGGTCCCTGGCAGAAACTGCAAGACTTAAGATTCCAATAGTTCTAAAAAATTCTAACCTGATTTTAAAGACTAATGGTCTTTTCTATTATACTCATAATAAGCATGCATCGGAATCATCTTGAAGGCTCATTAAATTTCTGGGCCACATTTTCAGAGTTTCTGATTCAGTAGGCCTGGGCATGGCCTGGGGTTTTGTGTATCTAACAAGTTTCCAGGTGATGCAGATGCTGCTGGTCCTACTCAAAGTGCCATACTTTGAGGACCACTGGTCTACAAGAATGTGTAGTTACTAACTGCCTTTAAAGAGGGGTTGGTTGGTGGTTGATATGTGGAAGAAAACAATTTTTCCTCTTATAGGAGAGCATTAAGTCTTCAGTTGTGATGACATCTATCAAATCTTGCTGTGAAAATTTTAAACTTTATCTCAACATCTGGTTTTCCATATCTATATGTCCATGTTGTAAGGTTAATTTTTAAATGGTGAAATTTTGTCTTGGGGTTTCTTTTCACCTTGTACCTAGTACATCTCCTCACATAAATCGTAATAGTTCTTGGTACTTTTCACCCTATAGTCTTAGCTGTAGATCTGGAGGCAGTCAGGAATCTTGGCAAGCATTAAGAAATCAAACCATTATGGATTCTGCCTTTTGTATCTTGGTTCAACATTTTCTAATTTGAATTTTTAAATGTGATTGCTAGGGAAGTGATGGAGCAAAATGAAAATTCAGGAATGGTCTTGAAGTTCTTACCTGGACAAATCGGAACTCTCTCCAGTTGACTGCATTGCTTACAGATGGCAAAGAAGTGATTCCCAAGAGTACAAACAGAAAAAATCCAAGTATTCCCAAAGCCACATATGAATCACTAAGCCAGGCTGAGGAGGTACTAAATGGATTCTCCTTCTTGAGTATTGCCTAAGAAAAATTATAAGCAATTATAAAACTACATTTTTACAAACTGCTCACACTTTGAAGGGGACTGAAAAATACCTCTGCATGAATTATTTGCTCAAAGCAAATTGTATGGCATTTCTTAAAAATTATTTTAAAATAACTTTAGTGAAAAATGCACTTAGAAATTACATTTTTTGGCAAAAAAAAGTAATTGGTTCTGTTTGGACTTGATTCTAGGAGTTGTGTAGAAAGTTTTGATTTTCCCTGTAAATTCTAAAAAGACAGTACACACTCACTTAAACCTTCATTACCATCTGCATTTTGTTCCCCAAGCAAAACTTGATGTTCTCAAACAATTACGTCAGAATTCTGTTTTTCTGCTTTATATGTGGATTACTCACACTCTCACAGCGGGTTCTTTCATGTTTGTTCTGTCATAATATAATACATCAGTCTTGCACCATAAGTTGAGAGGAATCAGACACTTGTAGTGTGACTCTTACCCAGGAAACTTACATATATTTGTTAGGAAAATAATATAGAGAAACCCATAGAAGCAACATTAATGACTAATAATTTTTGAGACTGAAGTAAGATCTAGCAAAACTAGCTATTTCTAAACTAGAACTGACTTATAGCCCTTCCTCTGGGAGTTTCTTAAAACTCCTTCAACTGATTCTCACTGAATCTTTTGATTATGCATAAGATAATATTTGATATTTGCTCAGAATTATTTGGTTTTCTAGTTATTGAAGCCAACTTCCCCCAAGTCAAACATTAAGGGAATTATAAGCACTCTTTTGTGAATTTGTTTGCTTTAGTGTGGCACACATTTGGTTAGTCCCCTTACTTATAAGATGGTTGGTTTTGACTTCCAAAAGGAAGTAACATGCATAAGAATAGAAGCTTGAAAACACGTTAGTTAACATATGACTGCCAACCAAAGGGATTCAAGCAAGTGTCTTTAAGTTTCTTGAGCCATGAAATCTGTCGGTTTGCCAATATCTCTCTGAGCCCTGGGAATACAGATCTGGACCCAAGTGAACCTGGAAAGCAAACGTTTATTCTTTTTTTTTTTTTTTTTTTTTTTTTTTGAGATGGAGTCTT